>NC_132914.1:18374227-18974227 GCF_047675955.1 Chlorocebus sabaeus
TGTGTGTTTGGACTGGTCATTTGGCTAACCATTTCCCACTTTCTCTTCTCCCAGGCATCCCTATTCCCTGACACAAAACAGTACTAAAATTAGGCCAATTAATAACCCTGAAAGGGCCTCTAAGTATCCAAGCGAAGGAAAGAATCTGATGTTTCTCACTTTAAATCAAAAGCTAGAAATGATTTTACGTTTAGCAAAGGAGGTATATGTTAAAAGTTGAGATAGACTGAAAGCTAGGACACTTGATCAAATAGTTAGTCAAGTTGACAGAGCAAAAAAAGTTCTTGAAGGAAATTTAACATCACCATTTCAGTGAACAAATGAATAAAAAAGCCAAGCATCTTTATTGCTATGATGGAGGAAGTTTGAGTCGTCTGGATACATCAAAACAGCCCCAAGGCTCCCTTAAACCAAAGCCTGATCCAGAGCTAGTCCCTTCTCTCTTCAATTCTATAAAAGCTGAGAGAGGAAAGGATGGTGCAAAAGAAAAATTGGAAGCTAGCAGAGATTGGTTTGTGAGGTTCAAGTAAAGAAGCCACCCCCGTAACACAAAAGTACAAAGTAAAGCAGCAAGTGCTGATATAGGAGCTGCAACAAGTTATCCAGAAAATCTAGCTAAGATCACTAATGAAGGTGGCTACAGGAAACAACAGATTTTCAGTGTAACAGGACATTTTTCTGTTGGAAGAAGATGGCATTTAAGACTTTTATAGCTAAAGAGGAGAAGTCAATGCTTGACTTCAAAGCTTCAAAGGACAGGCTACTCTCTTGCTGGGGGTTAATACAGCTGGTAACTTTAAGTTGAAGCCAATGTTCATCTACTATTCTGAAAAGCCTAGAGCCCTTAAGAATCATGCTAAATACACTTCGACTGTTTTATAAATGGAACAACAATGCCTATATGAGAGTACATCTGTTTACATCATGGTTTAATGAATACTTAAAACCCATTATTGACACCTACTGCTCAGAAAAAAAAAGGTCCCTTCCAAAATTTTACTGCTAATTGACAATGCACTTAGTCATCCAAGAGCTCTGATGGAGATGTACAAAAGTTATAGATTAATTTGTTTTCATGCCTACTAAAACAACATCCATTCTACAGCCCATGGATCGCAAAGTACTTTCTACTTCCAAGTCTAATTATTTAAGAAGAAAGTTTAATTTTGTAGGGCTGTATCTGCCATAGATAGTGGTGATTCCTCTGATGGATTTGAGCAAAATAAGCTGAAAACTTAATGGAATTTATTCCTTCTCCCTAAGTGGGTAAGTTCTTACCCATTAACCAGCCTCTCCCTAGCTTCTCTTCCCCCTTACACCCTTCCCAGCCTCGGTAACTATCATTCAATTCTCTACCTCAGATCAACTTTTTAAATTCCCACATATGAATGAGAACATGTGATATATGTATGTATCTAGTTGATTCCACTTAGCATAATGACCTCAACTTCCATTCATGTTCCTGTAAATGACATAATTTCATTTGTATGACTGAATAGTATTCCATTGTGTATGTATATCACATTTTATTTATCCATTAATTCATTGATGGGCACTTTGGGTGATTCCATACCTTAGTGACTATAAATGGTGCTGCAAAAAACATGGGTATCTCTTATGTATTGATTTCTTTTACTTTGAATAAATATCCAGTACTGACATTTCTGAATCATATGGTAGTTTTATTTTAAATTTTTTTGAGAGAACTAAAACGACTGTTTTTCACAATGACAGTACTAATTTATATTTCCACCAATGGTGTATAAAAGTTCCCCTTTCTCTGTATCCCTTGCAGTTTATCTTCTTTGTAGTCTTCTTGGTTATCACAATTCTAAGTGGTGTAAGATAATTCATCATGAATTTTGATTTGCTTTTCCCTGATGATTAGTGATGTTGAATATTTAAAATATCAGGCATTTTTATGTCGTCTTTTAAGAAATGTCTATTCAGGTCCTTGCCCACTTTTTAAAGAGACTATTTGATTTTTCTTTTGCTGATGACTTGTTTGAGTTTCTAGTATATTTTGGATTTTAGTACCTTGTCAATGAATAGTTTGCAAATATTTTCTCCCATTCTATAGGTTGTCTCTTCACTCTTAAAGACTTTCCTTTGCCATACAGAAGCTTTTTAGTTTAATATAGTCCCATTTGTCTATTTTTGTTTTTGCTGACTCTGCTTTTAAAAGTCTTAACCATAAAACATTGCCTAAGCCAATGTGCAGAAGCATTTCCTCTGTTTTCTTCTAATAATGTCATAGTCATAGTTTAGTGTCTTATGTTTATGTTTTTAATCATTTTGATTTAATTTTTTTCTATATGACGAGAGACAGATGTCTAGTTTCATTCTTCTACATATGGATATCCAGTTTCCTGGAACCATTTATTATAGAGGTTGCAATTTCCCCAATGTATGTCCTTGGTACCTTTGTTAAAAGTCATCTGACTGTAAATATATTGATATATTTTTGTGTTCTTCATTCTATTCCATTGGTTCATGTGTCTGTTTTCACGCCCACATAATGCTGTTTTGGTTACTCTAGCTCCGTAGTGTATTTGAAAGTCAGGTAGAGTTTTGCCTCCAATTTTGTTCTTTTTTGCTCAGTATTGCTTTTGTTATTCTAGGTCTTTGATGGTTCCAAATAAATGTTAATATTGTTTTTCCCTTTCCTGTGCAAAATGTCATTAGTGTTTTGATAGGGATTTCATTGAATCTGTAGATTGCTTTGGTTAGTATGGTCATTTAAAAATAGTAATTGTTCTAATTCATGAGCATGTTGTTAGTGTTCTGTCTCTCTCTTTTTGCTTATCAGTGTTTTGTGGTTTTCTTTGTAAAAGTCTTTCACCTCTTTGGTTAAATTTATTCCTACATATTTTTTGGTAATTATTATCAATGTGATTGCTTTCTTGATTTCTTTTTCAGCTAGTTTTATTATTGGTGTACAGAAATGCTACTGATTTTTTATGTTGATTTTGTATTCTGCAAGTGTACTGAATTTATTTATAAATCTCAAGAGTTTTTTATTGGATGATTTAGGTTTTTCTATATATAAGATCATATCATCTGCAAAGGAAGACAATTTCACTTCCTTGTTTTCAATTTGGAAGCCTTTTATTTATTTCTCTTGCCCAATTACTCTGGCTAGGACTTCCTGTAGTATGTTAAATAAGAGTGGTAAAAGTGGACAAATTTGTGTTGTCCCATTTCTTAGAAGAAAAACTTTCAGTTTTCTACATTGAGGGTGAGGTTAGCTGTTTCATATATGGCATTTATTATATTGAGTTATGTTCCCTGTATGCCTAAATTGTTGAGAGCTTTTATTAAGGCATGCTTAATTATATCAAATAATATATTTTTTCTGTGTCTTTTGAGATGGTCATATAATTTTCGTACTTCATTCTGTTAATGTGAAATTTCATAGTTTTTGATTTGTGTGTGTTAAACCATCCTTAATTTGCTGGAATAAATCTTACTTGATCATGGAGTATTATCTTTTTGATGCGTGATTAGATTTGAGTGGCTGGTGTTTTGTTGAGGATTTTTGCATCTATATTCATCAAGGTTATTGGCTTGTAGTCTCCCTCTGTCTCTGTCTGTGTGTGTGTGTGTGTGTGTGTGTGTTCTTGTCTGAATTTGGTACCAGGGTAATGCTGTCCTCATGGATATGGGTTAGAAACAAGCTCTTCCTCTTTAATTTTGGCATCGTTTAAGAATTGGTGTTAGTTTTTCTTTAAAAGTTTGGTAGAATTCAGTAGTAAATCCACCCAGTACTGGGCTTTTCTTTTGGGGGAGATTTTCTTTTACTGATTCAACCTCTTTACTCATTTTTGGTCTGTTTACGTTTTCTGTTTCTTGCTGGTTCCATCTTGATAGATTGTGTATGGCCAGGGATTTATTCATTTCCTGTAGGTTTTCTAATTTGTTAACATATGCTACTTTAAAATAGACTCTACTGGCTTGTGTTTCTGCAGTCTCAGTTGTAATGTCTTTTTACTTCTGATTTTATGTACTTGGTTGTTCTCCCTCTTTTTTCTTAGTCTAGCTGTCAACTTGCCAATTTTATTTATGTTCTTACAACCCAAATTTTCTTTGTTACAGGAAAGGGGTCCCAATCCAGACCCGAGAGAGGGTTCTTGGATCTCACAGAACAATTAAGGGCAAGTCTGCATGCAAAGTAAGAGAAAGTTTATTAAGAGAGTAAAGTAATGAAAGAACAGCTACTCTATAGACAGAGTACGATGTTCCCAAAAGTAAGAGGAGTAATGTGTCTACCCTAGGTACAATGCTTATCTATGTGTGTGTATATATGCATATGATAATAAAAGATGTTGGGGAGATGTACTCTGCCACAAGCGTTTGTGATAAATGATTAATTTTCTTAATTACTATATTTTACAAAAATCAATATTATTACCTTTAAAGCAAAATTAAGAATGCCTTTGTTCTCCAGATATCTGGATATCCGGACACTCCCAAGTCTGGGTCTGTTTAGTAAATATTATTAACTTGTTCCCTCAACCATAAACATCTAGAGGCTAGGAATGCCTAACTTTCTGGGAGCGCAGCCCAGCAAGTTCCAGCCTCATTTTCCTAGCCCTCACTCAAAATGGAGTTGCTCTGGTTTGGATGCCTCTGACATGTCTCCCCTTCTCCCCCTGTGCCCCTGCCCCTGCTGCCCCATTTATGAAAGGACTCTTAATCCTAAGGGTTGCAGAGGGATGAAGATCTGTCTTGAATAACTTCGTCAGGCTGAATAGGGGCAATGATATTCCTGCCTAACTATTAGGGTCTCTTGCATTCAGAGTAGAGAGAAGCTCAGACAGCGTTGGTATGATGAGGGTTGTTCATAACTCTAACAAAAAATGGTATCTGAAAGGTTAATGTGTCCAGTTTAAGAAAGCATTGAGTGAGCTTATCTTCCTACACAAAGAGTACAACTGCAATATATTCCACAACAGCAAAACAAAATCAGTAAAATCATTCCAAGTAAACTACCCAGGAAGGCTTTCCAAGAACTGGGCAGTCATTGGAACCAAGCAGATATAGGGTCAACTGATAGTGCATTAATGGCAGAGATATGAGTGTCTAAAGAGCTTTCATAGCCTGGGTAATATTACGTAAATAGTCTGGAACATCCACACAACATTCGGTTTTCATCAAAGCACAAGTTCTCCCTTGGGTTGCTATTAAAATATCCACATACCCAACAGTTTGTCTGATTATGCAGAGAAGCTAAAGTCTGTGCCCATTCAGTAAATGATTTACTCTCTGCATAGGTCCAACTAGTACCCAAAAGTAGGATGTCAATCCATATGTTTATGTTACCCATCCCTTTCATTTCTTCTGAACAGGAGTCAGAGGTCACTGACTGGCTCATAGGAATAAATGGGATCAGTCTCTTTTGTTCCATCAGCCTGTGGGAGTTCGTAAGAATTTGAGATAAGTGGACCCAGCTGTTTATTTCCAGAAGTTTAACTGCAGTTGGGGTGCTAAGGAGAACATGATAGGGTTCCTTTCATTTTTAGGAAAGTCGAGCTGCTGGGGATCCTTCCTTCCAAGTTTTTAATAGGACCCAATTTCCCAGCTGGGTTGTAACAAGATTCTCTTCCTTAGTGAAAGAAAGGAGTCTTTGATTTCCATATTCAAGGAGTGCATTTTGCACTTGTCCTAAGTTGATCACATAATTCTGTAGCTTGAAAGTATCTGTGTCTATTAGGAGGTCTGTTGTTAAGAAAGGCCTTCATACACTATTTCAAAAGCAGTGAGCTGCAGATTTTCCTTAGGGGCCACTTGAACCCATAATAAGGCTACAGGTAATAAAGACAGTCAGGTCTCCGATGTCACTTGGCATAATTTAGCAAAAATCCTTTTTAGAGTTTGATTAGCTCTTTCTATTTTCCCTAAAGACTGTAGCCTCCAGGCTGAATTCCTAGGGTTGAAGATATGTTTCGGGTAATTGTCACTGTGAAAGATGGCCATTATCGCTCTATAATCTTTTAGGAAGCCCCAATCTAGGGATTATTAAAATATCCACGATCTAAACTTCCTTTAGTAGGAGTTTAGAAACCTCAATTGCCTTTTCAGACTGGGTAGGAAAAGCCTCAGTCCGATCAATAAAGGTGTTAACGAATACTAATAAATATTTAAACCCTTTACATGGGAGCACCTGAGTATAGTCTATTTGCCAATCTTCACCAGACTATGTTTCCCTATGCTGAACTGGCCTTACTAGAGGAGGAGGTAAAGATTGGTTATTTGGGTTATTCCGAGCACATAGCTCACAGGCCCGAATAACCTGCTTTACTCTTTTAAGTAAGCCTTTTCCTATAAAAAGCTAAGACATTAATTGAAACAGGGAATGTCTTCTCAAATGAATAGAGTCATGCAAATGCTTAACTTTTTTCCATTGATTAGCACCTAGTATCAAGAGTTCATCAGGAGTGTCTAGCAGCAAAGCCTAACATTTCAATAAGCATCTGCCTGTCATCCACTGGTGTCCTTTAGCTTCTAGAACTCTTTGTTCTTGGTGTGGGATTAAAACTTCCAAATGTTGTTCTAAACTCATCTACTAAAAGAGCAGTTGCTGCCACTGCCCTGAGGCATCCAGGCATGGTTAGAAAGGTATGTGAGAAAACCAAAGTCTCTGAAGGACAGCTTAGAGGATAGGTAAAATGGTGTCTATGCGCTTGTCCGTCTATCCCAGTGATTATACAGTTTTGGGGTGACAGAGGCCCATTATAGTGGGTCAAAACAGAGTAAGCAGTCCAGAAGGAAGTTAACATTCTTACCTAGCAAGTCAACGGTTACCTGAGGCTCCTCTGGAGATATGGCTAGGTGGCCAGTGGGAGCTGTGGCAGAAGATCACGGGCCCTGTCACTTTTGGGCTTGCCTGGCTATTTCACTCATCATTGGCTTGGGTGCCTATGACTCCCTTTGGAACTCTGGGCAATCCCTCTTCCAATGGCCAGTTTTCTTACAGTGTGCACACTGATTTATACCCAAGGCATGGTAACTCAGATGCCCAGCTTTTCAGCCTCCCTTGTTCAGGCCAAGAGCCAGGAGGGCAGCCCTATGTGGGAGGTGAGCTTAAGGCTGCAGCCAAGAGCTGCACCTTGTGGGAGGTCTTTCTTGCTCTTTCTGCTTCCTCTGCTTTGTCTCTGTTATTAAAAACTAAAAATGCCAAATCCAAAAGCTGCTCCATAGGAGTTTGAGGGACCATAGCTGTTTTTTGTAGTTTCCTACAGATATCAGACTGAGTTATAAAATATACTCCCAAAAAGGTTTGCTCTTCCCTTGAGGCAGGATCAGTGTTAGTATGTTTTGTGATTGCCTCAACTTAAATGCCCTTGAAACAAAGCTAGATTCTCATCTTTGCCCTGAGAAACTTCTTTAACCTTTTCGTGGTTAGCTGTCTTTTTCAAACATTTCTTCATACCTTCCAACAAACAAGTGACCGTATGATCTCTCCTCCCAAAGTTCTCACTGCCCCTTTGATAGTTCCACTGTGGATCTTGATCTGAAACTGCTATACCTCCTGCCTGATACATATTATTGTTCAAGTTACAAGCCAGTGCCTCATCTGCATGGGTTCTAGCTATCCCCAAAATGCATTGTTTCTCTTCTACTGTACAATGCAGAGACAACAAAACCCGCAGATCCTGCCAAGTTAAACTATAGGTCAGAGTTAATTTCTCAAACTCATCCATGAATTTTCCTGGATCTTCAGAGAAATTACCAGATTTCTCTTTACATAGAGCCAAATCAGACATAGAAAAGGGAACATGTACTCTTACAATGCCTTCTTTCCCACTTGCCACCTCTCCAAATGGACAAAGATTTCCCTTTGGAGGTTGATAGGAGACTCCACTATGAGTAGTACTCACTGGATTAAGTTCCTCAGGGAGTGGAGGGTATAGAGTGAGACTAGACAGGTAAGGAGGAGGGGACAGAGGGTTCTCAATAAAACGTTCAGGTGGATTCCAGGGAGAAAGGGCTGATAGATCTGAACCTTCAGAGCTTACAGAAGGAGGTTCTGCTCCACCCAAAAATGCCCGCTGAACCTGGGGTGGAGGGGGTTGCATTAAAGGATCATCTAGTATGTCTAGCTCTTTTTCCTCTCGTCAAACATGCACACACCTGCTTCCGGGTTTTATTCTGACTAAGCAGCAAAAATGCTTGATCATAAGATACTTCATCCCATTTTCCCTCCCGCTTACAAAACAAATCAAATTGAAGTATAGTATTAAAGGACGTAGTTCCAGTAGGAGGCTATTTCTCTTGTTTTTCCAAATAATATCGAGGCCAAACAGTATTACGTAGAAACACCAGTTTTCTCTTCTTAAACCCATTCAATTTAAGTTGGTCCCAATGTTCAAGAATACATACATTCTAGTGGTGAGTTCTTTGGAATCGATGCTATGGTTCCCATGAAGGAAACAGGCGATATTGAAAGAAAAGTTCCAAACGTGCAAGTCCTATGACACTGGCTGAGTTCCACTAAAAAGGATAAGAGTGGTTTTTAAGTCCAACTGCATTAATAAGGGAATCCCTGCCAAAACTTGAATTCTCGTCTTCACATTATCCAAATAATATAAGTGAGCCGAGCTGTGAATCTTAGATAAACCACAACATGGACTTCAACAAAGATGTTGAATAAGGCAAAAGTAATGAAGAGGATTTAGATGGGAATGACTAGAGCAAGTAGGATCTGGGCAATAGCAGACAAGCAAAGCTGGTTTGCCCAGATCCAAAAAGTGTGTGTGTGTGTGTGTGTGTGTGTGTGTGTGTGTAAAATGAAGTGAAACAGCAAGAAGTTCCTTGATTTCCATCCTCGTGCTTCTCAATCACACCTAGCTTGCATAGCGGCAACAAAACAACCACGCCTATTAAATCTTACTGCTTATAGCTGTTAAATACCAAATCCCAATCAGCAATTTTAGAGATGGAGTGTTTAATGCTTTTTGTCCCCAATGTTTCACAAGCAAATGAATGAAAATCGGGAGGCACACAGGAGACAAATACGTTAAAATTCCCAACACCATTTAAATAAAGTCTCTGGAAAATGACAGTGAAACAGACAGCAACCAAGAAATTGATGCATGTAGCAAAGAGGACAAGGCTGATTAGTACAAAGAGCATAGCCTGCAGTGCCAAACCCATTCTTAGCCTAGAAAGACTTTACTAAGAGGGGTCTCTAACCCCCTAAATCTTGAAAGAGACTCTGACCCTCTAACCCAAAGTCAGTCAAGAGACTTTAACCCTCTCTTTCTTAGGAGAGACTCTAACTCCTCAAAGTTGGGCCTCTAACCCAATCCCATTCTTTACCCAGGTATACGTACCACACTTACCCAAAGTCAGCCAATTGGTGCGCACAGATGATTTTCCTTTGGATTGGGTTGGGGGTCTCTTCAGTATCGTCCCTTTGGTAGTTCACCAGAAATGTTACAAGACCCTAACACTTACCCAAAAGTGGCCGTTGGGTCAGAGCTTCTGCACTATAGTCCCTTCTGTGGTCGTCAGAAATATGTTACAAGACCCCAATGCTTGATGCTTTGCATGCTATTTTTTTCTCTCTTCTTTCTTTCTTACTTTCCTTTCCTTTCTCCCCCTGTTTCTCCCCCTCTTTCTCCCCCTCTTTCTCCCCCTGTTTCTCCCCCTCTTTCTCCCCCTCTTTCTCCCCCTCTTTCTCCCCCTCTTTCTCCCCCTCTTTCTCCCCCTCTTTCTCCCCCTCTTTCTCCCCCTCTTTCTCCCCCTCTTTCTCCCCCTCTTTCTCCCCCTCTTTCTCCCCCTCTTCCTCCCCCTCTTCCTCCCTCCCTCCCTCCCCCCATTCCTCCCCCCCATTCCTCCCCCTTTCTCTTTTTCTCTCTCTCTCTCTTTCTCTCTCTTTTTCTCTCTTTTTCTTTTAGATCTGTTCTAATCTTTATTATTTTTTCTGTGCTAATTTTGGGTTTGGTTTGTTCTGATTATTCTAGCTCCTTGAGATATGTTATTAAGTTTTTTATACAAAATCTTTCTACCTTTTTAATGGTAGGTATTTATTTGTGTAAACATCCTGCTTAACACTGCTTTTGCTATATTTCATGGGTTTTGGTTAGATGTGTTTTTCATTTCCATTTGTTTAGAAAATTTTTTTAAATTTCATTCTTAGTTTCTTTGCTGACTCAATGATAATTCAGTAGCATGTGTTTGTTTTTTAAAATTTCCATGTACTTATACATTTCCAGAGTTTCTCTCGTTACCAATCTCTAGTTTTAGTCCACTGTGATTTGCTACGAATTCATTAGAAATAAAAAGAAAAAACTAGTAGAAATTTGTTTTGTTCTCTAACATATGGGTATCCTGGAGAATGTTTTATGTGCTGATGAGAAGAATGTGTATTCTACAGCTATCACGTATTATGTTCGTAAATTCCTGTTAGGTTTATTTGGTATAATCTGCAGTACAAATGAAAAGTTTCTTTGTTAATTTCTGTCTAGATAATCTGTCCAATGCTGAGAGTGAGGTGTTGAAATCTCCAACTATTATTATACTGAAGTCTACGTCTCACTTTAGATCTAATAATATTTGCTTTATACATCTGGGTACTTCAGTGTTGGGTAAATATATATTTAAAATTGTTATAGCCTCTTCCTGTATTGATCCATTTATTATTATACAATTATTTATTTGTCTTTTTACACAGTTCTGAAAAAATATTCTCAACATCATTTTCTGATATAAGGACACCTGTTCCTGTCAAATTTTTGTTTCTGTTTACATGGAATATCATTTTTCATCCCTTTGCTTTCTGTTTATATGCGCTATACAGGTGATGTGAATTTCTTGTAGGAAGCATATAGGTGGATCATAATTTTGCGTGTGTGTTTTTTTTTTTTTAATTTTTTATTGAGATGGAGTGTTGCTCTGTTGTCTGGGCTGAAGTGCAGTGGCGTAATCTTGGTTCACTACAACCTCTGCCTCCCTGGTTCAAGTGATACTCCTGCCTCAGTTTCCCAAGTAGCTGCATTACAGATGTGTGCTGCCATAACCAGCTAAGGTTTTTGTATTTTTAGTAGAGACAGGGGTTCACCATGTTGACCAGGCTGTTCTCGAGCTCCTGACCTCAGGTGATCCACCTGCCTCAGCCTCCCAAAGTGCTGTGATTACAGACGTGTGCCACTGTGCCCAGCTGTCTGTGTCTTTTAAATAGAGAATTTCAATAATTTACATTCAAGGTTATTATTGATAGGTGAGAATTCCTGCCTTGTTGATTTTTTTTTTGTTGTTTTGTGTTATCTTTTGTTCTTTTCTCCCTCTTTTATTATGTTTTCATGTTGGTAAATATCATCCTTTTGCTTTTTTGTGGAGGACTCCCTTATGCATTTCTTGTAGAGCCAGTTAAGTGGTGATAAATTCCCTCAGTTTTTGCTTATCTGAAAAATCCTCTATTTTTTCTTTATTTATGAGTGATAGCTTTGCTGGGTATATTATCCTTTTCTGGCAGGTTTTTGTTTTGTTTTTCAGCACTTTGAATATATTATTATATTCTCTTATGGACTGTAAATTTTCTGCTGAGAAATCTGCTGTTTTTCTGATGGACATTTCTTTAGCTGTGACTTCATATTTGGTGATGGCAAAAGGCGTATCCTCAGACTCCCCAGTTGTGTACATGGGCACCAGTGGCAGCAAGTTGATACACAAGCTCTCAGAAAACTTGTGTGAGCAGTAGCAGGGACAGTGCTGGCCCTGCAGTCCTGTCCTTATGCCCCCACCATGAAAAAAAAGGACAGAGGACCTCAGCAGCCCTCACCAATACCACAGAAATCCTCAACTTTTTCAAGTAAGGATACCTTTTTTTCTTTTTTCTTTTTTTTAACGTTTCTGTTCTTTTTTTTTTTAATTTTTTTTTATTATTATACTTTAAGTTCTAGGGTACATGTGCATAACGTGCAGGTTTGTTACATATGTATACTTGTGCCATGTTGGTGTGCTGCACCCATCAACTCGTCAGCACCCATCAACTCATCATTTACATCAGGTATAACTCCCAATGCAATCCCTCCCCTCTCCCCCCTCCCCGTGATAGGCCCCGGTGTGTGATGTTCCCCTTCCTGAGTCCAAGTGATCTCATTGTTCAGTTCCCACCTATGAGTGAGAACATGCGGTGTTTGGTTTTCTGTTCTTGTGATAGTTTGCTGAGAATGATGGTTTCCAGCTGCATCCATGTCCCTACAAAGGACACAAACTCATCCTTTTTTATGGCTACGTAGTATTCCATGGTATATATGTGCCACATTTTCTTAATCCAGTCTGTCACTGATGGACATTTGGGTTGATTCCAAGTCTTTGCTATTGTGAATAGTGCCGCAATAAACATACGTGTGCATGTGTCTTTATAGCAGCATGATTTATAATCCTTTGGGTATATACCCAGTAATGGGATGGCTGGGTCATATGGTACTTCTAGTTCTAGATTCTTGAGGAATCGCCATACTGTTTTCCGTAATGGTTGAGCTAGTTTACAATCCCACTGGAGAGGATGTGGAGAAATAGGAACACTTTTACACTGCAAGTAAGGATACTTACAGTTGCTGCTGATGCTGATCCCAGTTGATAGAACTTTCTGGAGTATACACCATTGCATGTCCTCCACACCAGACAAAGTGCTGCGACTGTAGCTTCCAGAGAAACAGTCTCTGCTGTACCACCCTCGGGTCAGACCCACCACAACCCCTAACCATGTGCACACACTAAACCTCAGAATCATAGTCACTTAGTGTGCGCCTACGATTCAGACTCTGTCTTCACAGCTACCCCACACATCTGCACTTTGGACATTAGTGCCATAGCTGCTGTAACAGGTGCTCCTGACGTTGGACCACAGAACCATGGTTGACATATGTGTGTCAGCATCCAGGACACAAAAATGTGCTCCAGGCACTGGTTCTGTGGCCACTCTTATACCACAGACATAGGTAACAATGCTCCCACAGTGGTGGGAGCATGGTTTGTCCATGCCTCAAACCCCAGAGCAATGTTCATGTCCCATATGCCTGGGCATCAGACATCAGAACCACTACCGCTGTGAACATGCTCTCACCCCGGAGCCAGGACCAACAGGAACCCCCTCTGCCATGACTTCCTTCTGTGGTGGAAAAAGAGAATAGGAGTACCCCCAGAAGACTTTCTCAATAAAAAGACTTCAACAGTCCTTGCTGCTTGCTATCAGGGTGATGCCCGCCTCAGGAAATATGTGTGGAAATGTTCCCTCTGTGATCCCAGCTACTCAGGAGGCCGAGGCAGGAGAATTCACTGGAACCTGGGAGGCAGAGGTTACAGTGAGCTGAGATTTGGCCACTGCACTCCAGCTTAGGTCTCAGAGCAAGACTCTGTAAATAAATAAAGTTCAGCCATAGTGTACCTAGACTTGTGACCGGTAGAACTGTGAAATTATAAATTTGTGTTGTATTAAGCTGCTAAATTTGTGATAATTCTTTATGGCAGCAATTGAAACCACATCGCTGGGGGCAGGGGAAGATCTCAAGTAGTAAACTCATGTTAATGCAGACTTCAGGTTGTGAAATAATTAAGCCATGTTAATGTAAACATAGTTCTGAATCCTTTAACTGTTTGTCTGCAGGTGGTTTTGTTTTAGCTCTCACCCCTAAACATCAAAACCTATCCCACATATTCTGAAGTATACAAGGCAATAGGAAAGCTAATTCCATACTTACCAATGAAAACTAAATAAAGGTATGGTCTTCAATCAACACTCTGGGAGATCTCATAATTGGGTGTGAGAAATTCCCTTATTTCCATTCACAAGAACCTTACCTTGCTTGTCAAAAATCTAATTTCAAAAGATGAAGAATCAATCTGTATTTCCTCCCACTCCCTGTACCCACCTTTATATCTTGTCTATGTATTGTTTGATCTTAGCTTCTTTTTAACACTTTATCCCTATATGTGTTTCCTAATACAGAAAATTCAGACGTCTTTTGAGTTTGAAATACCCTTAAAGTTTTCCCTCAACTTTCGGCCTTAATTGCTACCATGCAGATCAGATTCAGAAGTAACTGAACCTCCACTTTATTCACCACCATTTCCCATTGAATAGCCATCTTCAGGGGTTCCCCAGATCTGAACACACATGTGGTTTATTTTCCTGATGGCATATTATTGCGTATTTGACATGTATTTACTCCAATAGCTAGCTACTGATCAAATTGTATATCCAGTCTACAGCTGCCAGGCATTTTGTCACAGAACAAAGATATTCAGTAAGTTTTTAAGTGTGCTCTCTGTCTCTCTGTCTCTGTCTCTCTCTCTATGTGTGTGTGTTTGTGTGTATGTATACGTGTGTGTGTATATATGTGTGTGTGTATATATATGTATGTGTATATACATATGCATGTATGTATCTATGTGTGTGAGAGAGAGATTTCAAAGACTGTCATTTAATCTCCAACATTGTTGTGCTTCCAGGATTGTCTACCTCTTGCTTTTTAGTGACCTTTTCAGTAGACTCTTTGTGTTTTCCTTCGTCTCTGGTGGAGCCCCCTTTAAGAATTGCTCCACTTTTGTAATGGAGCATATAGCTTCTGCCAACAATTTCAAAGTTGCTTGCTTTTTGTCTTATTGAGGCATTAGAATATCCAGTAGGGATGATCTTTCCCAGTAAACAAGGCAAAGTTCTTGAACAAATGCACTCCTGTCTTCCACGCTTTACCCTTTCTAGAAATTACCAAAAAGTCTTGAGAAATACAAGATAGCAAACAAAGGCTTGCAATTTAGTAAAGAGTCTTATTACACTTCCTCTATTTTGTGAATTCATAATACTTTGCATTGGTTACATTCAACAGTCTCTAAGATGATAATTCTACAAGAGAGAGCAGGGTAGACAAATTATCTCTGACTTGTAAGGATATTTGTAAAATCACTGGGCCTCATGCCTTGCAACTTCTGCTTTCTAAAACCATAGTTCCAAAAACTGTTTAAGGCGAAGCTGCATTTTTAATTAATCATCTATTTTTGACCAAGAAAAATTTTTAAGATAAAGATTGCTTCTCCAGTGTAACCCACATATGGCAGTTCATCTCAGCCTTGTACTATATTCAAAAGAAATATCAGGTAACTATTTACCAACTCACTCACTTCCAAATAGAAATGGAAAGAAACTGAAATCTATATTACATTCCCTTGACCATGAAAATAGCCCTCAAATCATGTGTGTTATTCAAATGTTGCTATTCATTTAAAATTTTCAAAATCTCTCTCTCTCCCTGCCTTTCTTTTTGTTATTTTCCATGTCACAACTCTGTTTCTGCTGTTCAGTCTCTCATTCACCCCCCACCCCTGTTTTTGTTTGTTTGTTTGTTTGTTTTATTTTTGTGTTTGCTTTTTTTGAGATGGTGTCTCGCTGTCACCCAGGCTGGAGTGCAGTGGCACGATCTGGGCTCACTGCAACCTCCGCTTCCGGGATTCAAGTAATTCTCCTGCCTCAGTATCCTGAGTAGCTGGGACTACAGGCACCCGACACCACACCTGGCTAATTTTTGTATTTTTCGTAGAGTTGGGGTTTCGCTATGTTGGCCAGGCTGGTCTTGAACTCCTGACCTTGTGATCTGCCTGCCTTAGCCTCCTAAAACGCTGGGATTACAGGTGTGAGCCACCGTGCCTGGCCTCACCCCTTTTTTTTTCTTCTTTCCAGGAAAGAAATTATTCTGTCTCAAATAAATGAAAAATAATATCTACCTCATAATACTGCTCTGAAGAGTAAATAAAATGATTATAAAGCACATAGCATTCTGCCTATTTAGTAAGAATTACACAAATTTTACCTATTTATCTACCTCGTTTGTAATACATATAAATGTCTATTATCTCACTCAGTTTTAAATATATAGAGTTTAATTTTATTTTATTAAATAAGAAATTTAAAATAAGATCTTTTTTTATATAATAGTTTTAGTGAAGAAATCATATTTGAATATATCTCAATATTTCAATTACAAAAGAGTAAAATTTATTTTTCTTCTAATCTACAATATTTGCTGTATACCTATTATACACTAAGCATTATGTTAGATATCATGAACAGATAAAAATGAGATTAAATATCTGCCCTCCTAGAGCTCATGGTGTATTTTATGCAATATATGATACACATTAGCAAACAGGCAAACAAAGTAAGTGCAAAATGCTTAGAAGGCAACAAATGGTTGATAGGGAATATGAATTTAAAATGTTCAAAGATGGCCCATTAAGGAGACAATGTTGAAACTGGCAGCCAAAAAATGGGAAAGGCCTAGTCACACATAAAAAATAAATCACAATAGTATAATGGCAGATCTTAAATTAGATTGTTACATGTTTTGTATTAATATATGATTTATTATAATTATAGTATAAACCAATACTACTATCAATCTAATGAAACTGGACACTGCTTATAATAAAATTAAACTATTATTCATAACTTAATTTCACATAACATTTCCTATTTAAAGTTACTTTTCTCTTAGCATGAATAACTTGCTGGAAGTTGTTTTATTCCTGGAAGTCACGACTTTTCTGTTCCGTTAGCTTGAGATTAGTGAGCATTGGTTCGTCAAACACATAACCTCTATACATTTCTGTTTGAAGCATTTCCACCCGTATTTTCAAGAAGCAGCAGTCAGCTATCGATTATATCTAATTGTAAAAAAAAAAAAAAAAAAAGTTAGACAATATAAATGTCCAGAGCAGAAGTTTCTAAACATTCTGAGTATATTTGCCCCATCACAAATATTGCCTTTTCTTTCAACTTCAAACAAACTTAAAAACATTGATTCACATGTATATTATCTGCCATTTTCTCTAGATATTTTTGTTCTGTAGTCTTATCAATTAGGCCAATTAAGAAAGCAGTAGCCCAGGAAGTATCTGAATATTTACGATAAAATTTTTGCTTCTGTCACTCATTTTTCCAGTAAAATTTTGCTTAATTCCTCCCTTAATGGACTCACCCAATTCTCAGTTAAACCTCTTATTTTTCCCCTTTTTCTCCAGCTAGTTTGATTAAAAAGTAACAGACACAGATTCTTTGGCTGCCAAACATTAAAGGCAAAAAAATTAATTTTTAAATTTCTTTTACATATATGTGATTGTTTTGGGGATACCAGAAATATTTGTTACCCCAATTTTCTCTTTTTGAAAAACAAGATAGGATTAACCACATGTCTAAGATACAAATTCTTATATTTCTGTGAAAATGCAGCTATAGATGTCATCATGAGTAGGGACTTTTATAGTGTCATAAAAATTCAGTGTCACTATAAATTTATGCTGCTGAAAATGTCGACATTTATGGCAACTTCTACAAGGACATATTTTAAAATGATACTAAAAACTTGATGCAGCAACTTTTATTTAGTGAAAAAGTAAAATTATGAACAAAAACATTTACTCTAATTTTTGAAATTGTCAATATGGATAATTAATTTTTTAAATTCTCAAATCACATCAAGGTTTGAGGGGTACTTAAAAATCATACCAATCAAAATTAAGAAGCATGAAAGCATGTTCATGTATTATTCAAATGTAACACTTGATGCATATAATTAATATTATTTACAATGTTAATGTAGAGTTTTAATACCTGATAATGCTATTAACAATGCAAGCATATCATGATGCTTATTTAAGAATTATGCATGATCACAGCTTTATATCAGCAAACTTTTAATTCATTTCATATCCTGGGGCAAAGCACAGTTATTTTGATTAATTAAAAAAATTTTTTATATAAAGATTGTTCCAAGTCACAAACTCATGCAGAAGGATGATTCTGTTTAGCAATAGAAGTTTTTTTTGCAATATGAAGAGTAAGCTCATTGATTGGTCTAGTTTTGGCAACTACAGAAGAACCAAAGGAAGTTCACATTCAAACTCAATATCTAAGTCAGAAAGGTTGCGAAATAGTTATTAGACATATCTTAACAGTGCTGGTGGTAGGTGGGAAATTGACAAAGTTTGAAAAGTTCAAACCAGGATCCTTTTCCCCGTGTCTCCATAGCTGGGTAACTTGACACCCACCAGGAGGCTCAGCCTTATCATGGAAAAAATGTCATATTTAGAATTAGAAATTCAAAGAGCTCTAGTTGACTGCTAGAAGATAGATGCGTTGTAACTCGGGGTCAGACACCATCTTATAGTTCCTATGTATAAGATATTGATATAGATAGACATTTTCTGAGGTCAGTGCTCACATTTAACTAAGTTATGGGACCTGGATAATTTTATTGTTCCTACATATATATTTTGAAATGTGTTGTTGTAAAATGTGAGTGATTTTTTTTTTTTTTTTTTTTTTTTTTTTTTAGATAGGATGTCTGGGCTACAAACTAATACAATACTATTAATATGTTACAGATATATTTTTACCTAATTTGTTGTGCATAATTATATTTGAAAGCATTCAAGTATGATGTCTCAAGTAAGTTCCTTATTTATTTGGAACAGGTAAGGAGTTGAGAAGTAACTTCTGAGAGTTCGTATTGTTCCTCAGACTTCCTGCAACCAATTGATATCTCTCAATGCAATAAAAAGAAATTAGTGATTAATACTTCCAGGAAGGTGGAATAGACATGTGTTTCTTTATCTGTCACTAAGTATGACAAAAAACCTTGAACATTATATATAAAACAAACAATAAGTATCCTCTGAAAGGAGGAGTGAAGAAAGCAGACTCCAGTGTTAGGACACAAGGAACAACATGATGGTAGGGTCTCTGGACTTTTTTTCTGCTGCATATGTTCTAGACCTGGGGCTGATGAAGTTGACAACCCAGGACTGACAGGTGTGTAGGAAAAAACATCTCCAATACAAGCCGGCTTTTACTCTAACAGACCAGGAAAAAGGCAACCTACCAAAACAAAACTTTTAAACAATATTCTCATGTTTCCACAGAAAAAAATAAATACAAAACCTGTGAACCCCACCCATGACAACAAAAACCAAGTGAGAAGCCTAGATTTCCATCCTTGGGATGCTGTAGTAGAGCAGAGATGCTATAACTCCGTGCTGGTGTGATTTCAGAGGAGGTGTAGGCGGGAGCCAAGACTTTCACTCCACTGGGTGTTGTAAAGTCCCTTCTCCCCATATCAGACCATGTGAGAAGCCCCGGGACTCCCATCCTCACTCAATAACAGTAAGACTTTTCAACTCTGATGAACCTTCAAAAAAAAAACCTAGTGGAGAGTTGAGAGTTGAAAACAGTTGTTCAAACTAAAATGTGTATACAGATGTTTCCAGTAGTAGTATTCACACTAGCAAAAGAAGTGGAAAAAACCCAAATGTCCATTAACTGATGAATATAGAAAAAATGTGGTTTACTCATAAAAGGAATATTATTCAGCTATAAAAATGAATCAAGTACTGATAAATGCAGTAATATGGCTACACCTTGAAAACATCATGCTAAATGAAGCCAGAAAAACATTCACATACTATATGAATTCGTTTATATTAAATATCCAGAATAGAAAAATAGATGTTAATGGTTGGCAGTGGCAGTGAGGAGGGGAGGATGGAGCGTGACTGCTTAATAGGTATGGAATTTTACTTTGAGGTGGTAAAAATATTATGGAACTAGATAGCTATAATTGTTGCATAACATTGTGAATCTACTAAATGGCATCGAATCACACTTTGAAATGGCTTAAATTACAAATTTCCTGTTACAGCTATGTACCACAATAAAACATCAAATAGCGAACTTAGGCTTTAATATGGCAATACTTAAATCAAATTTAAATGGTTACATGTACCAACTAATATACAGATATTAGAAAAGTTGATCAAAATGTGTAGAGTAAAAATATATTGTCTGGAAATAATGCCATTCAATTATATTTAAAAATTGATTAAAAAGTAGATTTTAAATGTTTTCACTACAGAAAAGTATGTGAGGTGACAGATTTGTCGATTAGCTTGATTTAATCACTCTGCAATGTAAACATATAACATCACACTGTAACTGATAAATATATACAATTGTTTTTCAATTAAAAATGAAATTTAAAATATAAGCAGTTTGAAAGTAAAAGGGTGGAACAAACACGTAATGCACACTATCTGACATTAATATAGCAAATCCTGCCTCCTTTTGATTGCATTTCAGGGCAAATAAAATTACTAAAGACAAAAAGGATATTATATAATGATATCAGCTCTATTTTCTGAAAATCCTGTCTTTCCTCATAGAATCACCTGGTTTCTTTGCAATATCAATCATGAATATAAGGATTTATTTTGGGACTCTTAGTTCTGTTCCATTGGCCTTCAGGCTTGTCATTATCCTAGTATTTGAATGGATAAGTTACATTTTGCTTTTTCCATTCATCTTTTGATGGACATATTTTTTTATTCTTTGGCTATGACAAATAATGATGCCATGAATATTCACGGGCAAGTCTTAGTGTGAATGTATATTTTCATTTTTCTTGTATATATAACTAGGAGTGAATTGCTGGGTCGTAGGGCAACTATATTTAACTTTCTTTTGAACTTCCAGGCTGTATTTCAAAGTGAATGCACCATTTAACATTCCAATAAGCAAAGCATTAGGGTTTCAATTTCTTCATATTCTTGCCAGCACTTGTTATTATCTGTTTTTCTATATAGCGGATCTAGTGGGTAAGAAGTAGTACCTCAGAGTAATTTTAATTTTCTTCTCCCTCATGACTCGTTGAGCATCTTTTCATGTGCTTATTAGGCATTTGTATATTTTCTTTGGATAAGTATTTATTGAAATTATTTTTTCATTTAAAAAAGATCAGTTTGTTTTTGTGTTAAGTATTAGATAGAAGTCCTTTAATAGATATGTTATTTGCAAATATATTCTCTCAGATTGTAACTTTCCATTTCGTTGTCTTTTGAAGCATGCAAGTTTTATATTTAATTAATTATAGACCTTTTTTCTCATTTGCATATCATGCTTTTGGTGTTTTATCTAAGAAATATGCTTCATCCAAGATGATGAAGATGTTTCTGTGAATTTTCTTCTGAAAGTGAAATAACTTTAGTTTTACATTTAGGTCTATGACATTTTAGAATTCATTTTTGTAGGTGCTGTAAGTTAAGGTTAAATTCACATTTTTGCATGTATACATTCAATATCAGCACATCTAGAATACTGATTTTTCCCATGACATAGTTTGACACCATTGTCAAATAATAACCAATCACAAATGTCAGGGTTTATTTGTGGATTCTTAATTACTTTCCATTAGTCTCTATGATTACCATTATTCTAATACAAAACTGTCTTGATTACTGCAGCTCTACACAATATTTTAAATCAGAAAGTATAGTCTTTCAGCTTTTTTCCGTTGTAGATTATTTTGGCTATTTTAGGTCTTTTGCATTTCAAGTAAATTTCAAGGTTATTTTGGCAATTCCTGCCAGAAAGTATACTGGGATTGTGATAGAAATTGCTTTTAATATACTATAAATCAATTTGGGGAAAATCACCATCTTATTGAGCCCTCTTGTCCAGAAAAATGTATTGTCTCTGTTTTTAAGTCTTCTTTAATATCACTTACAAATGTACTGTAGTTTTTAGTGTATAAATCTTGAGTATACTTTGTTAAATTCATTCCTAAGCATTTTATTCTATTTAATGTTACACTGAATGAAGTTAATCTCATTTTTGTAGAGTTCATTGCTAGTATATAAAAGTACAATTAATTTTTGTATGTTGATCTTGCATCCTACCACATTAATGAAATAATTTACTATTTCTGTTATTCTATTACTATTGTTCTAGTAGTTCTTGTATATAACTTTAGATTTTCTATGTACAGAATTATATCATTTGCGGAGAAAGGCAAATTTATCTCTTCCTTTCTGATTTGAATGTCTTCTTTTTCTTATTGCCAAATTATACTGACTGGAAGCTATAGTAAAATGGTAAATAGATGTAGAAAGAGTGGGAATCTTTGCCTTTTTCTATTCTTACAGGGAAAGATTACCAGTAAGTATAATGCTAGCTGTACATTTTTCAAAGATGAGCTTCATCAGGTGGAATAAATTTATTTCTACTCTATTTCTATTTATTTATTGATAGTATTTAGTCATGAATGAGTGTTGGATTTTGTCACATGATTTTTGTGCATCTAATGTAATAGAGAAAAGTTGTTCAGAAAATGGAAACTTTTCTGCATACGACAGAGTTCTAATTGGTAGATAACTTTTAAAATGTATCTGTAAAGAGATGAAATG
Organism: Chlorocebus sabaeus; assembly: GCF_047675955.1. NCBI lineage: Eukaryota > Metazoa > Chordata > Mammalia > Primates > Cercopithecidae > Chlorocebus > Chlorocebus sabaeus. The sequence continues at coordinate 18,396,467 of NC_132914.1, forward strand.
TCATTGAAAATGACAAATCCAAACTAATAGAGTTAAAATTAATAATATGAATGGCAGAGTACATACTTATGTGTATTTGGTGATAGTCTGAATTAGTCGTTTGAAAAGAGTAGGAATGTAGCACGAATTGGTGTTTGAAATATTATAAAGTAGAAGAGATATGACTTTCTACTAGTCACCGTATGGTAATAGCTTAACATATCAAGAACGGACAATATGACAAACATATATGATGACAAAAAAAATACTCATTATTAGACAAAAGAGGAAAATGCAGATAAATAAATAATACAAAGGGGCAAAAAAACCTCAATCCCATTGGAAGATTACACAGGCATATCATTCTTTTATTATGATTATTATTATACTTTAAGTTCTAGGGTACATGTGCACAACGTGCAGATTTGTTACATATGTACACATGTACCATGTTGGTGTGCTGCACCCATTAACTTGTCATTTACATTAGGTATTTCTCCTAATGTTATCCCTCCCCACTCCTCCCACCCCACAACAGGCCCCATGTGTGATGTTCCCCACCCTGTGTCCAAGTGATCTCATTGTTCAATTCCCACCTATGAGTGAGAACATGTGGTGTTTGGTTTTCTGTCCTTGTGATAGTTTGCTCAGAATGATTTGGATGAAGCTTAGGGATATCTTTCTAAACATTACACAGGTACACACCCACACCCACACACATCTCTAAGTAAAGTATAAAATCAAAAAACTAGAGAAATTAGGTTATAAAACTCTGAAAATAGATGAATAACTTGGACAGAAATACTAAAAACAAAAAGAATATTACATAAAGTCAAAAAGGAAAAGTATAAGCAGCAATATTTGATACTTTATATCTAAATTATAAGGTTCCCAAAATGACTTGAATGGTAAGGCAAAAACAAAATATGGAAGGAGTGGACTAATGTGAGGCACATGTGTTTTTTTAAGCTTTACACTAAGTATTCATGGTACATACCTAGAGTGTGATTATGAGGATAGGGCTAAGCTAGCAGGGTCTTGCCAGGGCAGGCTAGAGAGCCCACAGGACTGGTACTAGCGGTCCAAACTTTTAGGCAGAGAAACGTCATGAAGACTGCCTGGTCTTTAGCTAGACTAAGTACCTCCAGCTAGTTACTAGATGTTCTAGGGAGATTTAGTAAAGCTGGATACTCTGTTTTCAAATCAGCAGCTATGAAGGTAGCGCATCCTGGTAGCTCAGGAGTCAACTGTAAACCTGGAAAGAACTCAGTACTAGTATTAAATACAATTAAATAGATATGTGACCTAGATGACTTACAGGATCACTTGTTGAGTCTCGGGTTTTATTCAACCATAGAAGCATATAGTAGTTTTAAAAGTTGTAGATATATTCGGAAAAGACAAACAAATATTGACAATACAGACGACTTCTCAAACTCAACGTCACATATGACATGATTTGGTTAGTCGTTCATTTGAAGATTTCAGCCCTACCAGAGTAGGTGGGAAAATATTCTGATCATCCTTATTACATTTTCATGTGTTTTAGCCTTCCTAGGGCTATTTAAAATCAAACCTAAAAGCAGCTATTGATTAATAAAGAATGTCATATTCATCTCCACCTATGCTAACAATGAGTAGGAACATCCTTATTTCCTCACTTATTGATCCTAAACAATTCCTTATTTCTCATTAAGGAATTTATCTATAGCCTGATGATTTTAAAATATTTGCTTTATATATCTTAAGTTCATTGTATTTATTCATGTGAGCATGGTTTTATGGCAAGTAATGCTGGATTTCTGTGTATGAGGGTTATATGCATTTTGTTTTTAAATAAATGTAGTGTGATGAATGTAAATAAATGTAAAAAAATAGGTTAAAAGTGCAGCTTATAAGTACGATGAATATGGATAGATATGGCAACATTTTTGAAGATAATATGCTGACTGACTTATGTATAGGAAGCAATAACTTAATGTAAAATTAAAGAAAAAATTAAAAAGCAGTAATAACAAAATAATGTTGAGAGAAACACAGATATGGAAGTTTTCTGTCTTAAGTAGAAATAAGTTACATTGAAGAATATATAAAGGTAAAAGCTAATACATTCATACACATACACACATAATACTCTTTAACAGCATAATTTTTAATATATTTCTGTATCCAAACGTAAGTCTTTCCCCTCTTTAGACTTCAGGTGCAGAAAGTTGAGTTAATCATATTCCTCAGTTAATGACATGGTATCTTCATTGGTTTGTCAAGGCATTTGCATTTTTAAAGTATTTTACCCAATATTTTCAGTTTTTATTAAATCACTATCATACCCCAATAACACTCAAATATATTTTAAAATATGCCTTGGATGTGTATACAGTTATGTGAAATAAATAGCTTTATGTTCCTGTATGTGATTGTACTTATTTCTGTATAATTTACCAATGAAAATTATATTTTTAATTAAATAATTTTGATATATATTTGTACTTGGAAGCCTCCAAGTAGAGAAATATTTTTGAGTGTGTATCTCCTTGCACTATATTTTTTGAAGTCAATTAGTTTATAGAAGCCACAGTCTCTTAACGCAAATTTACTTTTAAGCGAAAATATTTACTGCACACAATTTAAAACAGTGTTTTAAGGCAGTTAAAGTGATAACATTTAAATCAGTGTAGGCTGTAAATTTTAATTTTATCCTATAATTAGTCTTTTTAAAAATTTATGTACATTATATATTACTTATTAAAAAATTTAGCATAGAAAATCTCTTTGTATTTTTACAGTATAACATAAAATGTGGGTGTATTAACATTACTGTTTCATATAAGCAAATTATTAACTAAATTATTAAGAACTCATATTTCTATTTTTCTTAGTAAGTCACTGGCTCTAGATTCTAGATTTTGAAGCATACGTCACAAACTTTAGCCTATTGCAGTTTGGTCTGGTGAACTGATTTTCCTTTATCAAATGTTCAAACTGGAGAAAAACACCTACTATCTCTGAGCATTATGTTTTCCGTTTCAAAATGAGAGGAAGCAATAATACTCTTAACAGAACTGCGAAGAGATTATAATGATGCCTAACACACAGTAGGAGCAAAACAAGTGACAAGTATTATAACGTTGAAGACTATATGATCATTTACTTGCAAATGTGCAAATGCTATGTTTATTATTTTTCTCTGTATTTCTTCATTTAATGGGAGACATTATGGTCAAGGACAGATTAAAATCTTTCTCAGTTTTACTTCTTCCTCAGTCACACTTAAGTTCCTATTAGAACTTTTCGTCATTTCACGTTTTTAATATATAAAAACTCTTTCCGTTATTTTAAAATTACAAGGAATTTGTCCAATCACTACAAAATCTCAGGGCTTATGTTAGTCTGAGTGCAATGATGAGGAAGAATTATAACTTAAAATTATTAGAGACGGAGAAATAACAATTATCCAAACATTTGTGAATTGTAATTGTAACTAATGCCTCATATTGGAGCTCCTATTTTTCAATAGTTTATCCTTTATTTGTAAATTAGACATTATTCTGATAATATTATCCCATATTTAACAGGGGATAACATTTTAATAGAAGGAGGATATGCCAAAAACAGATTACACTAATTTATGTCCAGAATATCATGTGGATCAGGCCTAAAAAAACACAACCTTTGCTATTACTACTACACACAAGAGGCTGTAACCGTATGTGTAATTATGTAAGATTGTCACAGAAACATTATCTAACATTAAGAAGACTGACAGTCTGCAACATTTATCTTAGAGGTGTCATTCCCTGAGATGAGGTGTTTTCTTCATTAGAGCTTGGTAGCTATGTATAATACGAGTCAACAATCAGTGATTTTATATCTGTTAAAATCAATCAAAAGACTGAAATAATTAAACATACTTGTAAATAAAATCAGGAATGCTATGTTCTAGTTAATGTAGTTTTTGACAAATAACTGAAAATATTAAAAAGAGATGGAAATTATATGAAAAAATAAAATAGCTGAGATTAAGAACTCAATAGGTGGTTTTAAGTCATTAGAGATAACTAAATAGAGAATTATTGATTAATTTATCATGTACCAATTGAAACATGAAGGAACAAGAAAATGTATAGTACAAAAACGGTGCAGAAAACATAACAAACTATGAAGAGATCTATAATTACATGTAATTTATACCTCAAAAGGAAAGTTGAAATAAATGGAGGCAAAATTTAAAGAGATAAGGGTGAAAATTTTACAAAACAAATGAAATGTGTCAAGCACTGATTCAAGGAACTCCGAGAAGCTAAAGAAAATCACACAAAGGCACATTACATAAAACTGCACAGATGGATCAATATGCAAAAGTCAATAAATGGGATCACATCAACACAATGAAAGACAAAAACCATATTAGCATCTCAATAAATGCTGAAAAAAATAACAAAATTCCACATCCTTTTATAATTAAAAAAAAAACTCGCAACAAATTAGGTATACAAAAAATGTATCTCAACACAATAAAGGCCATATATGGCAAGCCCACAGCTAACAGTTATATACAATGGTAAAAAGTGAAAAGCTTTTTATCTAATATCAGGAACAAGACAAGGATACCCACTATCTCTATTCATCATAATAATATGTCAGAAAGAAATAAGAAGTATCCAAATGGGAAGAAAAGTTAAATTGTCTGTTTGCAAATGGCATCATCTTACGTATAAAATACCCTAAAGAATCCGCCAAAAGTTGTTAAAACTGATAAATGATTCAATAGCATTTGGGATACAAAATCAACATACAAAAATCATTAGGTTTTCTTAGACTAAAAATTGACTACCTGAAAAAGAAGTCAAGAAAATCCTAGTAATTATTCCGAAGTATTTTTACTGATTTTGTAGGATTTTCAAATTAATTCCTAAGTATTTTGCTGATTTTGCGGGGTTTCCAAATCCTGCAAAATCAATAAAATTTGAAAATCCTACATTTCAGAATCCTGCAAAATCAGCCAAATACTTAGGAATAAATTTAACCAAGGAAGTGAAAACTCTGCACACTTAAAACATAAAACATTGAAAGAAATCGAAGAATATACAAATAAATGGAAATATGTGCCACGTTCATAAATTTAAATAACTAATACTGTCAGAATGGGCATACTACCTGAAATGATTTACAGACTTAATTCAATCCCCACCAAAAGACAAAGACAGTCTTCTCAGAAATAGAAGAAACAATCCTAAAATTTATATAGAACCACTAAAGCATCCAAATAGCCAGGGCAATCTTGAGCAAAAAGAACGAAGCTGGAGGCATAATACTACCTGACTTCAAAATACACTACAAATCTGTAGTAACCCAAACAGCATGATGCTGCCACAAAAACAGACACACAGAGCAATGCAACAGGATAGCAGGCCCAGAAAAAATTCCATGCATTTATGGTCCCTTGATTTTTCATTTATTCTCTTTAATACTTGATATTGGAAAAACTGGATATCCACATACAGAAGAATGAAATTGGACCCTTATTTCACATCATATAGAAAGATCAGCTAAAAATGAATTAAAGATTGGGCATAATACTTGAATGTGTGAAACTGCTAGAAGAATACATAGAGGAAAAGCTCCATGATATAGGCCAGGGCAATGATTTTTAGGATATGACCCCAAAAGCACAGGTAACAAAAACAAATATGAACCAATGGGATTACATTAAACTTACTATTATTATTTTGTCACAGCAAACAAAACAACAGAATGAAGAGGCAACTCATGGAATGGGAGAAAATGTTGGCAAACCACACATGTGACAAGGGGTTAATATCCAAAATGTATAATAACTCAATTGCAAGAAAGTAAACAGATTTTAAAAAGGGCAAAGAACCTGAATATACATTTTTTCAAAGAATACACATAAATGGCCAACAGATATGTGAAAAGATGCTCAACATTACTAATCATCAGGAAAATGCAAGTTAAAATTACAGAGATATCCTCTCACACCTGAGATATCAATTCACACCTTGCTATTATCAAAATGACAAAATATAACAAGCGTTGACTAGGATGTGGAGAAGCAGGAATCCTTGCACATTGTTGTGGTGAGTGGAAATTAGGAGAACCATTATGGAAAACACTGTGAAGAGTCCTCAAGAAATTAAAACTAGAACTAATATATGATCCAGCAATCCCACTACTGGGTATATATCCAAAGGTAACAGCATTTGTATGTTGAAGAGACACTTGCACTCTCATATTCATTTCAGCATTATTCACAATAGCAGAAGCTGGGGTTGAAGGATATTTGGGTGACAGAGGATACAAAATTTCAGCTAAGCAGAGGGAATAAGTTCAAGATATCTATTATTTAACATAGTAACTACAGTTAATAACAATGTTTTATATTACACTTGAAAATTACTAAAAGAGTAGATTTTAACTGTTTTCTCCACAAATAAATATGTGAGGTAATACATATGTTAGTTTCATTTAGTCACTCTTCAATGTATACATATTTTTAAACTTATGTTGTACACCATCATTTTATACATTTTTATTTGTCAAATAAATTTTAAAAATTAGGCCAGGTGCTCACAACACAAAAACAAATCAACAAAGTAAAACAAAAAGAAAACCGAGATTATGTTCAAAGCAGTCTGGGAAAACAGTAGTATATGACCATTATCTTAGCAACAATAATGATAGCAGACTTCCCAAAGAAACAATCAAAGCCAAAAAGTACTAAAATTATATCTGGACAGTACTGGAAAAAAATGCCTACCGATCGATAATTCTATACCCAGCAAATATGTTCTTAATAATGCAGGCAAAAATAAAAGTATTTCCAGAAAAAAAAAATGTCATAGTTGGTGCTTTCTGTCCCCAGCTGGGCTTTTGCTGGACGTTAAGAATTACAGGGTAAAACCAGAGCACATATTTGCGCTGGCCAAAGCATATGAAAATAGTAATTCATTGGCACATTGAAATAAACAATGGTCTAACTTTCATCCTCAAAACATCATCTTAAAATGGTACTAGGGGGCACATATCATGGTTGAAGTTCCTTTATTTAAGCATTTGTTTGATGTTGCATTAAATATTTTCCCTCTCTAGCTAGGGCCTGACTGCTTCAGATTGAAACTGGCAGTAGTAAAGTGGTATTTGTTGCTTCTTGAATTCTCTGCTTCGAGCTTCTTTCTTACAACTCTATCCCACCCCCATGCACTGCTGTGCTAGTCATCTTGGAACACCGGAAGAGCCAGAGCAACAAAATATGAAGAAATGATAAGGGCAAAGGAAAAATCTTTACTTACATGGTTCCTTTGGGAGTTTATTGGTATTCTCTGCAGCTGGCAAAAAGTTTTAGTCTGTCTCTTCCTTCCCTGGGACTCTTTCATAGAATCTTTAGTGATTCTGTAACACTCTCTCCCGGATATCCCTTATACCGAAGAGCTAAGAACTACTTTCTGATTTCCTAGAGTTTCTCTCCCAGATTCTTCCTTGTAGGTATTTCAATCCTCTAAGTGGCCCTTGCAGATAGAACGCTAACTGACTCCAAGCCAATACTTCCTCTCATATGGCTCACATCCAGTGCATGAAAACACTTGCATTCCTCATTCCAACAATTTCAGAGCGGAGTCCTATAGCACTGAAATGGGAGTCTCCTGACCCTACCACTATAAAAGTTAATATTTTATTTCTAGATTTCTTAGGCATGAGTCAGACCCTGGTCTATGTCCCCAAAATGTAGAATGGAAAGATTCCTGGAAGCGACACATCTTATGTGCTTGGCTAAAGGTTTCTCACAAACCCCTTTTCATAAGGTATATTTTCCTCACAAACATATTTGCTTTTCTCTGTTATGACCTGTTTTTAGTCCTTAACATTGCCATTGTTTTCAAGAGTTCTGAAATGTCCCTGTAAAAATTACTATATGTATATTTCCTTTCTATTCATTTTGAAATTTAACTCTATTGTGTCTTGGCATCTATCAGTTTTGATGCCTATTTCCATTGGTTCTCTCAGTATATTTGTGAATGACTGGATGACTGTTTTCATTTTGGTGCAAGGATTTCTAACATTGACTTTCTATATAAAATATAGATTATTTGTATTTTTAACTTCTGAGAGCATGCAATATCCAATACAATTCAAGTAGGCAAAGATTATTAAGACTCAGAAAACAGAAAGTTATGATTTTTAATTTTACTTACATCCAAAATATTCCCTCTTAAGAATCAGAGTCAAGGAATAGTGAGAAAGTCTAGGGGGAAAAATCAAAAGCCAGGTCCTATCAATAATAATGGATTTTTTTTTTAAGAGAATCTTTACTTGGAAGACAAAGGATAAGGGAGTTTGACAAAGTTGGATAGTTTAGACATGTATCTTAACTTGTGATGCTTATCCAAAGTGAGGCTATTTTGAGTTTTGTCGATCATTATAGTCAAGTAATTGTGACATAGTCTCGCCAGTAAAGAGCAGCTTTAAGTACAGTAAACCTATTTTACACATCAGCGCATTAAAGAACATACCTCTATAAAATACGATTGTCATGGTTGTCATCATATCAGTGAAAAAAAAATGGAGAATGCCATAAAGGAAAGTTTACTGAGCATATCACAAGGAGTGGGGGAAGGGGAAGATATTGCTTACAACTGAAGACATATCCTACAGCTAGATATTCAGCCCTTACCTTGTGACCATTTCCTAAACTTACCTTACACAATTCTGTTTACACCAACCAATTTAGAGGAAAACAGAAAAAAAATACATACTGCTATAGATTTTCATTTGGGAAACAAACAAACCTCACAAGAAGTTCCTGCAATTCTGTAGTGTCTATACTGACATTCATAATGCCAAGAGGGCTTTGTAATCTGGGGATTCCTGAGTGGATGATGAAATAATGATTTATACATTTACTGCTGCTCTTAAAAGCTAGAAATTGAATGTCTCTACAGTATATAGTCATGGAAGTTTGTATTTTTAGATTATAATTCTCTTCTCTTCTGAATCCCTCAACCCCAGCCCAACATTTCTCTGAAGGAATGAGAGGTATATGAAACATTTAACATTCAGAAGATTCTCTTGTAATTTTCAGGTTACATGCATTGCCTTCTGTATGTATTACGAATTTATTTCAAATGGGAAAGGAGACCTTGCATAATGAGGCAGAGCTTTTAAACAAGATCGTCTTCTCTATAAGGCATGGTTCTTTTTTTGTTTTGAAAGCTTAGCTCTGTCTTAGTTACACAAAAAAGGAAGATTTAGAAGCATGTAAACCAATAATAATTATTCAATCTAAGTTGTAAGGGTAACTTACTATGGGCACTGGAGGCTGAGATGGGATATTGTATTTGCATATATACAGTATATGGAAAACTATTCTACCATTTTATAGAGCAACAATCATATTTAGTTTAATGTCTTTTAAGTCCCATAAAATGATATTAGAAAATTTTGCTATTTGGATGGTGAGCAATCAAAGCTGTGGTGTTAACTCATCATAACACTACTAGTTTGACTCTTCAGGCTTCATTAAATTGGGGACATAAATATGCCAGATCAACCAAATGAAATTGGAATGCTCCTATTTCGGAGTTTAGAGTAGGCTGAATGAGTTTGGTACCTTTTTTACATTTGTAGTTAGGTACTGTGCTTGCCTACTTTATGATTGCATGGATATTTCAGCAAGGATTAAGATTAATGGATATCATTAATTCTCAACTTTATGCCATGACTCCCCTGAGGCTCCTGTAAAATAGACATGTCCCAAATAATCTTCTTCACCTATTGCTCATACTTTTTTTTACCTGTACACCTAACATAAGCCTGAAATGTGTCTTGTGGCTCTTCCAACTTACAGCATTTCAGAGCTAAACTGTGACAACACTGTGATGTGTTAGAATACTACCTGATGTTTCCTGACTTTTTAATGATTGCCATTCTAACTGATGTGAGATGGTATCTCACTGTGGTTTTGATTTGCATTTCTCTGATGGCCAGTGATGATGAGCATTTTTTCATGTGTCTGTTGGCTGTATGAATGTCTTCTTTTGGGAAGTGTCTGTTCATATCCTTTGCCCACTTTTTGATGGGGTTGTTTGTTTTTTCTTGTAAATTTGTTTGAGTTCTTTGTAGGTTCTGGATATTAGCCCTTTGTCAGATGAGTAGATTGCAAAAATTTTCTCCCATTCTGTAGGTTGCCTGTTCACTCTGATGGTAGTTTCTTTTGCTGTGCAGAAGCTCTTTAGTTTAATGAGATCCCATTTGTCCATTTTGGCTTTTGTTGCCGTTGCTTTTGGTGTTTTAGACATGAAGTCCTTGCCCATGCCTATGTCCTGAATGGTGTTACCTAGATTTTCTTCTAAAACAACAGGTGCTGGAGAGGATGTGGAGAAATAGGAACACTTTTACACTGTTGGTGGGATTGTAAACTAGTTCAACCATTATGGAAAGCAGTATGGCGATTCCTCAAGGATCTAGAACTAGAAGTACCATATGACCCAGCCATCCCATTGCTGGGTATATACCCAAAGGATTATAAATCATGCTGCTATAAAGACACATGCACACGTATGTTTATTGTGGCACTATTCACAATAGCAAAGACTTGGAATCAACCCAAATATCCATCAGTGACAGACTGGATTAAGAAAATGTGGCACATATATACCATGGAATACTAGGCAGCCATAAAAAACGATGAGTTTGTGTCCTTTGTAGGGACATGGATGCAGCTGGAAACCATCATTCTCAGCAAACTATCACAAGAACAGAAAACCAAACACCGCATGTTCTCACTCATAGGTGGGAACTGAACAATGAAATCACTTGGACACAGGAAGGGGAACATCACACACTGGGGCTTATCATGGGGAGGGGAAGAGGGGAGGGATTGCATTGGGAGTTATACCTGATGTAAATGACAAGTTGATGGGTGCAGCACACCAACATGGCACAAGTATACATATGTAACAAACCTTCACATTATGCACATGTACCCTAGAACTTAAAGTATAATAATAATAATAATAAATTTTTTTAAAAAAAGAATACTACCTGAGACTGGGTAATTATGAAGGAAAGAGGTTTAATTGACTCACAGTTCTTCAGGCTTCACAGGAAGCATGGCTGGGAGGCCTCAGGAAACTTACAATCATGGCCAAAGGCAAAGGGGAAGCAAGCATTTCTTACGTGGTGGTAGGAGAAAGGGAGACAGAGCAGAAGAAATGTTAGATGCTTATCAATTAGATCTCACAAGAATTTACTATCACAATAACAGCATAGGGGAAACCCCCTATGATCCAATCACCTCCTACCAGGTCTGTCTCTCTGCATGTGGGGATTACAATTTGAGACGATATTTAGGTGGGGCACAGAGCAAAACCATATCAGTGGGCTAATTTTGGAACAGTATAGGAGTCAAAATATGTTAAATCATCTAATTTATATAAACCGATTTTTGACAACTGAGTGTTTGAAGTTTAGAGGTTCTATCTCTGCCACCTCCCTTGGAACTCACTAATCTATTGTTAAAATGAGGAAGAGTAATCTACAATGAAGTTAAAGATATTTAAATCGTTTAAACACAGATACCAGGAACAAAGTGAACATACATTAACAAAGTTAATATATTTTATGATTTTTAGCAAATTTTTAAAAATATTTATATGTTGAGGAGACCAATGTTATACAAATAGGCCATATTTCTACTGTTTGTTGTGATCCATATTTAATTTTTAACAGATGATCTATGTCTATTCATAACAAGAAAAAACAAAGTCATTTTGAAATACAGTTCTTCCTTATTTCTTTTTGAAAAAATGCTGTATATCTAGTGTATTGAGATTGGTATTATTTGTTCTGATAGAGCTGTCCCTTGGAGGTAACCCCATAACTTACACAAGATGCTCGCGTATTTAAAACTACGGACGTTAAGACCCTCTTCTTACTGCCATAGGCATTAGTGAGATGATCTGAAGGAAAGAGCTGAAAGTGAAAGGCAAATCTTTATTCTTTTCTGAGAATGTTGAATGGCATAGAAATAATCTCAGAATCCAAAATTGAAAACTAGACGTTAAAAAAAAAAATACTACTAGACATATAGTTGCAATACCATATATTGTCTCACAGTAACATTTATTATTCTACTCTTTATAGCAAATGTAAACTTGCTCAGTTTTGCTAAAAGATATTTAGGCACTCTAGCCTAGAAGTATAACAAATATTTATTACATTATTTAACAAAAACATATTCTGAGTTCTAAATAAACTCATAAATACCTATTTATAGATTGGTGATCTTCTGGAATCTAGTAAACAAATAGGTATTGTATTCCTATCTGCATAAATTGCTTTTATACCCTTAATACATTCTAATTATCTCTTTATCCATTACCAAGCCACATGCAAAGGATAATGTCCAATATCATTGAATAATAGTTATTTGGCAATTTCTTGTTGCTTAAAAGTAGTTAGAGCTTGTTTCAAGGTAACTATTCTGAAGAAAAACACACATTGTAAGAAAAGAAAACTTACTGGTTTTGAAGAAAACCAGAAATAGTCAAAATTTATGAACAAAAATTAATTAGTGAACATTTTAATAATTACCAGATTACTGTAAATTATTATCCAAATTTATCAGAATACAAAGTTCATCTTTCAACTTGCGTGATTCACATCAGTATTAGCTGTCATATTGCTGCACTATTTTTAAACTAAAATTTCTTTCAATATAAATGGTTCAAAGTTACAGGAAATTACTGATAAACAAAAATACACAATTATACTATAATATCGGGGTAGTCTTTTTATCAAATTATTTCTTTTACTGCTAAATATTATACATCATAAAGAATATTGTCCCCTCATTCTTCTGGGTATAGGGAGTTCAAAAACATATATTGGTAGAAAACGTATCTCACCCTTATTTGCTTACAAGGAACATTGTCAGAAGACTCTTTTCACAGCTCAGAGCCATTATATCTTGGAATGTCAATTGAAAGTTGTTTGCTTGGTTTCCAGTAGAGAGTTAGTTATTGTGTATCTGTCTGCACTATTCTCATTGTGAGTGGCAATCATAGACTATTCTGCTGAATACCACCCCTGTCATTGTTGGTTGGCGTTTGCTACTTGACAATTTTGTCTTTTTTCACCTCACTCCTTACAAGTGGATAGAAAAATCGGGTAAATTCATCAAAAGAAATACAAAGTTAACTCAGCTTTCAAAACCCTGCCTGCTGTCATTTTCTATAGTTAAGATTTTTACCTGGAGCATTGAATGTCTCACCCTGGCATCAGACTGCAGTAATTAATCATTAAACAGTGATTGAAGCAGTGGACCCCAGAAAATATCTCCATACACTACCATATGCTGGAGCCAGCTGCAAGCTAGTACTTAGAGAGAAGCAGCACAGAGGAGAACCGTGCCTGACAGTTCCCTGCTGTGAAGTCCAAGTACAGTGTGCTTCGAACTAAGGGCCAGAAACAGAACGCTTGCTTCTGTTGACCTTCATTACCTGACACTGTTTAAAAGACAAAATGTCAGTGTTAATGTACTGGAAGTTTAAACATTTAATCACATTTTAATGAGGACACCAGCACTTTTTTTTCACACTTTCCATTATTATTTTTCTTCTTTTTTCCCTTAACAAAACAAATCACTGCAGCAATATATATCTATCTGTTCACAACAAAAATTAACATTGACTATACACTACAAAATAAAAAAAATGTATTTTAAAATCCTTTAAAAAAAAAAAACCATGAAGGAATATCTAGAGAGAGAGATGGAGGTTGTCTTCAAATACTTAAAGGACTACGATTGTAGTGAAAATAAAGTAAATCTGTGGTCTGTTTCTCCATAGGGAATTAATAGATCTCATGAGTGTAAATTATTGAAACATATATTTGAATTCAACTTAAGATAGAATGTATCAACAATTAGAATTGTCTAATAATGCAACAGCCACTGTCTTAAGGAAATGAGCTTCCCGTTACATGCAAGTGCTTAAATGCACTGAAGTTGTAGGAGGAATTCCTTGAGAGGGTAAGATGTTAGAACACATGATTCTATCAAGAGTTTTAAATTCGAGTTAGAAACAATATCGACCAACTAATATATTCTTATTGAATTATTTTATTTATTTATTAGATTAAAAAATATGTCACCCTTTCTTGTTCACTGACTATAGAAGATAACTCTTGTTTACAATGGGGATTTTATTTGTGCTGAAATAAAAATTAAAAGTTTGCTTGGCTTGCATTAGATGTGTTTTATACATCATCTCTATTATCCTAACATACATACATAACTGACATTCATGGATTTTCTTTTTGAATACAACCCTTCAGAGTTGATTGCCAAATTTGCACTAAGAATGCATTCTAATCCTAATATGCATTCTAATTGTAATATTTGTTGCAACTTTGGATAATATGTTTAAAACAGAATTATTAATCTTACACTAAGAAGCTCTACAAAAAAATGTATGACTCACAACTGCCGTCTCTAAGTATTGTTATTTTATTCCCATTAAATAGATGAGGCAACCTCAATTCAGAATGGGTAAATAAGCATACCCAAGGCAGTACCTAGAATGTCTGCACACAAAGTTGAAGTATTTGAACGTGAAAAATTTCCCAGGAACTTTAATTTCCTGCAAACTGTTTTAGCTATTGTAATATAAAGGTAAAGCTTTGTTCTTGCCAAGTGAGAACACATGAATAGATCAGAGATAAGAAGAGTATTTGCAAGACAGATGAGAGAAAGAGAGAGAGAAGGAAGGAAGGAAGAAAGGACGGACGGAAGGAAAGGAGAGAGGGAGGAAGAGAAAGAAATTTTAATATGTTAAACCATGGACATTCTAAGTTTACACTGTTTTATCTAGAAACTGTTATTTTTGTTCCTTTGTTTTCTTGATGCTAATACCAGAAATGTTTGTAAATGACAAAAATATAAATGAGCATATTTACAACTCTGTGTACTTGAGTGGCAGTGTTTTCCCCATAGATGATACTGCATGGCATTTAGTGGTACTTATATTAGTGTGTGTATATGTGCTTTTGGATGTACAATTCCTTCAGGCAAGAATTGGAGGACGGAGGTGAAGGAGATATTTGAAGTTATATTTTGATTTGCTGAAATGTGGTAGTTTTCCTTTTTGTTATAACTTCTTGTTATAATGAAATGAGAATTAGAATCAAGGATAACTCACAAATGGAAATCATCTGATAAGACGTGGGACTACAAGCGTTTTGGCAAGTAAAGGTTCTAGTCATGATGACCTTTATTTTTTTCTTTTCCTTTAGGATTAAAGTATGTTAATTCCTTATGCATAATTTTAAATCTCAATTCTATTTGAGATCCTAGTGCCCTGTATCTCTACTTCTGCTTTTTAAAATAACAGCTGCTTACTTGAAGACTGCAGTTAGTTGAACATATGTCTATCTTTAGTTTATAGCTTTTATGCTTTTCTTGGTGGACAGATGTCTTCAGTTTTCTTGTGATTTCCCTCCAAAATTCTATATTAATGCTCAAGACAAAAAATAAAGAGAATAAAGGGATATTTCTCAAAGCTAGATACCAAGTTTATATTAGTCTTTAAATTTGTCTCAAATTGATTTAGACTTATATTTTATTTATAGGTATCTAATTTTAGATTATTTTTATCATGCAACCTGACTTATAAGTGTTTCCTGACTTAAAATATAAGTGTTTCCTGACTTACATTGAAAAAATCTTCTAAATTAATTCTAAGCGTTAATCTATAATTTTTTGAAAAAATAATGCTCTTTCAAGATTAAGGGTAGTACAATTATCTGATTTAGGACTGAAACATCCATTTTGTTTTCTCATTGTAAACAAAATTTCCTTGAAGTTAAATTTATCAGTAGCCGCAATTCTTTTTTAAAAATTGTTTTTGTTGCTAATTTATATCATACAGTTAAAAGTCTTCATGGATATCTAGTTAAACAACAAGAACACCCTCAGAAGATCTCTATTTTTAGAAAATTCAGTTTGAATAATGCTGGGCAAATTTGAAGGATAATATATTCGTGTTATGAATGAAGCAATATGAAAGGTAAAAACACAAAGGTGGCACCTTGTTTCTGAGACCGTTTATTAGGCAAACCCTTGAAATATGTACTGTTTTGTAAAAACTGTACATTTTACTACATTGACTAACACATGTGGGCTGAAGTGGAATTAACATGCCACTGATGTACACACAAATTCAAGCCCTCTGTGTGACATAAATTCAAATAAATACCAATTAAAGAAATTTTAAAAATTCAAAGAAAAATAAATGAAGCTACTTGAGATGTAGTGTACGTCTATCTAAGTCAGTTTCATGTAAAGAACAGTTTCTTGGAAAACACTGTATATCCTTTGCAGTATAAACGTAAAGCAATCAAAATCGCTTTTAATTAAAGCTCCTTTTCAGTTCACTAAGGAATACGGAGAGAATGCCAAACTATATTAATGTACTCCATTATGACTTTGACTATATTTTACAACTTGAAAAATTTTCATTTTTATGGTGCCATCAGCCTGCTACTTAATAGAAAATGTTTTATTGACATTTATGTTCTTTACCTAATGATGTGTATTTAAATGATGGCTGTCATCTTCATTAGAATTGACTGTTGAAAGAGTAATAAGAATGAGAATACAGAAACCTGGTCTCATTTTAGTTGTACAAACTGAGAATATAACCTTGGGCTAACCATTTCACCAATTTGACTACAACCTTCAATTTAAAAATCGTGTATGCCTCCCATATTGTATGATCATTGTTTTTGTGATTTATTATGCTTACTTGACACATGAAATATATGTATGTATGTATATTTATATGCATCATTTTCTATTCTATTCTAAAAATTGCTAATTATTTTAAACCTTTTCATCTGAATGTATTAATTTCATCAATGATTATCAGAAAAATATTAGGCTTGGTATAGAGGTTATTCCAAAGACACAGTCTGCTAATACGCCCAGTATTGATTAGTACGTATCAATAGAAGTCATTTAGATGTATAATTGATGATCACAAAAATCATGTTCTTTCAAACAAGTGTTGAATTGTAAGTATATTCAGCTTTTATTTAGTTAATTTTTATTAATATTAAACAAGGCAGTAAATTAGTCATTACAGTCACCATGCTATTTCTTGTCAAATTATAATTTGTGGTTTCCTGCTCTTAAAGATATGTTCAGCACTATGTTCTTAAATAAAAGTGTCAATAAAGTTTTTGTGATCTAGAATAAAGAATCTAAAAAAAAATTGTACTAAAGAAATCATATTCAATCTTATATAACTAGCAGTATAGTATAGTTTAACTTATTTTTGTAGTGAAGTGTTGCATAGAAAGCAAAATAATTAATATTTACTTCTAAAATGTAACATGCATATACTGTATTTCAACTTATTGAGGAAATTTATGTTTTTCCAATATAATACCTAATTAGAATTTCTATCATGTCTTCATATTCAGTTGTGACTTTATTATTCTGTCCTATGTATTTATCTTACATATAATGCCATTGTTGCATTGATGTACTGTTTTGTAATTATTTGCTTTTGATGCCTGTAGTAGAAACCATTCAGTATGGCTCCCAATAGTTCCTGTCTCCTGTATAGCCTACTGACATATTGAATCATGGTTGTTCTTATGTGACAAAATGAATACAAAGTAAATGATGGTGTTTCACTTCTTAGGCTAGGTCATAAAAATCCAATGTCATTTCTGTTTTGCTTTCTTGACTTATCTTCTCTGGGAGAAACCAAGTGCCATGTCATGAGGAAGGTCAAGCAGCCCAGTAGAGAGTCCTAGGAGGAAAGAAGCAAAGAACTCCATAAACACTATCATTAACATTTTAGCCATTTACGTGGACACTATCAGACACTTTAGTCTACATCTGACTGTGACTTGATGAGAGACCCCAAGTCAAGTCTACTCAATGTAGCCACTCTTGATTTTCTGACCCACAGAAACAATGACACATAGTAAATTGATATTGTCATTTAAAGTCATTTTATTTTTGGAGTGAGTTGTTAAACAGCCATACGTAACTAATGTTTTAATTTCTGTAAGTTTTTTGGACATATGGACTGTAATTATTTTCTTTTCTACATTGCAGATACTTAACACGATGCTAGCCACAAAGTGGAGGCTCAGTTAATGTTGGCTGAATTTAAATAAGTTTAAATATAATCTCCTTGTTAGTGCTATAGGTTCAGAAGGGGCTTAAAAAAAGCAGTAAATATCTATTACTCAAAGTTGGCAGAAAAAAATTGTTCAACATCAGCTTGACCAAAAGACTTAATATTTTAGGCAGAACATGATATTAAATAATTTTATGCATCAAAGCAATTGATCTAGTTATTCTGATTTTTAAAAATTAACTATCTTAGTAAGCCTAGTCACAAAACATTCTACTCAAAATTAAATATTTCGTAAGAACTCTCTAAAATCTTTAAAGGATCAAAAAAGTTAATTTGTAATGCCTACACTTGATTTTATTCCCCAGTTTTGTCTTGTTTTGTTTTTTTCTGATTCTATGGCAGAAATTATTTTTTTGGATCTCAGCTCTTCAGGCATATTAACCAGAAACAAGTAAAAAACAAAAACCATACAAGTAAGGCTTAAATTAATTCTGACAAGCTATAAACACTTTTTCTGAATAGATTCTGGGAAAACTGGATTAATTCTACTTAAAAGTCATGCCTCTTCATTAATAAAGTTTTAGAATTATTTTTCTTTTTTTAAAAAGAAAGATTAAATTTAATAATCTTTTTTTAGAGTTCAATACAATTTCTTAGTGTTCTTTTTATTATTATTATTGTTATTAAGTTCTAGGGTACATGTGCACAACATGCAGGTTTGTTACATATGTATACATGTACCATGTTGGTGTGCTGCACCCATTAACTCGTCATTTACATTAGGTATATCTCCTAATGCTGTCCCTTTCCCCCAACCCCCTCCCCACAATAGGACCCAGTGTGTGATGTTCCCCTTCCTGTGTCCAAGTGATCTCACTGTTCAATTCCCACCTGAGTGAGAACATGCGGTGTTTGGTTTTCTGTTCTTGTGTTAGTTTGCTGAGAATGATGGTTTCCAGCTGCATTCATGTCCCTACAAAGGACACAAACTTATCTTTTTTTATGGATGCGTAGTATTCTATGGTGTATATGTGCCACGTTTTCTTAATCCAGTCTGTCACTGATGGACATTTGGGTTGATTCCAAGTCTTTGCTATTGTGAATAGTGCCGCAATAAACATACGTGTGCATGTGTCTTTATAGCAGCATGATTTATAATCCTTTGGGTATATACTGAGTAATGGGATGGCTGGATCAAACGGTATTTCTAGTTCTAGATCCTTGAGGAATCGCCACACTGTTTTCCACAATGGTTGGACTAGTTTACAGTCCCACCAACAGTGTAAAAGTGTTCCTATTTCTCCACATCCTCTCCAGCACCTGTTGTTTCCTGATTTTTTAATGATTGCCATTCTAACTGGTGTGAGATGGTATCTCATTGTGGTTTTGATTTGCATTTCTCTGATGGTGAGTGATGATGAGCATTTTTTCATGTGTCTGTTGGCTGTATGAATGTCTTCTTTTGAGAACTGTCTGTTCATATCCTTTGCCCACTTTTTGATGGGGTTGTTTTTTTCTTATGAATTTGTTTGAGTTATTTGTACGTTGTGGATATTAGCCCTTTGTCAGATGAGTAGATTGCAAAAATTTTCTCCCATTTTATAGGTTGCCTGTTCACTCTGATGGTAGTTTCTTTTGCTGTGTAGAAGCTCTCTAGTTTAATTAGATCCCATTTGTCCATTTTGGCTTTTGTTGCCATTGCTTTTGGTGTTTTAGACATGAAGTCCTTGCCCATGCCTATGTCCTGAATGGTATTGCCTAGGTTTTCTTCTAGGGTTTTTTTGAAATTAGGTCTAACATTTAAGTCTCTAATCCACCTTGAATTAATTTTCGTATAAGGATTAAGGAAAGGATCCAGTTTCAGCTTTCTACTTATGGCTAGCCAATTTTCCCAGCACCATTTATTAAATAGGGAATCCTTTCCCCATTTCTTGTTTTTGTCAGGTTTGTCAAAGATCAGATGACTGTAGATGTGTGGTATTATTTCTGAGGTCTCTGTTCTGTTCCATTGGTCTATATCTCTGTTTTGGTACCAGTACCATGCTGTTTTGGTTATTTTTCTTTTATTGAGATGTTCTAAGAATTATTCATATGTAGAATGTTTCTATATTATAAACATTTTGTTAGATATCAATATTAGATATTAGATATATATTATTTAAATTGATTCTAGAAATAGGCAATTCTTATGGATCAAAGAGAAATAAACTAAATAATTTTACCAGTTTAAGTTAGAAACTAGAAACAAAAAAGAGATGTGAACCAGGAATATGAATAAACCTATTATCTAAACACAGGTATAACAATTTTATTTTAAGTTTCTGTCAATCAACTGATGACAAATGATTGGGATTTGATACTAAATGCCTAATATATCACATACATTTTATCAATTATTTAAATCAAAAAAGGGTTTATCTCTAATATTATTTGCCTTTCAATTAGTCATTTTTATTGTCATTCTAAATTCTCATGTTACCAAATGACTTTGAGTATCTTTAATAAGAGATTCCTAAGCTTCAGTGAACTCTAGTAGCATTTGTTACTGTCCTAATGCTCTAGGAGAACAAGGCCAGATTGGGCAAAGACTTGCATAATCAATTCTCTAACATGGAAGAACCTTTTTGAGTCAACTTTGTGTAAATATACCATTGATTTGCAGATTTACTAATTACAGCTTCTTACTGTGAATATATCTGAGGCCTTTTAAAAAAATTAAAATTGGTCCATTTGATACTATAATTTGATTATTTCATAATCAATATAAATAAGAGTAAGAAAATAAAGTAATGATTTCTGTGAAGGAGTAATTTGTTTAATGCCTGAACAGAGAGGGAAAGACCACAAAGTCAATGATATAAAAACAAAACAACTCATCAATTCATTTTATTAGCTATTAGTAGATGCGGTCATGTTAAGGTGGAGAATGAAAGTAGAAATGAAGAGAATGTTATGGTGAACAACAAAGTAAATTGGAGATAAAAATGTAGAGAGATTTAAACATGATCAATATTAGATATTCCTTAACTGTCCCCAAAACCAACTTTAACTTCAGACTTTAAAGATATTATTTTCTTCTTTCCCTTTTTTCAACCATCAAAAATAATAAATTGTCTAAAAGATTTTCTTGGCAACTAAATATGAATGAAATCCCTCATTTTTGTCTTTTTATTGTTCAGGTGACAATATACAAACTCATCAGTTGCAAGTAAGCTAATTAAATATTTAATAATACATATTAATAATGCATATTTCTGAAACTTTTTTTCTTAATCTAGTTTATTAAGAAAGAATCTTTTCTCTTTGTACTTATTTGTACCTTGGGATAGTTAAATACAGTCCTAAAGCCGTGTTCCCTAATGTGCTTCTTTCATTTTCAAAAGATTCTGCCTCTTATATTCTTGGTAGAGAATATAGCTCAACCCACTATTTAATATATTTTATGATCTTTATGTGAAAACTACTAGTTAGCTTTAATTAGCTTTGGCAGTCACTTTACAGTTCAATGTTGTGTGTATTTGTTTTATAATTATTGTGTTAATTTGTTTATTATTTAGTGTCTACCCATTATAGTATCAGGCATATGAAGTAAGAAGCTTTATCCCAAAACTTACCACAGTGACCAACTTGCACTAGGTGCTTAATAAACATTTGTTGAAGAAATAAAATAATTAGTACACTGTGAAAATAATAAAACCAACTCAAGAAATTTAGAAGTACAGTGATTACTTAATGTTAAGATATTGGCAGTATAGAATATCTTTACAATGGCTGACATGGGGGGTTGTCATGTACAATGTTTGACATTTACATCCCTGCATAACTGCTGATCAGAAACTCAACTCATACTAAAATCACAGAAGTGATTTCCAGACATTGAATCCAATTCTGGGGAGCCTCAGCCTGGAGGCGTATCCTGTTGATCTTTTCATCTAACTTAACTCCTCTTGGAAAAGTGAGGACAAAGAAAATATCAACAAAATGGTTAGGTGATACTTTCTTTTTCTTTGTCAAAGTTAAAAGTTGAAAAGTATCAAAATTATCCTCTAACTGTATTTTACAAATACAGAGAACTGGGGCCATGAAGTCCTCAGAATGTTATGTGGAAGAACGGGGGCTTGAAGCTTTTTTGTGCAAATGCTACTAGCACAATCGAACGATGTGTTTCTGCTTGAACATGGACAATAATAAACATGTTGTAGAAACAGTGGGAACTGAATAGTTTACATCTGTACTTCCATACAAAAACATATATCTTTGAAAATAATACCTACTAATGAGACATGAGGATGAAGATTCAATTAGTGACACAAAGCATTTTTCACATATTTGAGAGAAAAACAGGAAACAGAAAACACAAATCACATAATAAAATGCAGTACATTATTTTCATATAATGAAACATAATGAAATTTTGGAGTAAAATAATATTAAAAAGTACATACATTAGATATTTTATTTGAACTTTTTACATTAAGGAAATATGCACCTATATATAAGATTTCATATGCCCCCATGGTTCCTCTTTAACATAACACACAGAGTATGAACATTTTCCTACTGTCTACATACTTTTGCAAAATTGAGTCACTTAGAGTGGATAAAAAATATAGTCTCCCTCGATTTTAACTCCTAAGTTCCTGTGTTCTGGTATTTTGAAGAAAATAATGTTATAATTAATAATATATTTCAATGTATAAAAGATTTTAAAATATATTATTTATAGATATGTAATATAGCTAACACATAAAGCCTGTCTATTCAACATCTTCCTGAGTGATTCAGGAATAGCAACTTTATTTTGCAATTTTAAAAGAATACTTTTAAAGTATTTAAACCGTGTTTCATTATATACAATTTATATTCATTCGATCTCAATCTAAAATATCTAAAACCCTTGAGGAGAGAGGCCTTCTCATAGTAAGCTTTAGAGAAACTGGCAGATGTCAGGGAAGATATACTGAGGTGGTGAGTTGCTTTCTCTTACCTTCGATTCAAAATAGAACAAAAAGCCGAAGTTTTTTTGTTGTTATTGTTTTGTTTTCTACAAGACAAAAGTCAAATAAAGAACCCCTCTCAGACTCAAAAACACATGTTGGAGTTACAAACTAATACACATCACAGCAAATTAATAATGGAACATGCCTACCAGCAGAAAGTTGACATTTGCTACTTCATTCAGCAAACATTTCAGTCACTGAGGTTTCAGACACACAATCCCAATTTAAAAGAACATATAATGATGAGAAAGACACACAGATCTTTGATGGGGCAAACATTATTTACATATGGGGATCTGAAGAGAGGATTCTTACCATTCAGGCTTAACGTTAATCCTTTCTTCCCCCTTTCCATCCTCTACTCTACCCACTTCTTATACTCATCACTCATTGTCTGAGACAAGAAGACAAATTGCTGAAGTCAGATATTGCAACAAAATGGCAATGGGCATTAGAAGAAGCAAAATGCTCCCTCATCACGGTGAAGCAAGAGTATTGCATAGTGACTAGCTGGAGCCTCCTGGAGAAGGCACACATAGAGCAGAAAATGAGCACAACATGGGTAAAATAAGACAATGTCAGAATAGGACACCTTGGTTGAAAGAAAAAATGTATTTGTGGGAGAAAAAAGAATCTTCTGGGAGGTTCTGAAGTCTAGAGGTTGGGTAATGAGGCTGGGGCAGGAGAATGGCTTGAACCTGGGAGGCGGAGCTTGCAGTGAGGTGAGATAGCACCAATGCACTCCAGTGATTAAATATCTATTTTATTTAACAATGTACTTGTAGCACCTGATATATTGAAAAGAGCTTAAAGATTAAAATATTATAATTTCTGTTTATTGGTTGCATTGAAGATAACATTGTTCTAAGACTGGACTGGGTTACTGATTTTTAAGCAATAAACAAATAGCAAAATTATCAAAGTTACTCAGATAATAAATACTGAGAAAAGGCCCGTTTTGGAAAGAAAGATGATGAATTTAGTCTAGATATTTGAAGTTGAGATACATTTGAAATACCAGCAATGAGATAGAATACATACTGAATGTAAGGCCTGAAGCTCAGCCAAGATTTCTAGAGATGGACCAACAACAGGTCAACAAACAAAACTTAGGGCCAAGAGAAGAATCCAGTATTTCTACCTCATTGCAGAAATTACATAGTCTTTACCAAATTGATATGTAACACAGAGAATATTTAATTGGTTTCTAGACTGCGCTTAAGCTATAGTCATTCTTAATAATTATACCCAAACGTGTGTTAAAGCCTTGAAAAAACCTTTAGAAAATGAAGAAGGAGAAGTAAATTCCATACGTAAAGTCACACACACACACACACAAAAGTGGCCAAGATCCATAGGATTTGACACAAAAGTATATACTGAGAATTCAGAGGTAAAAGGAATTGTAGTGAGATGTAACCATGGAAATTTAAGATTCTAGTTATCCTTAAAAATCTTTTGAGAGAAGGTGGACAGTGAATTTCATGTAAGTTACAGGATTAAATACTGAAACTGTTTTGTTTTAAAATTAAAATTATAAACCAATAAAGATAGAGAATCGGGGACATTTTATTTACATATTTTAAAAGGAAAAAAAAAAGGCAATCTAGACGTAAGGCAGAGAAAGTCATAAAAAATTTGAAGCATATACCATGAGAAGGTCTCCAAAATAGCCACATATGGTGAAAGCCTGGGTTTTAAGGTGAAAGCATAGTACTAGGGTGACAAAAATTTGCCAATTAAGTAATAAAAAGTATTGCTAACAACAAATGTCACTTGCAACTCTTTAAGAACCAAGAGAGATTTTGTTTGAAAGATCCTCAGTTCTTAGAAGAGTGATTAGTTTAAGTAGCTGGCACTCATTAAATGCTTCTTGAATTAATATGTGAATGCATGGGTGTGTGGATGAAAACACACAAACACATACAGGAATATATAAAGGGAGATAGAGAATTATACTCCTTCATTCTTACTGTAGATTATGAAAGCTACTGATAGAAAGGCCCATAATGGAAAGAGGAAAGGAGAAGAAGAAATTCTGTAAGAGTAGTGAAAACCATACAAGTAGCATGTTGTCTTGAACAAGACAATCATCTAAGGATTGCATTAGTAGTTAACAGTTCACTGGCAGTTTTAAGATATTGGTGCACTGAAAACTACAACTAAACTAATAAGCACTGACAATGCTCTGAGGGTGATGGAATAAGACCCATCTTTTAAAATGGCTGGTGTTGATTTGGGAATTTAGCTGCTGTCTATGTTCAAGCAGAATTTGATTTTTCTCTTACCACGTCTGCCCTCTGCTGAAGACGTAGGGTGCCAGTGGAGAATTAACCATATATTCTGATACATAACATTGAAACTTTTATTTTTAATTAAAATTCAAGTAGCTAAAAGTGGATACAGTAGACAGTTGGACAGACTATTTGGCAGAAGCTGTGTTCTAGAAAAAAAGAGAAACAATTTCTCTGCATGACTGCTTTGGAGCTCTCTTCTCTCAGCCATTCTTGGTGCGTAAAGTGAAACTTTACCCCAAATGCATACTATTTGGAAACAGAAAAAGCTTTTTTTTGTTGTTGAAAGATACAATGGAAAATGCATAAATCAACCTTCTCTATTTGGATGACTTTGGTAATTTGCATTCATCTGTTTAAAGAGAGTTGTCTTTGGAGACTTCCTATTTTTACATAAAAATTACACTCAGCATCTCCCAGCTTCTTTTGTTCACTAAAATTAGATTTGCTCACTTATACAACTCACAGGACCTAATTTGTTCAGAGAAAAGTCACATGTTATTAACAGCATGTCCTTTCTCATTTACCTTCTTCAAAAAAATTAATAATATGGCAGTTCCCCTTCCATGGCACAGTACAAGTGCTGGTGATTCATGGGGTGCACTCCTGTGGGCAAAAGGCCACCTCTCTATTCCAAAACAGAAAAGAAAAATTGGCAAAAAAAAATAAGATTTGCAGGTATCATGGGATTTTGTGAGAGTAATTACACTGGCTTTCAATATTAATGAACTTTTAGAGGACCATCCATAAAGCAATCCATTGAATCTTCCGCTTCCACCATTCTAGTCCTGTGTCTTTGCTGATAATGGAGTCCTAACTCTATACTGATGCTGAAAAACTC
Organism: Chlorocebus sabaeus; assembly: GCF_047675955.1. Classification (NCBI taxonomy): domain Eukaryota; kingdom Metazoa; phylum Chordata; class Mammalia; order Primates; family Cercopithecidae; genus Chlorocebus; species Chlorocebus sabaeus. The sequence continues at coordinate 18,422,751 of NC_132914.1, forward strand.
AAAGACTGCTCTCATTATTATGACTGTAGCACAGTATTCTATCTGTTGGATGTGTAACCACCCTCTAATTTGGAAAACTATTAGCAGGGCAGTCGCAGAGGGAAGTGTGTTTGCTATACTAACGCAGGATGAGAATATATCAAGAGATAATCAGAAATGAACAGCCTATGAACAGTAAATACATACTTTTAAGATGGTATATCCAATCCCTCTACTGTGCTTTATACATATCATCTTTAAAACATATCATCTGGTAAAATAAAACAGACTATTTTTATATTATATCTGTTTTTGTCCTTTGCATAGTGTGTAAACTTGAGAAAATTATAATAGATATTTCTAAGCTTCAGTTTTCTAACCATAGAGGGATAACAGAGTATGCTGCATAGCATTTGTGAGGGCACCAGTGACAAACCATCAGAGCCAGCTTCATGGACATGGAAACTGTGTACACACACAGCACAGCACCCTGTGCTTAGAGGAGCTCTGCAGTTAGCTTAATGCTCTACTGTTGCTCTGTGGAAATTCTTAATAATTTTTGAAAAGCCCCTCGCCAGCCCAGTTTTCATTTTCCACTGGGCCCATAAGTTACATAGTTCTTTCTGCAGTTAATAAATCATCTGGCCCAGTGATTGCCATATGTTAAGTGTTCGTTATTTATTAGTGTCTTCTCTGTCCTTCTCCTAAATGTGCAGTGTCAAGGTCACTCAAAGTGTCTACTGCTTTATACTGGTTTCTCACACTCTTAGGCTCTGGAAATCAGTTTGCTTCATTTCCTCTTCTTGGCTGCCTTTTCTCACATTATCTTTGGGCTCACATTTCAGTACTGGCTGCACATTATCTAACAATTTACTAGGTCCACATGACCCCTTTCCTGGACCTATAACGAACCTCATTTAAAGCCTTTGGGAAATAATCACTTGATCACTTTTCATAGTGAGGAACTTGTCCTTAAGGCTAGATTGAGACAGAAAGTTAAGAAAATGACTAATAGTGCATTGGGATGTAGTTTTAGTTTTGGCGTTCAGCTCAAATCTAGTTTTTTTTGTTTTTTTTTGTTTTTTTTTAAATTGCTTTGGCTCTGGTGTCTGGTCTAGGCTTTGGAAAACCAAATCACAGAATATCTAGTTTATGTCCGTTCTAGCCCCTATGAACTATATTTCATCATTGAACGTACAATCACGTAGGTACTTTTATAGCCAATTAGTGTATTAGTGTCAACGATAAAAGCAAGTGTGACATTTTATATATAGTTAATATCTGAATATGCATGTTCAAATATAGGCAAGCATTCCAGATCCAATTGAGAGTAAAACTAGTTCTAAGGCACTTTTTGCATTGATATTCTATTAGTTATTGGTTATAAATGTTTAAATTATAATAGAAAATGCTACAATAATTCACAGTGGTGAAGTTGTTAATTGTATGTTCAAAAACAATTAAGGACTTTCAAATAGATAAATTATTAGTGAAATGAGAGTTAATATGAATACTAAGAAAGTGAAGTATATAAAAATTTTTGGAAAGATTATGTACTTTTCAGCCAACAAAATGTTTATATAATTTAGATAATAATTCTAGAAAAAATAATAAAAGTTAGATTATCTCATGATTTTATTGTTATGTAGATAGGGAAAACAACATTATTAACTTTAAACAAAATATAAATTCTACACATATTTTAGCTAGTTATTTAGAGTATGAATCCAGAAAACAGTTATAACTGATAGATTTTTTTTTGACGTCTTATGAGGATAAAAAGCAAAGAATCAACTTTCAATCTCAAAATTTCATCGAGAAGAAAATCCTAAATCATTTACTGTAACATTCATGACAAATCATCTTTGAGTCAGATATAATGAACAGCATAGAGAGAATGAAGAAAAATGAAAGTGGCATAGAAAAATTAGATACCTCAAACAGATACTAGCTCTCACTAATAATCTTCAAAAGAGTATATTTAATAGAAATGCATCATCATCTTACTCATCATTTTAGAAGTAGAATAAAATTGCTTAATTAAATAGAAGACTGAAATGATCTTAAAGTTCTCTTAGTTTATTTTTGTTACTGTTGTTGTTTGTGTTCAATGCCTTTATTGCAAAATAGTGTTGCACAATAGTTGATGCTGACAGAGCAAGTCAAAAAAAATACTTTTCTTCTCTACCAAATTCATTTGCAAATGAGCATTTATTTAGAATAGCAAATGTGCAGTACATTGATCTAAGGAGTAATCTCAGCTAATGGTACAAATAAATATTTGCTCCTCTGCTTCATTCAAATACTGACATTTTAATATTTGTTGTGGTTAAAATTTTATTAAAATTAATAATTATATATTTGTGAATACCAAAAATTTATTTGTGATAATATTTTTAACACTACTTATTTTGGCATTTGGCCAAAATATATACTCTGGATATATATACCCTGCAAAATAAGAAACGTTAAAAAGTTACAAAGATGACAATGTGGCAATGTTGATAGCATATTTCCTTGTATATCATTCTATATTAGACCTGTTACTGGAAACCCCTGTTAGACCTTTGATTTTGAATTATTTCTGAAAGTAAAGCTCCCACTCAGTAATTTCCTCAGTCATTTATAATGTTAAATTAATATAATTATATTTTATCTTAGTCTTTATATTATGTATTTAAACCTTTTTAAGGTTGGATACATTTCTTCTAACTATAATAACAATTGCCTGAGATTGCAAAACATTATAATATTAATAGCATTTTACAATAATACCACAAAATAGTATTAATTTTGTAATAAAATATTAAACCTTCATACTTTTGTTTAAATTTGAAAAAATAATTTTCATTGACAAATTAAATTTTTTAATTTATGTGGATATAGCTTAAAAAATCCTTAATGTTATTTTGAAAATTTGCAATTTTCATAAAATACATAACAGCAAATGCATTTGTTTTTAATATCTTGACTGAAAGCATTCATCTCTTTTTTCTCTTATTTTTTAGTTTTTTCTCTCCCACCCAACATTAAAACAAATGGGCTCATACTCATCATATACCTTATTTTGAGAGAGATAATTTATATATAAATTTATACAAGCATACACATGTATATTTAACATATGTTGTAAATTAACATGTTAGGTGCATTAAATTTCTCATTTTACATATAAATTCAAAAAATGCTTATTTTTAAAAAATACAAATTATTGATACACCCCAAAGTTGGGGGTCAATGCTGGAAAAATGAAAATGACTCCCTATTTTTTACTTATTGTTAGATGAGTATAAAAGATAAACACAGTATTTTTTTCTGAGTAACCAGATTATAGAGCTATTAATCTATTAATTCAATAGAAGAAAATGACACTAAATGTGTGCTATTCTTCCCAAGCATTTGTATACAAATGAAGTCAGCTGAAACCTATTCATTTATTTTTTGATTCATTAATTCATGCCGGCTGTCTGTAAGCATTATTCTAGAAGACTGGAGATCCAGTCATAACAAAGAGAGGCAAAATGCTTGATTTTATGGAGCTTACATCATGATGTACTGAATGCCATAGACAATAAATCAAGCGGATACAGCAGTTGGGAAGGGCTTTCTGATTTGAGGTCTGAGTAAAGGCTCATTAGTAACTTTTTTTAAAAAAGGGAAAATGCAGCTACTGGGGAGGCTGAGGCAGGAGAATGGCGTGAACCCGGGAGGCGGAGTTTGCAGTGCACAGAGATCGCGCCACTGTACTCCCTCCTGGGGGAAAGAGCGAGATTCCGTCTCAAAAAAAAAAAAAAAAAAAAATGACTTGAGAAGGGTACAAATTTTTAGCATAACAGATTGTAGGGAAATTGTAGAAAGATGCTGGATTAGAGAACATCTTTTGTTCTGCTTTAGTAATGAGTGGAGATGGGGAGTTATGGCTTGGTTGTACACATCTAAGACTGAAGTATTATCTCAGCAATGGGAAGACAATGACATTGAGAGATGCCATCTGGAGTGACACAGAAAATGGGTCTTACACGATTACTCCACATCTAGGAATATGTATTAGTCCCTAACTCCTAGTTTTTATTTGATTCCAAGACAAAAGATAAATAGCGTTTGTCTTTATTCTATAACGGAAACTAAAATTATATCTCCATTTTGTTCTCATGTTCTTTAAAAAAAAAATTGAGATATAATTCACATACCACACAAATAATCTATTGAAAGCATACGATTCAATGATTTTCATAAAGTCATTGAGTGTACAACTATCACTATATTGAATTCCAGAACATCTTTATCATCCCCAAGAAACCATGTACAACTAACAGTCACGTCCATTCCCACCATCCCCAACCTAATTTTTGTCTCTATAGATTTGGTTATTCTGGACATTTTATGTAAATAGAATCATGTCACATGTCATCTTTTGTGATTGGCTTCTTCTTCCATTTAGCATAAGTGGTTGCAGGACTTATTCCTATAACATGCATCAGTCCTTCTTTTTTTTTTTTTTTTGCAGATAACACTCTATTGTATGGAAATACCACATTCTATTTGCCCTCTCATCAGTTGATGAGCATTTGGGTTAGTTTCACTTTTGACTATAATAAATCATGCTGTTAGGAATATTCCTACACAAGTTTTTCTATGGGCATTTAAAAAATTTCTCTTGAGGATCCACCTAGCAGTGCAATTGCTAGGTTTAACCGTCTCAGAAGTTACTATTTTATGTTTCCACCAGTACTATATGAGAATGCTCATTTCTGTTCCTTAGAAAATTAGCACAATAACAGAAAACTAAAAGTGAAAACACGTATTTTCACTTATACATGGGAGCTAAATGATGAAAACACATGCACACACAGAAGGGAACAACACACACTGGGGCCTGTTAGAGGGTAGAGGTTTGGAGGAGGGAGAGGATCAGGAAGAATAACTAGGGGGTACTAGGCTTAATACTGGGATGATGAAATAATCTCTACCAGATGGGGGGAAAAAAGAGTTATCATTTCTTCACACCACCACCAAGATGTGTTTTTATCTGTCTTTTTGATTATAGCCATTCTAGTGAGTGTGAAGTGGCATATTATTTTAGTTTTGATTTGCATTTTACTAATGGCTGATAGTGTTCAGTTTCTTTCCATGTGCTTTGTGCTTATTGGACATTTACACAGATTTTCTGGAAAGAATGTCTAATCAATTATTTGTCTGTTTTAATCCTTTTTTTGGTCTTTTATTATTGAGTTATGTGTTTTTTGTATATTCTGAATAGAGAAGTAACGTATCAAGTACCTGTTTTGCAAATAATTTCTTTTATTCTGTGATTTACATTTTCACTTTTTGTGGTTTTTGATCTACAAATAATCTTAAGTTTTATAAGGTCCAGTTTATTTTATTCCACTGCCTGTGCTTTTGGTGTCATATCTAAGAAATCACTGCCTAATTCTATGTTTTTTTCCTAAAACATCTTATAAAAGTTTTATAGTTTTAGATTTTTGATCTTTTCGAAGTTAACTTTTATATATGATGTGATGTAGGTCTAACTTCATGCATGTAGGCTCAGCTTTAATTGCAGAAAACACTATTACTTCTCCATTGAATTGCCATGACACCTGTCTTGAAAATCAGTACTGTAAGTGTTCAGATTTACCTTTGGACTTTCAATTATATATCATTGATATATATGTCAGTATATATGTCACTGTGACAGTATATATGTCACTACAGCACTGTCTTGTGTCTTACTGACACAAGTACTGTCTTACTGTAACTTTGCAGTTTGCTTGGAAATCAAGAAGTACTTAGGGGTGAAATTATAGTTGAAACATATTAAGAAGAAGCGAGGAGAAGGAGGAAGAGAACAAAAAGAAGAAAAAGGAGGAAGAGAAGACACTCAAATCAATAATTTAACTTTCTACCTTACACTAGAAGAAAAAAGAGAGCAAACTGAAAGCAAGGAGAAGGAAATAAGTAATAAAGATTTGAGTGAAAAATAATGAAATGGAAAATAATAAAGAAAATTACTTATCAAATGTAATCAAAATTGGTCCTTTGAAAAGAATGACACATTTGAAAAATCTTTACCTAGATTGACCAAAAATGTAATCAAGTTTCTAAAATCAGGAATAAAAGAAGTGATATTGCTAATAACCTTACAGAAATGCAATAGATGATAATATAATACTGTGTATAATTTTTATACTGACAAATCAGATTTCTTAGATGATGAACAAATTCCTAGAAATACACAAATTATCTGAATTGATGCAAGAAAAGCAGACTAATCAAAAAGACTCATAACAAGTAAAGAACTGAAATCAGTAATAAAAAAATTTCCATACAAAAATTTTTCAAGCTCAGATGGCTTCATTCATGAATTCTACCAAATACTTAAAGAAGATTTAATAGCAAATCTTCACAAGCTTTCAAGAAATAGGAGGGGAACACTTCCCAACTTGTTATATACATTGTTATCTCTACTAAAAATACAAAAAATTAGCCAGGCATGGTGGCAGGCACCTGTAATCCCAGCTCCTCAGGAGGCTGAGGCAGGAGAATTGCTTGAACCCGGGAGGCGGAGGCATAGTAAGTCAAGATTGGGCCACTGCACTCCAGTCTGGGCAACAAGCGTGAAACTCCATCTCAAAAGAAAAAATTATTATGTAAAATTATATATACTTATATAGTTATAAAAGACAGCATAAATGCATATTTTACTTAAATGATGTTTTAACAACTAGATAAACAACATGGGTATAATTTTGTTGTTGAGACTATAACATATAGAAATGTAACCTATTTAGCAATAAAAACACAAAGGGGAGGGTTGGAACAAAGCTGTACAAGTAAATTAAAAGAAATGGCAAATAAGGTTAATAAACTATATATTATATATATACATAGATATACACACATATATATACTTGTTCTCTAGTCTTCAGTCAGCATCCTTGAAATACATAAATTTATACAGAGTATAATTATTACTATATTTTTGGTCTGTAAATATGTATAGCCAAAAACATATATAGGAAAATAAACTAGAGGTATATAGGAGTAACATTTCTATCATTGAAATTAGAGAAATCTGAAATTCTGATAACATAAGAATTATAAGATAAAACTTACAAAACCCATAATGACAATAACAAAAATATTGTGAAAAATCAATAAAATAATTTAAAACATTGCACTAGAAAATGTTCATTTACTGGAGAAAAAAAAAAAAAAGCAGTAAACAAGAATGAAAGCACCAAAAACGCATGACACGTATAGAAAACCATAAAATAGTAAAGATAATCCAACTATATCAATAATGACATTAAATGTGAATAGATTCGATAATCCAATTAAAAAACAGGATTCTAGGGATGGATTTTTAAAAGTATGATTCAAATATATGCTGTCTACACAAAACAGACTTTAAATTAAAACTCTTTTTAATAGCAAGTAAAAAGTTGGAAAAACTTATGTTATTTTATGCCAAAAAATAACATGAGAGGCCGGATGCGGTGGCTCACGTCTGTAATCCCAGCACTTTGGGAGGCTGAGGTGGGTGGATCACAAGGTCAAGAGATCAAGGCCATCCTGGCCAATGTGATGAAACCCCATCTCTACTAAAAAATACAAAAAAAAAAAAAAAAAAACCCACAAAAACAAACAAGAAAAACAATTAGCTGGGCATGGTGGCACGCATCTATAGTCCTAACTGCTTGGGAGGCTGAGGCAGGAGAATCACTTGAACCCGGGAGGAAGAGGTTGCAGTGAGCCGAGATCGCACGACTGCACTCCAGCCTGGAGAGAGAGCGAGACTCCGTCTCAAAACAAAACAAAACAAAAACATTAGAATGCTGAAGTTGCTCTACAAATACTGGACTAAATATACTTTAAGCCAAGAAATGTTACTAGAGATAAAAATAAGCACAACCTACCAGGAAGATGTAACAATTATAAACATATACTCACCTGACATCAGAGCTCTAAAATACATGAAGCAAAAGCTAACAGGTTTTAAGGAAGACATGTGTGTGTGTGTGCATGTGTGTGTGTGATCAACAATACTTGGAAATCAATATCACACTTTCAGTAAAGGATAAAACAACTAGGCAGAAGGTCAACAAGTCATGTGCCACCTACTGTCTTCTATCCTATTAGTCTATGAAGAAAAGCCAGCTGTTAATCTTCTTAGGATTCCTTTTTATATCACGAGTCATTTTTATTTTGCTGCTTTCAAAATGTTCTCAATTTTGGCTTGCTGCATGTTTACTATAGTGTATTTGGTTGTTATACCTATGTATGTATGTATGTATTTAGAGACAGAGTCTTGCTCTGTTGCCCAGGCTGAAATACAGTGACATGATCTCGGCTCACTAAACCTTTGCCTCGTGGGTTCAAGTGATTCTTGTGCCTCAGCCTCCTGAGTACCTGGGATTACAGACACATGCCACCACCCCCAGCTAATTTTTGTATTTTTAGCAGAGACTTGATTTTTCCATGTTGGCCAGGCTGGCCTTGAACTCCTGACCTCAAGTGATATGCCCACCTCACCCAAAGTGCTGGGATTACAGGCATGACCTTAAAAAAAAATTACAGCCTGTAAAATAAATTACGTGCCCAGCCGTATTTATTTTACTTAGAATTATGTGAGCTTCTTGGTGTAGATTAAGGGTTTCTATCAACTTCGGAAAGTTGGCAAGCATTAATGCTTTGAATATGTGTCTTTTATGTCTCTAATAGTCCCATTTTACAGCACAGTAGCGTCCCACATTTTTCTGAGGTTGTATTTATTTTCATTCATTATTTTCTTTCTGTTACTCACATTGCATAATTTCTATCAATCTGTCTTAAGTTGGCTGATAATTTCTTTGGCTCAAATCTAGTGTTAAGTCACTCTTGTAAATTTTTTCATTTCAGTGAGTTTTGTTTTTATACATCGGAATTTCCATTTGTTTCCTTTTGAACTAATTTTTATTTTTTATTGATATTCTCTATTAGATATTATCTTTTTTACATCTTTAAGCATGATTTTCTTCGATATTTAAAAATATTTTTAAAAATAATGTCTGCTTTGAAATGTTTTTCTGTTAAATTCAACAGTGGAACTCTCTCACAGCCATTAATATTTCCTGTCTCCATGTTACCTACATTCTAATTTTAGGTTACTTTTATTTCATGTCTTGTAATTTTTTATTGAAATCCAAACAATTTACATATACATTGTAACGGTTCTGGATACTACTCTTTCTCCTGTGTCCAGGCTTACTTCTTGTTGTCATTATTGTCGTTGTGGATTTCTTGTTTATTTCTTTAGTGACTTCTTTGGACTATTTTAGTGAAATCCATTTCCTCCTCGAGGTCATGCTACTGATAGTGCTACTCAGAGGATGTAACATTGGGCACATGTACAGTCATCCTAAGATTACAGTCATTTCAGAACCTTTGGCTCTTTCCCTGACCTCTCTGCCTTTTCTGGTACCATACTCAGCTTTCAGGTTCCATGAATTTGCTGAAGACTGCTTTACTATTTCCACAATATCCTGGGGGCATAAATTTCTCCATGGCCTGATTCAATTAAACATGAGCCTCTTTGTAGAAATAGTGTTTGAGGCCTGTTCAGACTCCAAGAGAACATTTGTTACTTATCTCTTTCCATGGTTCTCCCTGGCGAACTAGCTTGCCTACTTTATCTTATTTCTCCAGTCGAGATGCCAGATTCCTCTTCATGTTAATTAACAAAATGTCCATTTTCTTTTCTTTTAGAACAACCGTTGATTTGATCTTTCCTATTCTGTGTTTCAAATAAAGTAAGTTCCCTTGGGAATATATTTGAAGTTCTCCTGTTCCTGTGGACTGTCCCTCCTTCTGGGTAAAATCTCTGAGCTATAGCTCCAGAAGTGGGGATAGGCATAATAATCTGCTTCTTAAGGAGCAGGGTGCTCCGTGGGGACAATAGCCTCTGGTTTTCCAGTTTGCTTCTCTTGGAGTGGAACTTCCGCCCAATGAGTAAGCTCAGGAAAGGGCTATCCAGATCCCTATATCTTTGCCTGCTATCTCTAGGGTTGAGAATCTGTCCTGTGAGTGGGGGCTGGGGGCCGGAAATGAGCCCCAAATTACTTGCCATGCTGGGATGCACATGCCGGGACTATAGCCTTTGGAACGTGTACCAGGGATGAAAACAAATGCTGGCAAGTTGTTTGTTCCAATAAAATTCATATCCCATGACTAGGAGCTGAAGGATGAGGGAATCCTATTTTCTAGGGCACACTCTACCAGCTTCAAGCATCTAGTCACTGAAAGGACAGCAAGCTTTGTGATTCAAATGTCATAGATTCTTGCTATTCTTATCAAGATTAGGTAGTTTTTCTTGTATAAGTGTTTCTTCATTTGCTATGTGCCATTTGGGCACTTCCAGAGGTATTCAATGGTTGGGTTTAAAAATAATTTTCAAAAATTATAGTTGTTTCCTGGATGGGGATATGTTCACGGAGGCCCTCATACTGACATTCTAAAAGCTTTTTAAAATTTTTTTTAACTTGTTTTTAGGTAGGTTTAGGAAGAAGCTTACATTGTCTTCTTCCACTTTTCAAATTGCTATTAAAACTAAGATTCCACGTTTTTAATTGTAAAATATTTATTCTAGGATGGTGGACCATTCAAAGAGAAACTAGTAAAGAAGATGTATTATGTCTATTCTAGTTGTATCTACATAGGTTGAGACAATTGAAAATGTGCCTATTTTATTTGATGACACTGCATTATTATGATAAAAATAATTCTAAAAATAATAAAATTGATTTTAGAGGTCACTTTAGACTGACAAGAAAAAGTGTGAAAAGAATTTATAGATGAAAGAGAAATACATATTTTATATCAAGCATTATTATCAGACGGACTTTAGCATTAAGTAGCAAAGAAATAGTATACTTTCTTACTACTAAATTTGTTTTATAAGTTAACCTTCTAGTATTCCAAACTATGAAATTTGAAATAATAGTGTTACAGGTTAAAGACTTTTTCTCTATGATGATGTACTATTGCTAATTTCCTATGTGATACCACTCCGCAGAGTCAATCTTTGATCTTCTGCTGGAAAGTTGTGCTCACTTTCACTGTTTTCTCTTCTCTCTCTCTCTCTTTCCTCCCTTAACACTTTTTTTTCTATTTATTCTGATATCATTTTTTTTCTCTCCTTTTTTTTAAAACTCTACATGTCGGCTGTTTTTAATTTTATTGGTTTAAAGATCACATTTCGGATTTTTGCCTCTTATGTTTCCTTGTCTTTTACAGACACTTGAAGAATGTATGTCGGGTTGATATTAATGTAAAATACACTTATACCTTTAAGGGCAGTCATATTTGTGTACTCTGGTTCATCAAATAGGCATTGTTTAACTTCCTTCACCATTAAAAAGAACACTAGCTGAGTTAATTAATTTATTTAATCGTGTGTTCATATTTCCTCTTTACTTTTTCAAACTCTTATTTCTAAAACAGATAGGTCTTAATTTATGCCTGTTTTTAGTATAATTTTCTGTTAGATTTTTTTTCATATAGCATAAATATTTTCTTCCATGTCACCCTATTTGGTTAACCCAACTATTTTTGACCTGAAAAGTGGTCATTCATGTTCTGTGTACTCCAAAAGTTAAACAACTAACGGTCAAGAATATTGTTTTTATAACTCAATGCTCAAATCGAATATTTTGCAAATGAGAAAATGTCCTAGGTGAGATTATATTTTTGAAAAGAATGGCTTATTATTTGCTTCTGTTTGTGATATCTTACCAAACCTTATATAAAAAATTAGTTCCAACTAACTGCTTTTATCCTAGGCTATAAAAGAGTTGGAGTGAGAAGGGTAGTCAAAATACAAATCCTACAACGAATGTACATCTATTACTGCCTACACATTGTGATTCTTTTTCAATAAGGAATGTTTGAACAACTTTCACTGGTGACGTGCTATTCCTCTCTCTGCTCAAGAATTAATTAAAACATGTTCCAATAAAAACCTCTAGCATGAATACATGGAACCAGAGCATGTTCTGTGTGCTGTACCTTCTTACGTGATAAGCCACACTATCCTTCAATGGATGCACGTTGCTTACATTTTTAGAACTATTAAGCTGGAATAATTATGAAACATTCTAGGCAATGTTCAATAGCCCATGCAGATGCCTGACAGGGCATGTTGTCTCTTAATTAGAAATTTGAATGCCTAATGCTTGTATATTAGCTGAAATAATTGGATAGATGTTTTACACATCTTTCACTGTTACTGACAGCGAAGCCAGATTAGCTAGAATCACGTCTTTTAGAAATATATATGTATATATGAAAGTTGTTCTAACATTGCATATATATGTATGTTACACAGAAATTAAATATTCTGAATATTTAAATTAATACTTAAATATAAATTTATGAATAGATGGAATATACATGTTATATCGAAATTAAATATGTAGTTGATTATTTAGTAGACATTGTTTCAATAATTCTTTGGGCTTTTAGACCAATATTATTATAGTATTGTACACATTTTGATACACCCTGAGTCACCTCCTATTACTACCAGATATCTAAGTTAAATGTTTTACTTTTTTTTGGTAAATATCTGCTCTAATTAGGTTGCATACACACTGTGTGTGTGTTAGAAATGTGTCATCAGGATAGTACAAACATATGTATTGCTTATATTTAAAGTGCTTCATAACTTAGTGTTTATTCACAACTATTAATACAAAATCTGTGTTTAAACATAACAAATTGCTGTCTATTAGGAATACACATAATGACCTATTTCCATAATCATTTTTAGTAAAAGATATCTTGATGTGCAAAAGACATTTTTACAGACATTTTATGGAAATTAGACAACATTTGGAAAAGTACATCAGAGCCATATTGTTTTTGCCTAATATTCTGATAAGTGGATTATTATTGCCTGATAATGTGATGTGAAATAAAGGGTCCTATACAGAGGTAAATATGAAGCTTCGTAGGTTTAAATATATGTCTCCCTTTGTTTCGCTTATGTACCTTATTTATGAGCAAGATTTTTACACATAAAACAAAAAATACATTATTTGGGAACTACATGCTACGTGTGCTCTCACATGTAAACTCAGATTAATGTTGATTATATACAAAAAGAAGAATTGCTGTCATGGGCCCAAGACTCTTAAGAGATCTAAGTTTTGATGAAAAAAATATTTAACAATTAAAAGAGCTCTATTTTTCTGAGGAAAAATACGGAGTTTGTCTTATACCAAAGAGTTATGAGATTCAGAAATGTTGAATATCAGACAAAGATATGCATATCAGCTTTTCTCTAAACAATACAAATTATTCCACACTAGATTAGTGTGATAGCCTTGCAAAGCATTAAGGAATAGGTGCTATGTGGAAAAACAAAGCTATAATTCAGAAGAAGATGAACTCTCCTTGCAAGGAAAGAGTTGAAATCATACAGTATTCTTCTAATTTTGTGTTATAATTCAGAAATGCAGACACTCTTCCCATTTTTAAACAGTCATTCAGCATATAATATTTTTCAAATGTTATTTTTATATGAAAATTAAAGAACTCTTATTAATATTTAAATTGATTTAAATGATATACCAACTCTTGTCATTTCTGTTAGAACATATTTGATAAATAATGCCTATATTGGCCTATACTTGATAGAATAACTATACATCATATTGAGAAAAATTGCTAGTAAAACAGGAAATGTTCAATGCCCAAGAATCAGTCAACTGCCTTGATGACACATCAGAAGCCACCTGTCATTACATGCTTATTATGAACTAAAATAGAATTATAAGGTTTTGCTGACAATTACTGCAGAACATAGTATACCACATTTTTATTTGCTTGTTTTTGAAGGGGGTTGTATTTTATTTTCACTTGGTCTACAGACAAGCTAAAGCAAAAAAAAAAAAAAAAAAAAAAAAAAAAAAAAAGTGTCATATTGAGATAGAATGAAAAAAATCACATTCTGTGACTTATAAGAAATGCACCTAAGAAATGGAAACATTCTGTTCTTTGATCCCTTATTCTTCCTTTTACTATCTCCTTTTTGATAGATATAATTTTATTTACATAAATTTAGGAAAATATATTTTAATTCAAAATATCCTTTGTTACCAAGCAATAAATCCTTTTGGAATGGAAATTTACAGAAAGAATTATTTACAGGAATCAACTATAATTACATGTAATTCATGCTGCAGCTGCTTATAATTGTAGTTTTCCCTAGGACCTTCTCTACTTATAATCACCCAAGAATTGCTTCTTTGAAAATGGTTAATCGGAATAATAATTTTTTTCTATAACTAAATGCAAGGCATTAAATGATTAGTGAGAAGCATTTCTTTAATAATCAGATAAAAAGATAAACTTGGTTTGACAGCAAATTTGATAAATACCTAGTATGTGTCAAAAATCGAACAAGGGGACGCAAGTTAGAGTGCAGGACAAACGGAAATAATAGTCTCTCCTGTACAAGAGTTTAAAATCTAGCTGGAGGAATAAAAACATACCCCATACCTAAAAACAATCAGAAAACATTTGTAAGGGATGACATGACCTGGTACGAAATATAGAATTAATATATTCTTGCTTTCCTAAGTACAAGACCCATTTTCTTCACAGAAAGGTAAAAGTTAAAAATTTCTTCACATAAACTGACCCATGAGACGAATGTAACATTGGATCTTCTGTATATATTTATGTTATTGGGCCTCCAAAAGACCACGTGAAGCAGGAAAATGCACGAAATTAGCAATTAGTCAGAACTGGGTTCAATATCTAGCGCTAACACTTTGTGAACACATTGTTAAACTTATTTGGGTTAAATTATTTGACCTTTCTGAGGCTTCTTCCAGTTAAAAATAATGATGTATCCATGATCCTTGTAAAAAGTCATTCATATCATGCATGTGAAACCCCGACTTATACTACACTCAGGAAAAATAAGCTATTTTAATAGGTGGCAGAATTCCATAAGTGACACTGGTTTTACAATGTGATTGTCAACTTCTGGGAACTAGAATATTTTATTATAACAAGGTCAGGAGATCGAGACCATCCTGGCTAACATGGTGAAACCCCGTCTCTACTTAAAAAAAAAAAAAAAAAATACAAAATACAAAAAAACTAGCCGGGCGTGGTGGCGGGCGCCTGTAGTCCCAGCTACTCGGGAGGCTGGGGCAGGAGAATGGCGTAAACCCGGGAGGCGGAGCTTGCAGTGAGCTGAGATCCGGCCACTGCACTCCAGTCTGGGCGACAGAGTGAGACTCCGTCTCAAAAAAAAAAAAAAAAAAATATATATATATATATATATTTTATTATAACAATAATTATAGGGTTAATATCTATATACAATTCCTAGAGATTGCCTGTATTTAATAATTTCGGAAGAAAGCAAAAGTATTTATGAAGTGATTGAACCCATATCATATAATTAAATCCATGCACTTTCTAATATGTGTATATATAACGTATATTATATACACATATATATTTGTATTTATATATGTATATATTTGGTTTTATGTAACATATATACATATATGTGTTTTATACATATATATTTGGTTTTATATAATAAACATAAATATATTTAAAAGATTCTGCAGGAGAGGCACAATTTTCTGTCTCTTGGAAAATGGTGGTATGTTTTGGAACCTATTTAGAAGGCCATCTTTTGTGTCTAGTCAGAGTTCTTATGTTTTGTGAATATATTCAACATACAGACTATGTCTACTAAGTCTCCCAATGAACTACGCCTTTGGGTGTACACATCCTTATTTAGTCCTGCCCCCTCGAATACAGGCTAGTCCGATGACTAATTTTGAGCAGTAGAATGTGATGAAGTGACTCCATGGAACTTCCAAACATAGGTCGGAAGATGCCTTACCTTCCCCTTTGGGTCTCTAGAAAACTTTCCTTAGTAGATGGCCAGACACCTCATAAGGGGTCCAATTATCTTGATACAAATGAGAATACCCTAGATGTAACACTGATTGTCATGGAGAGACTTCCATGCCTTCATGGTGACTGGACTTGGTTTGTGAAAGTTCTACTTTTTCTAGTAGGTTCCTAGAAGGCACTGATACACATTTCCTGGGTGCAGCAAAGTTAAAGCCCCGTAAGTCACATGTTGACCAATAAGACCCAACAGAAGGTAAGGAACCAGTAGATAAAGATTTGGCTCTTCCTTCCTTTAGAAGGGATGTTTCAAAATGCTGTAGCTTTACAGTGCCTCATAGAGGGTACCCCAAGAGATAACAGCTCACTGTGCTTTTCTAGAATCTATGGTTGACACGGTCCTAAACCTTACTGTGACACCTTTCATGCCTACCACTGTTTTCTCACTTTTTTTAATTTTAGTTTTTTTACTCACTACTATTTCTCTGATGTGTCCCCTCCAATATAATGCTAGTATGCAAGTTCTTGCCATAGGCTCTGCTTTATAGAGAATCCAATTGAGATGACCAGGAAAAGGGACATTATAAAATACTTTACACTGGTATACGTAAGCATAGCTTTTAATGAGATAGACTAAAATCTCAGGTATTAGGTGACTTAAATATTTCTTATGGAAATTGTATTTCCAGAAGATTTTGGGAGTCTCAGGTTTAGCAAGTTTAAATGACTTAGCCTAATTATGTAGTAGACACTACATCTCCATTTTGACTCCTGAATATTACCTTGTGTACTCTGGGTTCGATTTATGATACAATAAGCAAAAATAGTTTTTGTGTAAGTATGCTAAATTTTGACCCTGCTTTTATTTTCAAGATAATTTTAAATTAAGATGCTAGTTGTATGAAAGCCATCCAAGTTCTTACATGAAAACAACTTGCTGTAAATACTACAATGAGCTCTTACTACCCTTATTAAAGGGAATGCCACATTGCATAAGAGAGGTCACCTTTTCTCCAGTAAATGTAAACATTTTATGAGGCAGAGAAAGTGCCGGTACAGTGTTTGTACCTCAGCATCTCTAAGGCCAGGGCTGGAAGTCAGGAGAATTAGCTGCAGGTGCTTAGGGTTTAGAAAGTGCTGAAGGGACGAAAGGCCAATGTATTGGCTCCAGGTTAGTTCTTATGATCAACTATTCTTTTTATCTTCCCATAAGACCACCTCTCTCGTTTGTTGCTGAGGACTGGGGTGGGGGGCGGATAAGAGGAGGGGGCCAAGAAGGAGTAAGGATGTTTCATTTCAAATAGGAAATAGAATTCCTCAGATGATGGCCCAGTAACAATGAGAAAAAGCACATTAGCTTAAGCAGACTGGGGAGGGCACCAGGGGTGGGGAATGCGAATTATCTTCGTAATTTAAAACATTAACAGTAAATCAAGACAATGGCCTGTTCAGTGTTTAGACCTGTGCAATTTCTGGCCCTTTTCCACACATTTTTCTTTTGTTTATCTCCTGAGAGATGCCCACATGTGTACAATACAAAGAACTGAGTCATAAAAGCAGAGGCCTGTTAGCCTCCCTGAGGACCAATTAATGGTGCTCCAAATCTTGTGGGCAGGCAGATAAAAAGGATAGAGAGAGTGAAGGGGAAGAGGATGAATACTCAACTAGAGTAGGGCAGGAATTTTTTTTTTTTTTTTTTTCAGATGTTAGAAGGGACTTCTTTAGCTATTCTTGTATAACTTCTTTGGGGGGTGTGGGTGTTTTTTTCTTTCTTGTTTTTTCTCCCTCAGCTGCCTCTGTAGTCCCCCTAGTTCTAATGGGAACAGAGAGAAAAGTAGTACTTCAAGATATCAATTAGACTTTCATCCGGACTGATGACAGCACGCAGCTGGTTGGGAAAAGAAAGGAATTTAAAAGGCCATTTAGAATGTTTCTGTCCCTCCTTTCATATATTGGCAGTTTTATTGATAGGTGCTTGAGTTTGTATTACCATTTGTATCTCCAAGCTGGAAATGACTGTGAGTGCAAGGAGCTTTGTAGTTCAACCTTTAACTCCAATCTCACCCCCTATGAGTCCACAGGCCTTTGAACAGCAACGAAGTGGCACTTTGAAATCAGGAGTTGAAAGTGTTTGACATGGAAAGGGGAGCTTGAAAGTCTTGCTCTTTGAACCTTTTCTTTTCAAAGTCCCACAGAAAGTACAGGCAGGACAATAATGGGCAGGCTGGGGGCTCTGTGGGTGAAGAAGGGGATATGTGATAATGAGGTTTTAAGTGTTTCCCTAGCTCCATTCTACTCTGTTTCCTCTGAGAGAATTAAAGCTGCCTTAAGATAATAGTCATCTTATGGTGGTAGGAGTTGAATTTTTCCTTTTTGCATGTTAATTTATTGCTTAAGGACATTATCAGGAAAAACCTATCTGGCCATTGAAAATTAGAGAGTGGGCATCAGAATTCTGTCTTCCCCAGGGATGTTGGAGAAATGTGTCCTGTGTTCCAAAACTTTCCACACACCAGGCAGTGGTGATTCCTGAAGGAATCTGCTGAAGGGAGAATGTGCTGCTCAGCATTACTTGGAGAGAGATTTGGTCATTACTGTGGCATTTCCTCTGCTTGACCAAGGACTGGATTAAATTCTAAATCCACAATTTGTTTCAAAATCTGATTCAGACCATGGATGAGTATGGTGAAATAAGATTATACCTTAACTTTGGGAAAATTTAGCTCTGTCAACAAAATGAAAACATAAAATTGCAAGGAAAACAGCTTTGTATGTATCCTCTATTAATCGTTATTTGGGTGTGAAGATACCTCTGACCCATTACCAGAGCAGTAATTTTTAAATGTTTTCTAGGAGTGATGCAACCAGTCTTTCAAGAAATCCTTCTCTTGACCATTGCATGCTCTGTTGATACAAAGTTCATGTTATAGTGATGGGATGTAGTGAAGCAAGATAGATCACAAAGCAAATAAATAGGTGACATTGTATTTGATGCTTTGAAAATAATAATTTACAATTATCTTTATTCTGGTGTCTTAAAAAGTCAATCATAAAAAGCACACATTGAAACAAGTTAGCGTTACCTTTGTTTTGGCTTAACATCCTATATCTGTGATAAATTTGGTAAAGAAAACAGAAACCAGTATATTTATTAAGCACCTATTATGTGACAGACACAGTACTTTACACGTTGCTTTACAGATTTTTTTCCATTGATCTTTTCTGTAACTCAGAGATAAAAATGCTTATCCCTGTTTTTCAGATGATCAGTCTTGAAGTTTAAAGAGGTTAAGTAGCTAAAACATGATCACGATGCTTAAAAGTAGGGAAATTGGAATTGATATGCAATAATTCTGACTCATAGTTTTTGAACTGTATGGCAAGTGAATATTAGTAATTTACTAATAATAAAGAAATATTTCATGTAAAGTCAATGATCAGCATGTATCTTGATCATTTTCTATTACGATGATAGTTAATGCCATTATGACGATAACAGTGAATTCACTTCTTCAAGAAAGAGAAATTAAAAGACATTTAGTATAGTTTTAAAGATTTGTGGAATTAAGGATATATCCCAATTCATAAGCACCAACACTTTTAAACATTCTGATCCACCAACAATAACATGCAATTTAGTTATTGACAAAGATTGAAATTCACTGGATCTGGAAGTAGTTGCTTGGATTTCTTATATACCTTTAAACCATAATTTCTCTGTAACCTTCTATACCTTTTAAGAATAATTTATCTCTTTATTATAAAACAAATTTTTCTCAAAACATGACATCCTGTTGTTCTCGAATACTAATTTTGCTTCATTTTTGTGGCCATTTCCTGAAGAATGAAAAAAAAATGGACTGGGGTATCAGAATTCTCTAGGTTACTACAGTTTATTGATTGGATAAAGGGTACATTTTTCCTTGAGCTTTGAAATTCTAAAGCACACATTTATTTCCTATCATGAAATGGTGTTTTGTTTGCATAACTAACACTTACTGTATTGTGACTACATAATGCCGGGTTAAAAATAATGACGGTTACTCTAATAAGCATAGATCCTTGTGAAATCCCTTCTGGCAGTAGAATGCTTCATTCTCTCTGCAGGTTTCTTGGATAACTAATTCATGGTTCAGTGTTTTCTATTTTCTGACCTGTTTGAAATGAAAATAATTTGTTATAGTAAAAATAATTTTATTATATAGTTTCAGCACAAATATGTACAAACATGTATAACAAATATATCACACAATACTTATATATACATACCTTTGCCAGTATATTCAATTAGGAAGAGTCTGGACAGACTGCTTTGGCTTTGAGTCCTGGCTCACCCACTTCTTAACTATGCAACTTTAGGCAAGTTACTAAATCTCTCTGTGTCTCCCTTTGCTCATCTGTAAACTGGAAATAATTCGTATAACAAATTCACAGAGAAGTTGTGAAGATTAAATGAGAAAACAAAGAATAGTGCCCAGTACAAAGTAAGCAATCAATATGTTAGTTACTATTGTTATCAAAAGTACCATGCCTTATTAAGTGCTTTAGTGACCCAGTAACCATAGATACCAAAAGTTTGAATGCCATAAATAATGATTGTCCTAAATCTGAAATATATTTTTATCTTAGAAACACCGAATAATTTTAGTTGTGCTGTTTTTTCATCCATTATTGTTATTATCATTGTTACTACCTGTAAACAAAGTAAACAGTTTACTCAGGCCAAGAGCGATTCTGTAAGTAGAATATTGTTAGACACATATATTCTGATATTCTGATTGTATTTTATCTTACTATGACACTGATGAAAATGTAAAAACAAGCAAATAATAATTTGGCCAATTCTGGGATGAGTACATAATATTCCAAGAAGCTCCTTGATTAGAATTGCTTTGTGACATAAATTAAAAACTTATATATATATGTATATATATATACACACACACACATGCACATACAAACACAAATATATATTGTTTAAAGATATGTGTTTATATATATATACACACAATGTATTATATATACATATTTATTCAATATGATCAAGTTTAGATGAGCAATATTGAAGCCTATCTATGAAAAAAATCTATTTTTTATTTTCTTCTCAAATGGCAAAGTTTGAATAATAATTTATTAAAGCAGAGGGACAGGTTTGTGAAACAAAACAATGAAAACTGAAGTAAATGGTATTTGTGGGTGAAACATCATAACAAATATCTCTTTTGAGAAATGATAAAGCTGAGATGATGGACATGCTAACTATACTTATTTGGTCATTGAGCAATGTAAACATGTATTGAAACATCATACCATAATTCATAAACGTGTACAATTATGTGTCAATCATCAACAAAAATTTTAAAATTCATTGGGAAACATTTTGAAAATTAACTAAAAGTGAATATATGAGTCTCTCTATAATAAAATTATTTTAGTTTCTTCAGAGTCCTAATAGATAACTAATGATAATGTGTTAACTTTAAAAATTTGTCATTGAATTTTGACAATCTGAGACTATGTGTTTATAGATAGCAGCAATTCTTTACAGATCATTTCCTTGTCTATATTCTAGAAACAAAATGCTTTAAACAGTCACTACTCAATCAAAATTTCCTCATAAGTACTTCTTGTCAGTATTATACAAATTTAAATGACTTGTTTTATAAGATATTCAATTCTGAAACAAATTGGAATTTTGATACTTTAAAATATTAGGAAACACAAAATTTTCTTCTAATTTTCTTTTACCATTTTTCTATTACTGAAAGATTTAATATTTCTCTTAAAAACAAATTATTCAACCAGGTATTTTTTTGCATAGATAAATAGATATGGGTATAAATATTAACATAGATATTCATATAAAACATTGTTACTATGAAAGTATTTTGACTTTGGAAAATTTGTCTTTTTCTGATTGACTTGGTAAGGTATGTAATTTATAAATACATTTTTTCTTTGTTTTATTTTAATACTGTAGTTTTAAAATAAACAGAACAATTATTTCTTATAAATAAATAAATCAGCCATTATTTATAGCTAAACTCAAGAAATGGACTTTTTATAAATGAAAAAGGTTAAATGTTATTAAGAAAACAGCACAGAAAATTCTTACTATAGGCAAGTTCCTTTCTACACATTTATTTTTATAACCACCATTTAGATTTTACTTAGGAAAAATCTAAATAACTAATGCATTGATTGAATACCATCTACGTGGCAATCTTTACAGAAAAAGTTGGAGATTAAGTTTGCATTTGACTCTCACTGGATCTCAATTTTTTGATAGGTCAGATAAAGTTTCCTAAAATTATGTTTTATAAAGTACTTTTGACATTTACAAAACAAAGTAACAAAGTAGTCATGGGTTTTTCAATACAATTTTTCTATTTTTGAAATGGTGTTCCTTAGACCAACTCTTAGACATTACAGGGCATAAATGAAATTTTGTACCCATTGAACTTTATGTCTGTACAATGTAGTGCCTATTATTAGCAATAATGTGTTGTGGAGTTAATATTGTTAGGGGGGGTGGATCTAATGTTAAATATTTTTACTACAAAACAAACAAGCAAACAAATGAAACATAGGGGCAGAAGAATGCTTTTGGAGGTGATAGATATGTTTATTACCTTGGTTGTGGTAATGGTTCTTCAGGTATATACTTAAGTCCAAACTTAACAAATTATACAGCTTAAATGGATGCGGTTTTTCTGCATATCAATTATAGCTAAATAACACTGCTTATTTTTTTTTATGGAAGAAATAAAATTATAACTTAAAAATAGAGTAAAATTTGGTTTAATGAAAAGTGAAAAAAATTTTAAATACTAGGCATTACCCATAGACCTTCATAAAAGTTGAAATTTCATGATTTATTCATATAGTTTGTGATTCTTTAGGTCTTGGATATAGACAAGAAATTGTATGGTTAACCATCTAAGTAAGTGATTTTAATGTGTTCCTTAGTTTAAGAAACATATGTCTAAAAGTCATTTTTCTTCTAAAACATTAATGTGTCTCTATTATAAATTATTTTTAAATGACAAACAATAGAGAATTTAATTAAGTTTCCATTGAGGCTCACCCACTTTTCTACCTCCCGGCTTTACATTTCTGATTATTAGGCTGAAAAATAGACTGAGAGTGATGGCAAATCAAACTGGGTAACTTAAAAGAACTCATTTTTAGCGTAAACTGAAATAAATAACCTTATGAGAAAGAGCTGAAAGACCCTCCAGGAGCTCTCAGGTTTCACAAATAAAATGAAATTGATGAGCTACTAAATGAATATTTTAAATAAATTGATGGATTTATCCATCAATGTATTTTCTTTCATAGTTATTGTTATTGCTGTCATATAGATTAACACTTCACAACAGCTGTCACCACCAGATTCAGCAGCAATTGCATGGAATCATAACTTAAAAAACTAACAACCAGATTTCTGAAGTTAGAGTTCTTAGTTTCAAATCTTGACTCTGCATCTAAATTGCTCTGTTACTTTGGGAAAGTTTAACCACTGATTTCTACTTTGAAGAAAAAAATGAGTATAATAATATCTACCTCATAAAATGGTGGTGAAGATCACATGGGATAATGCACATGAAGTTTGTATCTTATTGCCTGATACATAAAGTATATTCAATAAATATTGGTCATTATGGTTACCATTATAATTATACAATTTAGAAAACTCAAAACAAATGCCACTGCTGAATAACTGAAACAATCATTATTGCATGTAAAAATTATTGCCCACAGAAGATCCTATCTTCTTCATTGTCCAAATAATATATTACATTAAATATGGTTTTCATTGTAATTATTAAAAATAGTTTATATTTATTCATATTTAGGTTGTCATCAAAGATAGGCATACTACTGAATATTACACTGAAAGAACCACTAAGTACTACAAGGCTTATTACATAGAATGGAAGTCCTCTATCTCCTTTTCCTCCTAATTTCACAATCTCTGGAGGAAACAATTTTCAACTACACACAGTCCTCACATAACGTGACAGTGCCTGACCATAAGAGTGTCTGTGAAATGGGACATTGTGTAAGCCATCTTAATAACCAATGGAAAATGATGATTGTTCTCTGACCTTTAAAAATGTTTGTCAAAACATTAAAGACTTCCTTATCATCAGTGATAAATATATAAGAAAATTAGAAAAGAAAAATAGTGAAGCTAATATTTTATTACAATATTGTAATTTAACATTTATTTCTTCACAAAAACTCAAGAGTAGCTTGACAGATGATAAGGAGTGAGCATTTTCTGTGCCTTTATAAATTGTCATAATCCTTTCTCAAACTGGGTGAGCTTCAAATATTTCACCTTTTGCATTTTCAATATCATGAACTATCTTAAAAGGATCCATCAATGTAAAGTTTTTACTGGCATCACTTCCTTTGGGAGTCTTCATCCTTTTTTCATAAGTACTTTCATCATATATGTCAATAAAATTCTCCTTCACTAAGTTTTTCTGGCAGCATATCTAGTGTATTATTCTATTCTCATGCTGCTAATACAGTCATACTGGAGACTGGGTAATTTATAAAGAAAAGAGGTTTCATTGGCCCACAGTTCAGCATAGCTGGGAAGTCCTTAGGAAACTTAAAATCAAGGCAGAGGGGAAGCAAACATACCCTTCTTCACGTGGTAGCAGGAGAGAGAAGTGCCAAGAAAAGGGGGAAAAGCCCCTTATAAAACCATGAGATCTCATGAGAACTCACTATCATAAGAACAGCAGCATGAGGGTAACTGCCCCATAACTCAATTACCTCCCACCAGGTCCCTCCCATGACACATGGGGATTATGGGAACTACAATTCAAGATGAGATTTGGGTGGGGACACAGCCCAAACCACATCATTCTGCCCCTGCCCCCTCCCAAATCTCATGTCCTCATATTTCAAAACACAATCATCAGGGGGACAGTCCCCCAAAGTCTTAGCTCATTCTAGCATTAACCCAAAGTTCAAGTCAAAAGTCTCATCTGAGACAAGGCAAGTCCCTTCCACCTATAAGCCTGTAAAATCAAAATCAAGTTAGTTACTTCCTAGATACAATAGGGTGCAGGCATTGGGTAAATAAACCTGTTCCAAATTGGAGAAATTGGCTAAAACAAAGGGGCTACAGGACCCGTGAAAGTCCAAACTCCAATGGGCAGTCGTTCAATCTTAAAGTTCCAAAATGATTTCCTTTGACTTCATGTATCACATATAGTTATGCTGATGCAATAGGTGGGCTCCCACAGCCTTGCGCACCTCTGCCCTTGTACACTGCAGGGTATAGACTCCTGCCCTGGCTGCATTCACAACTGGCATTGTGCAGCTTTTCCAGGTGTGTGGTGCAAGCTGTTGGTGGATCTAACATTCTGGGGTCTGGAGGACAGTGGCCCTCTTCTCATAGCTCCACTAGGCAGTGCCCTAGTGAGGACTACGTGAGTGGGGGGGCTCTGACCCCACATTTCATTTTCCTTCCGCACTGCCCTAGCATAGGTTCTCCATGGAGGCTCCGCCCCTACAGCAGATTTCTACTTGGACATCCAGGCATTTCCATACATCTTCTGAAATCTAGGCAGAGATTCCTAAACCTCAATTCTTGCTTTCTGGGCACCCATAGGGCCAATACCATGTGGAAGCTGCTAAGGCTTAGGGATTGCACTCTTTGAAGCAACAGCCTGAGCTGTACCTTGGCCCCTTTTAGCCAAGGCTGCAGTGGCTAGGATGCAGCGCACCATTTCCCAAGGAGGAATGTAGCAAGGGTCCCTGGACCCAGCCCAGGAAACTATTTTTCCCTCCTAGGCCTCTGGGCCTGTGATGGGAGGTGGTGCTGCGAAGGTCTCTGACATGCCCTAGAGACATTTTTCCCATTGTCTTAATGATTCACATTCAACTCCTTGTTACTTATGCAGTATTTCTGCTGCTGGTTTGAATTTTTCCCCAGAAAATGGGTTTTTCTTTTCTATTGCATCGTCAGGCTGTAAATTTTCCAAACTTTTATGCTCTTCTTCCTCTTGAATGCTTTGCCACTTAGAAATTTCTTCTGCCAAATACCCTAAATCATGTCTCTCAAGTTCAAAGTTTTACAGATCTCTAGGGCAAGGACTAAATGCTGCCAGTCTCTTTGCATAGCAAGTGTAACTTTTGCTCCAGTTCCCAAAATGTTCCTCATCTCCATCTGAGACTACTTCAGTCTGGACTTCATTGTCCATATCACTATCACCATTTTGGTCAAAGCCATTCGACGTGTCTCTAGGAAGTTCCAAACTTTCCCACATCTTCCTGTCTTCTGAGCCCTCCAAGTCTCTAGGAAGTTCCAAACATTCCTACATTTTCCTGTTTTCATCCGAACCCTCCAAACTGTTCCAACCTCTGCCTGTTACACAGTTCTAAAGTTGCTTCCACATTTTTGGGTATCCTTATAGCAGCACCCAACTCTCTCCTGGTACCAGTTTACTGTATTAGTCTGTTCTCACACTGCTAGGAAAGACATACCTGACACTGGGTAAATTATAAAGGAAAGAGGTTTA
The DNA here is from genome assembly GCF_047675955.1 of Chlorocebus sabaeus. NCBI lineage: Eukaryota > Metazoa > Chordata > Mammalia > Primates > Cercopithecidae > Chlorocebus > Chlorocebus sabaeus. The sequence continues at coordinate 18,449,201 of NC_132914.1, forward strand.
ATTGACTTACAGTTCAGCATGGTTGGGGAGACCTCAGGAAACTTACAAGTATGACAGAAGAGGAAGTAAATGCGTCCTTCTTCACATGGTGGCAGGAGAGAGAAGTGTCAAGCAAAGTCAAGAGAACGCCTTATAAAACCATCAGATCTTGTGAAAACTCACACACTATCATGAGAACAGCAGCATAGGAGTAACCACCCCCATGATTCAATTACGTCCCACCAGGTATCTCCCATGACATGTGGGGATTAAGGAAACTATAATTCAAGATGAAATTTGGGTGGGGACATAGCCAAACCATATCATTCAGAGTCTCTCCAATAGCAACCGTGTTCAACAGAACACAGTGTTCAGCGAGTGTCAACAATCTTATAGTCAGCTATTTATTTCTGTAATTCCTTTGTGTTTTATTCAAATTTCACTTCCAGTTTCATCACTTTCCATTACTTGTGAACTTTCATCTTTGTCAGCCACCTACCTGCTAATTCTTGTAAAACCTCACATGGGTTTATCATTGAAAGACAAGACAATTGTGCTTAAACTAAATAACAGGTATGCAGTGACTAATCACCAACAGATTTTGAAAGTAGCAATACAGTTGGTCACTAATTATGATGCACATCTCTGACGTAGTTAATGACTTGTGGACTGATAAGCTAGCAGTGAAGTTTTTACAGTTTGTAGTTACAGCATTTCCATGGCAAAAATCTGAACCATGTTTTGGGGAACTGGTGCTATTTAACTAAACAGCAGTTACTGAAATTTGCACCTGCTGAAAACCTGCAATGCAAGGACTGCAATCATTTTGGCTGGATTTTTGGTAGCTACTTCCATGAATATAAACACAATGGCTATATTTGTACATTTTTATGTTTCAGTTTTAGCCATTTTCTTTTGGCCCTCTACTATACAAGAGGATAACTTTCTTTTACCACCATTTCACTGTTGCCATTACATACATACATACACGTGTGCACCGAGAACTCAAAATAAAATCCTAAGGCCCCCAATGAATTGAACATATCACCTCTTGGTCAATGGTAATCCAGGGTAACCTTAAAAACTGAATTCTTAGCTATGATGAAACAGGAGGTTGAGAACGCCTCATTACACCTCCTACCTTTTGTGGTGCAGACACAACAATGGACCAATATTGATGTTAAAATGGTGATTATAAGACTGATGAAAAGGACTCTTTGTATTTTAGATATCAAATTATAAACAAGACCTAAGGCCATGCCAGGCAAGGCGTAAGTCACACACTCCTACATTTGTGTGTGACTTAGTTTAGAATAAACTACATTCTAACTGCCACAAGGTTTTTTCTTTTTCTCTAGCAGCTAAGCAGCACTGATCTCCAGATAAGCAATATTGAAACAATCACAGCTCATCCACCACCAGATACTAATTAACCCCTTTGCTCTACAAGCTGTAACTACAACTTTTGTGAAGAGACTGAGTTAGTAACTTCTTCCTGGTAAGAAACCACAGACCATGGGCTGGTTCTAGTCCCTTTACGGAGGCTATTGAATGCCTCTACATCCCTGCTTTATCTTTTGACATATAGGACCTAAATTGTAACACATTTACATGTTAAGTCTCTGGCCCAAAATGAGCATGCAACACATGTAACATGCATGTTTACTTATCACACATGTGAGCATCCCCCCTTAGTAAATATTAATAGCTTCTCCTATAACCTGTTGAAAATGTTTATTAGCCAACACCTTCAGCATAAATTCTTGCTTTTCACCTTGCCTCCCTCCAAGTGCCTGCTACAGGTTTCTGCCAGAGGCAACGCTTCCCTCTTGTTAGGAATGGCCAGCCAGCAGGCTGTAACCCTTTGTAAGAAATAATACCTCTTCTCCAAATTAATCAACCTTGTGATTCTCCAGTTGACAGGACATACACACAGACACACATTTTCTATCCTCACATCTTCCCATTAAAATATATTATAGTTTGGATTTTACAAAATGATTTAGGCTAGATTTTGCGGCAGTAACAACTCCATTTTCATGGCTTAAAACAGAAAGTTTTCACTTTTTGCTGAAGCAAAGCTCAGTGCAGGTCCAGGAACTTCTCCAGGTGTCTCAACAGTTAAGACTGACGGAAGCTCCATAATTCAATATTTATGTCCTCTGTGTCCTTTTCAGTCAATTCTGCAGGGAAGAAGAATGCTGAAGGGGCTCACACAGACAATTAATGTCCTCAACTCAGAAATGACATGACTACCCTGTATCCACAACCCACCTGCTAGAACTCATCATCAGCCCTTGCCCAACTACAAGAAACCAGAAAATGTGACTTTCCTTTGAGCTTAGAAAGCACGTACTGATTACCACTGAGTAACAGAAACCTTTGCTAGATAGTTCAGTAGCCAATGTTTACGTTATTTTATGTTATTTGAACTATAGAAATACTGTTCTTGCCAGAGAAAACTACTATGTTATAATTACATTTTTAGTCCAAAATAGTTCTCTTCCCCCCTCCCCCCACGTAGGAATTAAAATTGTCTTTCTCCTTTTTTTTTTTTTTTATTATTTTGTAGGTATTTTCATTAATTTAATGCTAAACTCTTTAAATTGTCTAAATCCCAATGCATTCATATTCAACAGTTATCCTTAAAACTTTACCTCATTTGTGAAATCTCAGATGTCTGAACAGTTCTAATCTCTATCTATCCTGCTTTACACCAGTTGTACAGTTGCCCATTATGAAATCTCCCTCGTTCATCTTCCATATTTTTCTTTGAGTTTCTCTGTAGTTGTGTCTGTATTCTCTACATCCTGTGTATTTCCTATTTTTTTGTATTTATTATTCTCACTTATGTGACGTACATTTTTTACTTGCTCTCAGAGAAAATATTGGAAATAATTATTTTGAGAACTGGAACGTTTGAAATGTTTTAATTTTACCGCATTTCTGATTAAGATTTTTACTTTACAAATTTTAAGAGTACAAACCATATTCACACACACTTTTGAAGTCATTGCCCCAATGATATTATTTTCATTGGTGCTGTTGTGTAATCATTAGGCTTTGATGTGAGATTTTTTTCGGCCACATCTCTCTAGAGCCTTGTAGCATCTCTTTGTTGTTCTCAGTGTATGAAATTCTGCATTAGTATTTTCCTTGTTGGCCAATTTTCAACCATTGTTCTGTGCCCTTAATTGGCCCTTATTATTTATAAACTTTAGTTTTTTGATTCTACTAAAACAGTTAAAAGATTGTCATTATTTTCCTCCCATTCAACTTTTTTTTTTTTTTCATCTGGAACTGTAATTATTGAAATGTTATATGCCTCTAATAGTTTTCTATGTTTTCTTTCTCTGATTCAGCCCTAAGGTCTGGGGACATTTATTCAACATCGCCAAATTTCCTATTGTATTTTTTATATCTGCTGTCATGTTTTCAATTTTCAAGAGCACTTTTTAATCCTAATATTCATTTTAACTATACATATTATATTTAGGTATCTGATGATATTAATGTTTTCTAATTAAACTACTTTATTAATAAAATATAACTTTTATTCCTGTTTAGTAACTGCTGTCTTCATTGTTATTTCTATTTCTGAGAAACTTTCTCAGGCGTGTTGTGATCCTCAGTCCCTGTAAAGATGATTGGAAGCACTTAGCATGGGCTGTAAGGTTATGGGGGTTTTGTTTGATAACCAGCTGCACTATATATTGATGTTAATGTCGTTAGGCCTTTTCTCTTATCTGGTAGTATTCTACAGGGAAAAGCCCTCACATCTCTTTTATTCTAGAGAGTAAAACTCTGGTGGCCAGCATTGGGAGAACAAAGTAGGGGGAAAGTAAGCTCTCAACACTGAGTAGGTAAATACTAATTTAATCATTTTGTTTTATGTTTAGACTCTTGCCCATGTATTTCACCTGCCCTCCACTAATAATTCTTCTATTTTGCCTTCTTTAATGATTAAGACTCCAAAGTTCTGCCTAAGAGAAGGAGGAAACCAGAGAATCTAACTTCTTAAACAGGCTCCCAGAAATCTTTCTAGCTCAGTTTTCATCTGAATTTTCAGTGATGACTGGAGCCACCAATGTCTCAGCCTGTTTACATTCCTTTCTGTAAATCAGGTTAGTGGTCAGTTTTCTGCTCTGTCAGATTACGGTTTGTCTTTCATGGGTTGGTTAAGGTGGTTACCTTTAAACATTTGCTTTTCATCATCAAAATTTTATCTTTTCTTACATTCTTCATGTTGTGTTTATTAATTATTTTGCATTTTCTTTACTGTAATTTCAGTGGAGTTTTAATAGACTTTACATAAACAGAAAAATGTATGTAGATGTTCAATTTTCCACCTTGACCTAGAAACTTCTTTATATTTTTTTCATTCAAATAAACAAAATATCAAAATTTTCTAAGTTATTTTGATATACTTTATCTACATTTGGAAATCCTTGCCATTTGGTTGGATATGCCCAGAACCTCAAATCTAAACCCTTCAGTCAGGCAGAAGTGATCCCCATGTCCTTTTTAAAGGAGATCATTCTTCCATTGTCTGGTGACCATTTACTTGCCATTATAAATATAATGGCGCATGAGAAAATGCTATCTAACATTAGCTAAAAAATGTTAGAAATTCATAGAGCAGGATGGGTTCTGTGGCTCATCCCTGTAATCCCAGTACATTGTAAGGCCAAGGCGAGTGAATAGCTTGAGACCGGGAGTTTGAGACTAGCCTGGGCAACAGGGAGAAATCCCGTCTCTACTAAAAATACAAAAATCAGACCGGGCGCTGTGTCTCATGCCTGTAATCCCAGCACTTTGGGAGGTCGAGGTATGAGAACTGCTTGAATCTGGGAGATGGAGATTGCAGTGAGCTGAGATCACACCACTGCACTCCAGCCTGGGTGAATAGAGTGAGACTCTGGTTCAAAAAAAAAAAAAAAAAACTGGGCATGGTGGCACCCGCCTGTAATCCCAACTACTCAGGAGGCTGAGGCAGGAAAATACTTTGAGCTCAGGAGGCAGAGTTTGCAGTGAGCCAAGATTGTACCACTGCACTCCAGCCTGGGGGATAGAAGCAGACTGTGTCTCAGACAAAACACAACAAAAATGCATAGGGTAGCAAGGAAATTAAAAATGTTAAGCCTTTTTGTAAAATAGAGATACAATTTTGTGGAATACATAAAATAATCTGAGTAAGAAATCAGCATTTTCTCTTTCCTCTATACTCTTGGTTGGGGACACATTCTTAACCATTAAAAAATTATAAAAACACACTGAAAAAGAGATTTATTTTATTGGAAATACTATATTGTCCCCATTCTCACTGTGTGTGTATATAATTTTTCCATTAATACTTCCTTATCTAATGTGATCTTTTGTATTTAAGGGAGAAAAATATCTGCCTGTAACAAATACACAAAATTTTCCTCCCTGTAGATATGAATTATAATAAAAGAGGTAGGGCATAAAATCATGAATTGTTTAAATAAATGGGATCTCCATGACAATGTGGCTTTTCAGTTCACATATTAGGAAATTGAGATCTAGAGAAGTAAAACGTGACAAAAAGTCATACATCAAATAGTAGGGCATCTGCTTTCCAATATATTCTTCTATCCAATATACTACAGTGTCTCTAAAATATTTTTATATCTAATTGTTGCTTATTAGGGAAGTCCTTATATTCTCTGTACGTATGATTATTTCTAGGGTCTTAGATAGGTCTTTCAAAAGTTACTATTATCCTTTGATTGTCTCTTAACAAATATTTATTCATGTGTGTTTGCACTGTGCTAGGTATATCAATAAATAGGCAGAAAAAGTCCATTGTAACTCTTCACCAATGTTTGAATTGATTTTTAATGAAAAAGAAGGTGTTCTCCTAGGAATCTTGAAAAATTGAATTTCTACCTATACCACCTTCTTCTATATTAAAACATCCAAGGGACCTAGCTTACTGGACTGATGAGAAATTTATTACCAACAGCCCAGTCAGAGGAATGTAAATGCTATAATCAACCACATGTTCCATAAGAAATGCATTAATCAGTATAGGTTAAATACAAGTTTTAATATTTAATATGTTTTCCTAGAACAATGGAAAGGTTCAGCAACAAGATAGCAATGTAGGTGACATAAGGGAAACACAGCAACACCGTATGCCCCCCAGGAAGAACCCTGCAGCAGACCTGACTTTGTTCATCGCAAGCACAGCAGAGAATACCAATATCAAATACCAAATATAAAACTCAGGTAGAGTTTTAAAGGGCCACAAAAATGTCAGTGCAGCAAGTGTTTAGATGATCTCTATGGAAAGCACATATTAACAACAACCCTAGTACAAATTAACACTTGAAATATTCATCACAACATAGTGAGATTTGTATTATGTAGGGAAGAAAGAGGAGAATGACTCAAATATCTAAATTTTAACTTTGAAAGAGCTATTCCAGTGTTTGATGAAAACAGTTCTAAATATATTTTTACTTATCATTAGCTTCTTGGAATTTTTATTCAGAACACTAAAAACCTGAAAACTGGGATCACTTTTGAAGATCAGACTTTATTTAGGATTCACTTTACAAATGCAAATTTTAAACAAGAACATGGAAGTTCAGTTTTTTTAAAAAAGATAACATTCTTTTCATTGATTCCCCTACTTTACATGAACATTCTCTTAGATACTCTTTGGAAAAAATAAGTGAGAAATAATCTGTGCAACATAAAGGTGATTATATTCCATTAGGGAAATAAACACATAATATATTTTGATATTATCTAGTAAGTAGAATATTATACATAAATGTAAGAGGAAAAATGGGAAAGATCACCTACACCAATCTGTCTGTTTAAGAAAAAGCCTCTTGGAGGAGGTACCCTCTAAGGCGAGTCTTCAAGAGTAAAATTAAAGTAAAGGCAGGTAGAACAGTTCAAGCCATGGCAGTATGTTACAGTGTGTTATGCAGGAGAAAAACTTGCAAGCATATTGGCAATTCAACTCTAAAGTGAAAGGCAGCTTTATTCTACCTAGCAAAAGATCAGTAAATAAAAGGTGCAACTCTATGTCATGCAGGACTTAGTCAAATATAATTAAATATAATCCACTGAAAAAACTGAAGATAATTTTTAATTATTCTTAGGGTTGTATTATATAATCTGTCAGATCAGAATGTCTGGTTAGATTGTTTATATGGAAGAGGAAAAATACTGTGTTTAGCAGATTCTTTGGATAGAAAATAGTTCAGTATTTTAAAAACTTTCCTTTTTTATTCTTTTCTACATTTTACTATATTTCCAAATTGAATACTGTTTAATGAGCATTAATGTATATTTTTACGTTTACTCCAGATTCCTAGACTCTTAATTTAGCATATAGAGCATATCTCAAATATTCAAAATACAGAACATTTTGGTACTTTTTCACTAAGATAACTTTAGTATAAATTAAGTGAATTAATGAACCTTCTTTCACCTTGCCATCATACTATTTTTCACAAAGCAGCATCAAGCTATTCCTTTAGCAATACTAAATACAGCTAATCTACAGTGAGGCCCTCTAATAATCATATTACTTATAATAACCCATGCCATGCTAACCACAACTCCAGTAAAGAGTTGTTATTATTGCCTTCATTTTAAAAGTAAAGAATCTGAAGCACAGAAAGTTTAAATGGGTTTCCAAAACTCACATTAGTCGTAACAGAATAGTCCACTCTAAAATTTGGATTTTAAATACTGAGTTATGCTGCCTTTGAGCATTCGGTATAACGCTATAATGAGAAAAAATTGATGGCAGAAGAAAAAGGGAGTTATACAAACATATCTTAATTAATTTTTAACATTTTAAATTAAATTTAATACATTTGGCATATTTTTCAACCTCATTGAAATACTATGAAAGTTTCTCAAGACTAGTTACTGTTTATGCAGAAAATAACACCAGTTCACATTGTATTCAATGACCAAACAACAGGATAATTCTCTGTATGTTTCTCATATACAGAGAATTTAGAAGAGTTGAAGGCAAGCAGAATTGCCGCAATGGCATTCATGGGAAGGACACATTTTTATCTCAGTTATCCTCCCCTAAACATGAGATTTCCATTCAGGGGACTCTAGCCCGTGAATTTAGCCAAGGATGTAACAGTAGTTCATTTCTATAGCAGAGGAGAAAACATAAGTCAATATAGCTAAAAAGATCAGCATTTTAAAAGAATGATGGTAGTTGATGAATCAGTTTCACCTATTACCATGTTACAGTAATAAGAGAGAAAAAAGGATACTTAGAAATGAAGGATAGTAAATATGGAGCAAATAAACTAAAATGATAGAACAGAGTATACAATCAACGTATGGAATATACTACTACAGAATGTAATCTCATTGAATAATGTGAATAGATTCTTCAAATATCCAGGAGATTTTATGACCATAGACCACATTTATCTTCATATAAGTTAAAAAGATGGTAATCAAATCTCATGCTTCTGGAAGGAAAGTGATTGCCTATTATACATTATTTTGGATAATGTTTTATTTGGTTTCCTCTGAATTATCGGCTGGCAAAGGGAGGATACTAATAAATTGTCTTTTATTCTTTGGTATTTTTTGTTTGACTCAGTTTGTGGCTCTGGTCTCCCATCGTTTTGTATTACAGTTATTCGTGCACATAGCCAAGCGTTTTCCATCCTCAAATTGTTAACGCCATAATAAGAACTAAGTTAAACAAATGTGTATTTTCCAAATAACTATTAAAGTGAGTTATGTATGATATGGGATCAATACGTAATATGCTATGCATTCTTCTCTCTTAGGGAAAAAGTGAGCTATTGAAAAGATTCAAATAATGTTAATATTCTTCTGAAATGTTGCTTAGAGAAAACGAGTATTTTTTCATCTATATTTAGTTATAGTTAACATGATTGATTAGCTATATTATGCAGTTTTATTTTGTTCCAAGATTTTTATTTTATTGTTTTTCTGATATATAGAAAAGATATTATTATTATTATTATTATTTTGAGATGGAGTTTCACTCTTGTTGCCCAGGCTGGAGTGCAATGACTTGATCTCAGCTCACTGCAACTTCCGTCTTCCAGGTTTAAGCGATTCTCCTGACTCAGCCTCCCCAGTAGCTAGGATTACAGGCATGTACCACCATGCCCTGGTAATTTTGTATTTTTAGGAGAGATGGAGTTTCTCTGTGTTGGTCAGGCTGGCCTCCATCTCCTGACCTCAGGTGATCTGCCTGCCTCAGTCTCCCAAACTGCTGGGATTACAGGTGTGACCCACAGGGCCTGGCCAGAAAAAAATATATTACTATCCACAAATTACAGAAGTGAAAACTCAGCACTAAGAACAATGTTACCTTTTCTATATAACTGTTAGAAGTAAATCTAAGAACCCAAGAAGCCACACCTAATAATTTCCAGTTCATGATATTTTTATATACCAGGCTATATCCTCAATGATTTATTTAATCTACAGAACTGAAATATCTCATTAAAGTAAGTAAATGTCCTAAATCACATTATAATTTCTTTCATCAAATTTTCAGCAGCATACTTACTATTTTGTCAGTACAAATTTTGCTTGGATGTTTAGACACCCCTATTGGAGAGGAGGCCCCAGTATTACTGGTAAGAGTGATCTGGTTGTGGATTATTAAAATGATTCATTTGTAAATGCTAAAATAATAATATACTTTGAGGACATAGTTGATTCTTTCTTTTGTGTACGTATATGAAAAGATAAATGGTAAGAATTTGCAAGACTGTTGATAAAAACTTACTCTTCTCTACAGACAATATAAACTTGTGTTTTTATTGCTCTGGAGGTGAATCAAGCTAGTTAATGGATAATGATTACATGACCATGCCCTGAAAACCGAACTTGTATATCCTATTTTGCACATAACACATCATGTAGGATTTTGTATAGATGTTTCAAACTTGACATGACCCAAGCTCTTGACGTTTCATCCCAAACCTCCTCTTGTCAATTCTCACAGTTTCATTAAATGGAAACTCCATATTTTCATTTAGTCCTAAAAACTTAAACTGATCTTCAACTGTTCATTTTTTCAGTCTACATAGATTCAATTAACACCTCAATTTAGCTCTCTCTTTTTCTTTTTTTTTTTTTTTGGACACAGAGTCTCACTTTGTCGCCCAGGCTTCAGTGCAGTGGCATGATCTCAACTCACTGCAACCTCTGGCTTCCTGGGTTCAAGTGATTGTCATGTCTCAGCCTCCTGAGTACCTGGGATCACAGGTGCCTGCCACCACACCCGGATAATTTTTTGTGTTTTTAGTAGAGCTGGGGTTTTGCCATGTTGGCCAGTCTAGTCTCTAACTTCTGAGCTGAGGCAATCCACCCACCTCGGCCTCCTAAAGTGCTGGGATTATAGGCATGAGCCATGGCACCCGGCCCCAGTCCCCATTTAGCTTCTCTTTCAAAATTAGCCTGGAATCTGACCTCGCCACCTGTACTTGGATAAGTCGCCAACACAGTCCAAAGCCAATCATTGACCATGTGGCTCACTGTAATAGCCTCCTAACTCGTCTCCCTGTCTCCACTCTTCAGATTCATTTCATTGTGGCAACCAGAATTATCCATTTATAGTAACAGACACATCATGTTATCTCCCTGATCTAAACCTTCCCTTGGCTTGCCACCTTTTGTATGATAAAATCCAAAGATTTTTGTCTTTTTCAGGACTCTACGTGACCTGGATTATGATTATATTTTCAACTTCGTTTCCTCTCGCATGTTTTCTGTCTTGCTTTGCTCCAGTCCTGTTCTCGTCCTGCTATTCAGCAAGCACGCCTACTGTACCCACGTTTACCATTGCTCTCCTAGATACTTAAAGGGCTGTGTATTTCATTCTGATTATTCACCGCCTCAAAGAAGTCTTGCATGGTGATTCCTATCTAAAATAGGAACCCCCGCCACAGTGATACCATTTATGACTACCTGACATTATGTTTTATTTTATATTTTATTTGCTCCTTGTCTGAATTCCTCACTAGAGGAATATTCATGAGCACAGGAACTTCATCCACTGCAATATTCCTAGTACTAAGAATAACGCCTGTCAGCTAGTAGGTACTCTGTAAATACTGGATGGATTAATGGATATTACATTTATTTATATTTATGTAAAATATGTTTAAAGACTACATATATTGCTTGCTAAATGCAGTCCAATCAATTTGAATGCATGTGCATACATACAGGTGCTCCTAATTTGTTAGACGTTTAATTAGACAAGTGGCAATTTAATTGGGAGGGAAGAGCAATATAACCTGGTAACGATAAAATGGAGAGATGCAAATAAATGAGAGAAGAGAAACTCAAGGAAAGATGAAAAGGAAACACATGAACATGCAGAAAATCAGTAGACTAACACTCAAAAGAAAAAGAAGGTAGTGTATGTGAGGACAATGAGTAAAGCAAAAGAGTAATTTGTAAAGAAAACACATTGCTCTACTTCATAAGGTGTGGATATTGGGTTATAGCAATGGGTGAAACAGAGTAGACAGTCAGCCTGGAGACTGAAGGATGCTAGTTAAGATGTGTTTCCTTAAAGTGCTTTGCTTCTGGGCCGTCTGCCTCAACAAGATATTCTTCCTGTAACAAATGAGAGCAGGATTGCCAGCAAGTTAAATGACTCTGGCTCCTTTTTTTTTATTTTTCCCCCAGATTCTTAACAATGAAAGTTGTTCAGGCCTGTAAGTCAAATCATGACATCTCTTTAAACTCATACATATTATTTCCCTGGTGCCAGAAGTTGATGTGTCATGGAAAGATGGCCTACAGCTATGCCTTATAAAGCTGAAAAAATAAAGCACATGATGTTCCTCCTGTTGTCAGGCATTCTCCTTATAACTGAACCACGCTGTCCCCCTTCATTCTGTTTGTTCTGACAAGTCTGCATGTCAGGCCATCTATTCCCTTTTAGAGAACTATGTTGATAAAGTGCTTGGTCATACTAAAAGTCCTGGAGATCTCATCAGTGCAAGATTTTCATTGAACCAGCTGCTTATAAAATTTTTCATGGCAAGTCAGCAAAGCTTAAGTGTGTAGCCATTGCCAGAGTACGGCTTAAATGAACTGGCCAGGCAGTTGCTCTGTGGGTTATCTGTAACATGCATGACATTGATACTCAGTGTTTTGACATGCTTGTTAATTTATCACTTGAATCCTAGAATAAACTCAGAAATTGTTTTTCTGTTTTTTCTTTTTAGAAAGTGATCACAATTACAATTAAATTCATTTTTTTTGAACTTCATTAGACTCTTGATGTTATCAAGGGATATCTCCAGAAATGTGTTAATTAGATTAACACATCTAATCCCCATATGTGTTAATATTACTCAAGTACTTTCCATGCAATATAAGAAAAAGACTTTTAAAAACTCCAGTTGGCTAAAGGTGTTGTGTGGTTGGCTGTACTCAATTCTGAAACATCAGCCCTCAGTGCTCATTATTCACCTGCCTCAGGAAAATTACTATTTATTTTAGGCTGTGGACCCCTGATCTCTTGCAAATACTCAAATCTGAGTATGAGAGTACTTGGATATTAAGATTCTACTATATGGCAACCTATGTATATCTCAATTCTTCATATTTCCTTGAATAGTGTGGACTGCCTAAGCTAAACCAGGAAAAGTAGAAACCAATTATCAATAAGATAGTGAAAAGAAAAGCATTTTATTCCAGGTCAATAAACACAAAATCAAATAAAGACTTGGAAAGGTATTTGGGAAGGAAATTATTAGAATAACTATTGAATTTCACTGCTATAATTGACAAAGGGAATTAATTTGGTTATCCATCTTAATCTGTATTTATCCAATTTTATGAATGGCTCAAATTAAACTTTTGGTTAAAATTATGTAAATAATTTTTTTTAGAAACTAGTCTAAAATGTTCATATTTGTACACTAAACAAATTCTTAATATGATTTCTAGATTAAAACTCACTAATAGTCACATGGTCACATGCTTTAAACATCTAAAGTTGTAATGATTAATAATTGAAAATGTAGATATATTCCAGAAAATTTTGAGAAGATAATCAAATTATCCAGTAAGAGCTATCTTCCATTTAAAAATATATATTAACCTTTTTTCATGAAAATAATTATTTTAAAACATAGAGAATATCTAGATCAGTTATTTATATAATCCAAATTTATCACTTAAAAACCATCAATCGCTCCACTGTTGTTTATTCATGGCCACCCTTTTAGGAAATAGAAAAATATCATACGTATTTCCTAAAATTGCTAGAAGTAATACAAAATGGTCAACAGTTTTAGCATTGAAAAATATTCCCTCAATACTTTGTCTTCTAACTGACAACTTTGTGCAAATCACAGGGGTTATTGAGAGATGTATTATCTGTTAATTTAGCAATATACAGTTAATAGATACCAGAGGCTATACAGTCTTGACATTCGGTATTAAAGATTTCTTGTGTATTATTTCTTTGTAATAAGACAGATTACTATGCATGTCTAAAATTAGATAGTAATTTGATAACAGTAATACATAAGCCAGTACTACATTTCCAAGGAAAGCATTCAATTTATTAACACACAGTTCAACTGAAGAAATGTATCAAATCTAATTTCCTATGAGATCTTGACAAATTTAATAATGTCATTAAGAAGAAAATTCCATTCATGGATTCATTAATTTATTAATTTGTTCTATAAATATTGCTACTGACAGATAGCCTAGATTTCAATCCTTACTTTACCCCATAGCAATTGTATGACTTTGAAGGAGTCACTTTACATCTCTGATCCTTTATTTTCTTATCGGTAAATTGGGCATAATAATAGTAATAATTTTATAAGATTGTTTTTAGGATTAAATGAGTTGATTCATATAAACCTCTTAGCAGAGCTCATGACACTCTGAAAACATTTGAGTTCTTACTAACATTTTTATATTTTTATGTGCCTGAAGCTATGAGATATTAAAGCTATGAAAGTAAGTAATAAAGATATAGTTTCTACCCACATTGAAAACCAAATTAAAAGCTAGTAGTTAAGAGAGATGGTCACTGAATAAACACACACCATGTAAGACTGTGACTGTGACAAGTGACATAAGAGGTACAATCTTCCATGGAAGCTATAATAGGGGAATTTGACGTAGTAAGAATGACTAGATGTTGTTTTTGCTTTTGAGCACAGATTAAGCACTTTCAACAGAAGAAGCATATTTAGTACAAGAAAGTCTTAAAGTAGTTTCCATTATGCAAAATAAATAAATCAATCAATAAGGACTACAAATGCAGAAATTCTCCCTTTTTCTTCTCAGGGAGAGAGATTTTTGAACTACACCTAATAGAATATTAAAACATCCCCTTCTGTCATGAAGAAATGCTCGGTATACCAGGTGAATATAGTTACAGGCCCTCACCATTTGAATAAGAGACTCGGGAAGCTGCAACAGAGGCAGAATTTCCCATAAAATGTTAAGCTTTATTGAGGTATAATTGATGTACGAAAATTTTGCACAAACAAAATGTACACATTTTGATGAATTTGAATGTATGTATACCCTCATGTTACCACCACCAGAATCAAGATTCCAAATATATCATGTCCTTGTGTTATTTTGTGTGGGGTGTGTGTGTGTGTGTGTGTAGAATGCGTAACATGAGATCTATTCTCTTAACACATTTTTAAGTACACAATATTGTTAACTATGGATATTACGTTGTACAGCAGATCTCTAGAATTTACTCATTTTATATAAGTGAGACTTCATTCCCACTGAACAACAATTTCCCATTTCCTCCTTCCCTGCCCTTGCAAACCATTCTATTCCCTGTTTCCTTTAGTTGGACTATTTCAGATATCTAAATGGAATTATGCAGTATTTTTTTTTTGTTGTTGTTGTTTGTTTTTTTCTGTGACTGGCCCATTTTACTTAGCATCATGTCTTAGGTTTATCTACATTGTTGCAAATAATAGTATTTCCTTTTTTAAAGGTGAAAAATATTTCATTTTATGTAACTGTCACATTTTATCCATTTTTCTGTCAATGGACTTTGAGTTGTTTTCACATCTTGGCTATTGTGAATAATGCTGCTAGGAAATTGGGCTGCAGATGTCTTTTCAAGATCGTGATTTTAATTTGTTTGAATATATACCCAGAAGAAGAATTGCTGGATCATATGATAGCCCTATTTTTTTAAGTTTTTGAGGAAACTCCATACTGTTTTCATAGTGTCTGCACTTTCTACATTCCCACCAACAATCTATAGGGGAAAGTACAATTTTCCATGGAAGCCAAATCATCCTTTCTGAGCAGAAATCTAGGTTGATCAATGTGCACTCTACAATAGGCTTGGAATAGCATAAAGGATTGGTTTGTAAAGTCTAAAATCTGCAGGATTTATGGATGTATAATGTCCAACTTTCTCTTTATTCTTTGGAATGTTGAGGTTGGGTAAGATTTGCTGGGATCCCTGTGTTCCTGCAAAGTAATAGCAGATTATAGGATCTCACCAGTTTTGCACACAATATTGACTCTACCTAACTGGGAAGAAGGTTGCATGTTGAATAACCAAAAAGGCATTTAACTACTAGAAGCTGGGTGGGAGAAAAACAAAGTAGAGTATGGGAGAAGGAAATAGACTATATCAGAACTCTTCCCTTAGTCCGCATTTCTTTTTCCTTTTTTAGATAGGTAATTCAACTTTTTTTTTTTTTTTTTTTTTTTTTTTTTTTTTTTTTTTTTTTTTAAATGAGGTCTCACTCTGTTGCCCAGGCTGGAGTGCAATGGTGCTATCACGGCTTACTGCAGCCTTGACCTACAGGGATTAAGCGATCCTCCCACCTCAGCCTCCTGAGTAGCTGGAACTACAGGTACACGCCATCACACCTGGCTAATTTTTGTACTTTTTGCAGAGATGGGGTTTCACCATGTTTCCCAGGCTGATCTCAAACTCCTGGGTTCAAGTGATCCACCTGCCTCAGCCTTCCAAACTGCTGGGATTACAGGCATGAGTTACTGCTCTCAACCTTTAGTCAGTATTTTACAAACTCCTTTGAATATAAATATCCCCTAACTCTCTTGTTAAATATATGGTTTCCCTAACACCTAGCTTGATGGGAACTAATACATTTTAAATAATATCCCAATGGAATTTTTCTCACAAGAGGATATTAGAAAAAAACTGCATTTAACCACACTGGGTATGGCTATTGGAAAGGAAATAGAGACTGGTATTTAAACACAAGGAATATCATTTGTCGTTTGTGTAATAAATACACGTGAGAGTAACTGCATAAAGTTCTTGTTATATAGTGTAGATTTTATCTTTGTCAAACAATGATCTTGTTATATTGACGAAGTTGCAAGTTCAAGAACTCTAGGATATTCTTGTGGCGAGGTTGGTACTGGTTAGATTTATCATATAGATTGTGGTGCCTACGATTCACATCACTGTTTATATATTTCTATCTAAAAAATTGTTCACAGTTTCTTAATTCAATAAGGCTATACACTGAACAGGTATAGGTGCTTTTTACTTATACCAAACAAGTACACACAAAATATATGTCAATGAATACACAGATTTGTATTTATTTTTTAAACCTTTTATTGTCAGTTCGGAGGCACATGGGAAGGTTTGTTACGTAGGTAAACTCGTGTTACAGGGGTTTGTTGTACAGGTTATTTCACCACCCAGGTATTAAGCCCAGTACCCAATATTTATCTTTTCAGCTCTTCTCCCTCCTCCCACTCTTCTCCCTCAGGTAGACTTCAGCGTCTGCTGTTTACAGTCTTCATACATGTTCTGTATTTTGCTTTGTGGTAGCAATCCTTGTTACAGTTTTTCAGGTCTCAAGCTTTGAGCTGGTTCACCTGTCTGACATCTCTCCTTCCTTCACACCTACAACTAGAGAATCCTAGCGACTGCTCAGTATGGCTGAACATAGATGAGCTATGCACTTGCAACTCAGAACTGAAAACCTTAATCCCTGCAGTGACCTCCTACAGCCTTCAGGCCTTTGGATAATGAACACTTTTATTGAAAATCTTGAAAATCTACTGGAGAATATTTCTAGAGTTTTACAAGATTTTGAAGCTGTGATTCTTTCAATACAGTGAGTTATGCCATTAAATTCCCCCAAATACCTGAAAACCTGGGTGCTCCTCCGTTGTAAGTTGAAAGCTGAGTGCAAAGGCATAGTATCTAGGGTTCTTCTGGGTCCATTAGACCAAGCCACATCCTATGATGTTTTTGTTACTCTTAAGATACTGTTATTTTTTGATCTTTGCTATTTTTAAAATCTATGTAGGAAAAGGAGATGTGAAAGAAGCAGCAACAAAAAGCCCACCTTTCTCACAATGATTTTGCATTTTCATTTCCATATCTCTTCAAAGGGTTTGGCCTAATTTGGGGTAGGTTTGCATCTCACTAAGTCAGTCCACCCATGCTAATTCAACTTTGCCTTAAGAAGCATAGATATCAAAAATAAATCCTGCTGCTTAAGTAGACTGCACTCTTCATTAAGGACTGAAGGATAAATGTACAGAGTAATGAGTACCCATGTGAGTTTTACAACCATCATGAAAATCGGTTGCTTTTCCATGGCCGTTTCTTGTATCCTGATTTCAAAGCCCCTGCCAATGCCCTGCTCCCTCTTTCTCTTTCTCTGTCTCAATACTCTCAATGGAAACCTCACTGATAATGCAGTGGCGATGCATTTAAATCTGAAGTACTGCAAGGAGTATTTTTCATATTAAATACGTTTCTAACACATTTAGGTTGGAAAATGTTTGCTATCCAATTGGTAACATATTTACTAATAAAGTTACAGAATAAAAACAACCACTCCTTTCGTAATCTAGGCAGTTTTGTCCCATGGATTTATGCAAATATATAGGAACTTCAGAGTTTTCTAAACCACCCTCAATAGCAAATATTTGGAAATTTGAAAAATAAATGAAATGACAGCTTGGGCAGTGTTGACTTCCTAGTTGGCATAATATGCATCTAAATGAAGTTAAAGCCTGATATTTGTTACTTATACTTTGATCTCTAAAAAGCACTTCTTATATCTTTTGTTCTTTAGCGACTTCTCGTATCTGTTACCTCCTTAGAAGATGAAAATAATACAGCATTCCAGTGATGCAGAAAGGTTATTTATACTGTGATAAAGGACCCGCTGGGATCCACATAATTCAATAGAGCATCATGTTGACAATGGGCCAGTAGCCAGTATTTTACCTTTACTCTCCTAAAGAATGAAGCATTCTTAGTCTGACTCCCCTGCACAGTCTCAGGAGAGATGCATGAGATTTGCTGTGCTGAAAGGCATTGGAGTAGTGGTGCACAATATGGCCTATTTGCAGATCCTCATAGCTATCTTGTTAAGAATATAGAGCTTCATTCACCTCAGACATAATGAATCTTAAAATTTTCACTTGGGTTTCTTGAAACCATACTTACCACAAAGTACCAATTTGCAGAAAAAGAAACTATGAACAGAAGTTATTTAACGGTTTGTGCAGGAACTCACATTTTCAGTGTCCCCATCTATTCTCACGGTTACATCATGCTGATGAATATATTCTAAGAAACACAATGGGAATAAAACATCTCATCAAACCATGAACTCTTTATAACAAAGCCTTTGCTAAGTTGTGGCATAATCAGTGTTGCCACTGCATATCTTGTGCCCAACTCTATGAAGAAATTGGGGGAAAGAAGTTTAGCCCTCTGAAACCCTACACCAGGACTACTTATTGTATTATTTAAGAAAAGAGTGATTAAAAATAACAGTTGAATGTGTTCTGCTTTTTCATGCAAAGGTGAAAGTGGGCAGAGCTTAAATCAGGGACTCTCACAGGTGCCTGATGCTTTCAGACAGTGAAGGTGCAAGAATAAACCAAACATCCTCTCAGGTATTTATCACATAGACCAATTGTAACGTAGTACTTAACACTTGGGCTCTTATATAATGGGGAAAGTAGCAAGCAAATCAACTCCCTTTCATTTGTGTGTATGTTGCCAATATTCAATCAGATTTAAGACAAAAAATTTTAAAGAAATTACATACTACTTTACTTTGGAAAAATAAAACATATGTTATTTAAAATAAACTATATGTTTCTTTGTTTGCAAATTATATTTTGATACTGAAAAAGTCATTGGGTATTAATAGCATGATTTGGTTTAACTAAATTCATCATCATGGTTTTTTCCCTTTATAATATTTTTATATTGTGTATATATATACGTGTGTGTATATATACGTATATGTAGGTACGTATATACGTATATATATACACACACACACATATAGTGTAGGCCTTATTTACAAAATGTATGCATTAGCTTAAAAGAAAAATAGCAAATTATAGTAAATGTGATAACCTGTTGTCTTTTTAAAATTTCACTTTACATAGGTGTGTCATATGTCCTATTTCATTAAAATAAATGTTTTTAGCATTACTGTGCTGTTTAATGATTCTAGCTTTGTAATGGTTCTTAAAATATTTTAAGAGTATTCTGAAGATTGTGGAAGATGCTGGAGTCTATGCAGTGGCTCTAACATCATACAACTTTCTGTCCCCCAAAAGGTGGTTGATTTGCTTGCTAATAGTTTTAAAAAATAAATACAAATCTATTTATTCATTGACATATATTTTATGTGTACCTGTTTGGTGTAAGTAAAAAGTACCTATACCTGTTCAGTGTATAGCTTTATTGAATTAAGAAACCGAGGACAACTTTTTAGATAGAAATACATAAACAGTGATGTGAATCGTAGGCACCACAATCTATATGATAAATCTAACCAGTACTGACTTCGCCACAAGAATATCCTAGAGTTCTTGAACTTGCAACTTCGTCATTATAACGAGATCATTTTTTGACAAAGATAAAATCCACACTATATAACAAGAACTTTATGCAAGTACTCTTACGTGTATTTATTACACAATTCTTATTTTTAACAAGATATTATATTCTTATTTTTAACAAGATACTATATAAGAGCCCAAGTGTTAAACACTACGTTAAAATTGGTCTAGATGATAAATACCTGAGAGGATGTTTGGTTTATTCTTGCACCTTCACTGTTTGGAAGCATCAGGCACCTTTGAGAGTCCCTGATTTAAGCTCTGCCCGCTTTCACCTTTGCATAAAAAAGCAGAACACATTCAACTGTTATTTTTAATCGTTCTTTTCATAAGTAATACAAGTTTCCGTGTGTGTGTGTGTGTGTGTGTGTTCTAAAGAAGCAAAACACAAATGATCAAGCAAAAAAAAAAAAAACAAAAAATCTCTACAACTTCGTAACTTGCCAGTTACAGCCGGTGGTGCTTTTACATTGCTGCTGCCACCTAGTGGCTACCATGTGGAAATGTATCCGCTGGTTCTCGGGAAAGAAACTGCAGAGGGTTCCTCGAGCAACCTAGCAAGCAGTCAAAACTGATTTTCCTATTGCATTAGTCCTCATTGCAACAGAAACATGTCCTAACAGAAGAAAAATATTGCTCATTAAAAAACGTCCTGAATCAACAAGGAACAGAGAAGATGATAAAATTCAATGAATGCTTTGGAGAAATACAACTTATTATCTAAATTGTATATGCACATCTACCGTAGCCTCTCTTTCTCTGTGATTTCAGACTTTCTATTGTTATTTCATATAGTAGATTCTCTGGCTTCCACAGAGTAAAAAGGAAAAAACAAAAAGAAGTAGAGATGGTTAGAAAGACAGATGAGAAGAAATGTGAGATAAGCTCTGTGTTTTGTCCACTAATTTGTTGCTAGGTCCTAAATGTGATGATTGGGGTAATTGTTTGGGTTGTGGGCTTTTCTTCCAACTTCTCTTTATACTTTGCATTGTACAGAAAAGAATGAGTCACCCAGAGATTATGGTTGGCTGTTCATCAAGTAGAGCAAATGAGCCAATGTCCTTGGAAATGTTGAGACAAAAAGAGAGCATCCCTCCTGGTTTCCTGAGGCAATTTCAAGGGAGAATTAATTAATTTACTAATTTTCTGAAGAAATAGGTGATTACTGACTAGAAGTAGGATTGGTGTTTAGAGCACAGAAATAAAGATTAGAAGTGCACAAGCTTGCTTGTGGCAATACAAAGCAAATATATATAAATAGTATTATATACTAATAAAAGATTGGAAATGTTATCAGAATATCAGAAATGTCAAAAATATTTTTACCACTTCAGCCTCACATCACAAAAATTGGTGATATTGTCAGCTATTCCTGTTGCATATCTCAAAACATCATTCTACACAGTGAATTTGTATTACATGCAGATTTGTATCATAAGCAGTATAGTGCAGGAATCCTGTTATAAAGAAAAATGGACAATATACATTTTAAAGAAGTAATGGGAAAGTATAACATGAGAGTTATCCAATGGTAATTCAGACAATACTTGGGTGGTATATCAACCGAGGTACAATAGGAAATAGCAGCTTGGTGTGATCTCTCTCTGTTCTTAAAGAGAGGGAATTTCATATGGGAGATTATGATACAAGTCATGAAATACATAAGAAACCCTAACTCAAAAATTAGGAAGTACAAGAAGCTGCTACCACTCCTCTACTTGATCTTCAAAGGACAGAACTGATAGTACACAGAGGAAGAGACCAAGGCCACCCAAAAGGAGCCAATACATGGTAGACCAGTCTAGGTGAAGGGAAAGGTTTGAAGCAGATACAACTATTGCTAAAGAAGCAAGGAGGAAAGCTCTGACACTTAATTTATCTTTACCCTACAGTCATATAAGCAGACTTTCAATTGGTTGAAAATAGTAGGAAGCCTAATGAAAAGTGATCCTAAATATGTAGCGTGCAAAAGTGATGATCTCCCAACATAGAATAGAGATAAGAAGGGGAAATGAATGGATTTAAGATCAAAACAAGCCAAAGCAGACATCAGTAAGGACAGAAAGAAGCACAAAAACCAAGAGGCCTGACGGAGGAACAGAACATGACCTGAAGGATAAAGGAAGTATAAAATATAATGAAGGAGAAGAATATATCAGGGCAGCAAAAATAATAAGGCAGGATTCCAAGGAAAGACTGAATGGTAGTATCAGGAACAGCGAGAAGAAGACTCGACAATTTGAAAAAGAGCGTGTGACATCTAGACAAGTTTGGAGAGTCAAGAAGCCTTGAATGCTAGAATAAGGAATTGGAAATCAGTTCGAGAGACTATCCATTTCCAAAAGCTTATCACACAGGATGATGGTTCTGGAAGACACTACAGCAGCTTGCTTGTTAAAAGGATGTTCATTGTCAAAGAGTTGGGGAAACGTTAGTTTTTAGAATCTTTTATATGCTAATGTGTTCCCTGGATCCATGAGATGTATATCATAATGTAATATAAAGTTTCATGAATTTATTTGTATATTTATGACACATCTTACTGGTCTAGTGGTTTATCACAAGGCACTCTGGAAAATCTGCTGAATAATTTTGAAATCCTGCCATTTTCTAGCAAACTGAATGAAGAGCGAGATGTTCATAAAGCAACTAATTCCCAAAGATTGAAATAAGTAAAAAATACTATTATAAGAAACTTGAATTGATTCAAATTTCCACTAATTCAGAGTTTATGATCCATTACCTGGAATTATACTATTAATTGAAAATATGTTTTAAAAAACCAAGTGTTTTAATGGGTTTTAATGTAAAAGATTTGATCTGAAAAAAAGACAGCTAATATTCATAATTACAAATAATTCTCATGTATTCACTGAAGTAAAATGACAGGGCTTTTCATTCAGTCAGGAGTTTTAGTTGCTCAAATATTTTTATAAAACAGTTTAAGGTTATTCTGATTGAAACTATTATCGAATTTGAAATTGTTCCAGGCTGTCTATTTAGAAGGTCAAAGTGCCTCTTGACAGAAATGTTTAAAACTACTGAAACAAACCTCATTGTTCATGGGTATCCAGTAATAAGAAGGAAAGAATTACCAGCAGGCCTGTAGCACACTTCTTCCATACAGGGGCACTGGAATGGTGGGTGGAACCTGACTTTGGACAGACCTCTTTGCAAACATTAATAGAGTGCATTAATGGAGAAATGCCAGGAGTCATTATCTATAAAATGTTTTAGGTGGATATACCTGACCAGTCTAGACTGTTTATTGTAGATAAACCTAGGATTTATGGTTTATGGAACTTGAATGTCTGGAAAAAAAATGAAGAGTAGTTACATAAGCTGTCAAATTAGTGGAATACAAAGCAGGGATATTTCAAAATTGAAATGGCCAATTTTTATGTTTAATACTTTTGCATATATTGCTAATAAACCTCATAGTTAATCCTACACCAAAATGCCAACCAGGTTGGAAGACAATTGATATTTTGGAGAGCTGAATTTGAAAATTTTGAATTCCTCCAGGGAATATCTTGATCTTTGCTTGTATCATTTGAGTCCTAAGTAGATCTGGTTCCTGGTTAAGATCCTCAGTTCTGATTTAATATTTCAACCCTTTTTGATAACACAGATTGGTAGAGTAGGCATGATTAACTTTTAGACCTGTAAATTATGATCACTCAAACACTTTTTAACAAGAAATGAGGGTTCCATAATGAAGGTGTAAAATAATGAGGGTTCATTGCTGGAATAGTTACTTGTGTATTCTTCTTATGAAGTAGCAAAAACCTTGACAACAACTATGGAGGCAAAGATTTAACAATGGAATTTATGGGAAGTAGGTTTAGATCTAGGGAGATTAGCTAAGTGAATACACAAATAATGTAAGTTTAAAGAAGGTTGTAAAACCATGCTATTCCCTAGCTGATGATAGCAGTCCTCACCAAACACAGAAAAAAAAAGACAGACTTCAATCTTTTTAAAGTCAAACATCAAACACAGAAAAAAAAGACTTTTTTTTTAACTGATTACTGAATAAAGACATTGTACTCAATCACAACCCAGGTGACCTCAGATTCCAGAGGTTCCTCTGGTTAGAGCTGGGGTTCTTTATGAAGAAATCAAAGAACAAGTCTGATGAATTCCTGTCAGCATGAATTATCAGAAAAGAAAATGATTTGGGAGCATGTCACTAATTTTATATACAACTGAATGAAAGGGATTATGCCTCAACTCCACATGGTGGAAAACTATTGTGAGAAGCTGCTTTCAGATGGTTTAACATATACCTTGTAACAATGGGTAATGATAAGGTGTCTGAAGGCTTACACCAAGTGAGGTAACCTCCCTATGCTCTCCTTTACTAACAGATGCAATATAACCTTTTTTTTTTTTTTTAAAGATGGAGTCTCGCTCTGCTACCTAGGCTGGAGTGCAGTGGCAGGATTTCGGCTCGCTGCAACCTCTGCCTCCCAGGTTCAAGCGATTCTCCTGCCTCTCAGCCTCCCAAGTAGCTGGGATTACAGGCATGGGCCACCATGCCCAGCTAATTTTTGTATTTTTGGTAGAGATGGGGTTTCTTCATGTTGGCCAGGTTGGTCTCGAACTCCTGACCTCAGGCGATCTGCCTGCCTTGGCTTCCCAAAGTGCTGAGATTACAGGCTTGAGCCTCCGCGCCTGGCCGCAATACTACTTTCACAACCGTACATAGGTGCAAGCAATCCAGATTGGCTATATCTGATTAGATTGACACACTTAAATTAATGCTATTTGCACAAACCCTGGTAGATGCAAAAATATATCAACTATGCTCCAGGGAGTTTTGTTCGATGAGGAGGACAGGATAGGAGGGAGTAAAGTAATATTCCCAAAACAGCAATTGATCTGCTCGCTAAGTGGTCATGTGTGGGGTTAAATGATGAAGAAAACATTTATGCCATCCAAAAAGATGTTACTACGGGGGGTGGGGGAAAGGAAAGAAAGAAAAGCAAAGCAGGGAGAGGGCCTGATAACTGACTTAGCTGAGTGAAGTTGTTCAGATGGCTGTTGAAAAATAGGAAAAAAAAAAAAAAAAAACAAGGAAACTGATGGGGCTGCCATCCTTGAGCTGGTGGGATGTTACAGATGCTTGAGGGGATAAAACATCTACTTTAGCTCCTCCTTAACCTCTTAAAGTGCTCCCTCAATTTAGTTAATATATCCTCTCCTGGACAAATTCAAATCCAATCATGAAGGATTTTGAATGAAGAATGCTTAAAGAGCGGAATTTACACTATCAGTTAAAGCCACAGATTTGAAAAAATACAAACTACTAGATTGATATCTATTCATCTTACCCAGAGTGGGGCATTAAAAGCCTTTTGATTTTAAATGTTCCAGTAATTGTATGCAATACTATTACTGGATACAATCTCTCATTGTACAGGTATTCCCAAGGGGGGATAAGAAGAAATGGTCAAAGGTAAACCAGGATTATATAGAGATGTCCTGAGATGAGAGTGATGCTACAAATTAGAAAATGTGACTAGAAGAAATATTAAATATTCTGAGTGATATGATTTGGCTCGGTGTCCCCATCCAAATCTCATGTCAAATTGTAATCCCCAGTGTTGAAGGAGGGCCCTGGTGGGCAGTGACTGAATCATAGGGGCGGGCTTCCCCTTTGCTGTTCTCATGATAATGAGTTCTCACGAGATCTGGTTGTTTAAAAGTGTGTCTACTTCCCACCTTCTCCTACTCTACCATGTGAAGATGTGCCTGCTTCCCCTTCACCTTCCACCATGATGATACGTTTCCTGAGGCCTCCCCAGAAGCAGAAGCCAGAAGCCAAATAAACCTCTTTTCTTTGTAAATTACCCAGGCTCAGGTAGTTCTTGATAGCAGTGTGAGAATGGACTCATACGCTGGGGTTATGTTGTTGTTATTGACATGCACAATTGGAATGAGCATTGTCAATGAGAGATTTTGCCTTTACCACACTTGCATGAGTTAGTCCTTCCCTTGGTTTCAAATGGATATGATAAAAGAGAACCTTTATAATTGCCCAAGCCCTCACTGGATGTAATAAATAAGAAAATGGTAGTAGAGGGAGTACAGTAAGTGTTCTTAACCTCTTTTTTTCCCAACAGCCTGTCTGGCAGGAACATGAGGGAAACTGATTATGGAAACTAAGAGTGCATTGCTAGGGATCAAATGAAGTGTTCCCCACTATTTCTTTAGCTACACCCAAGAGGGTAAAGGCTATGCAAGAAGTACCTGAAGTGTGCAACAGGTTACAAGTGATTGAAAAAACATGAGAGACTTGGCTAAGGACTTTTTTCCATACCCATTTGGAGGTCCAGCCAGGCACAATTTGCGTTTTTATAGAATAACGCTCGATATACATGTTTTCGATATATATAGTTTTTCACGTGGATACTTGAATTTACAGCCATACTGTCATAATTCAATGTGATAAGCCTTGAACCTGATGACCATTAAGAATACTTTATGGCCAGGTGTGGTGGCTCACACCTATAATTCTAGCACACTTTGGGAGGCTGAGGCAGGTGGATCGCTTGAGTCCAGGAGTTCGAGGCTAGCCTGGGCCACATGGTGAAACCCTGTCTCTACAAGGAAAAAAAAGGAAAAAATTAGCTGGGCATGGTATTGGGCACCTGTAGTGCCAGATACTCTGGAGGCTGAGGGGAGAATTACCTGAGCCTGGGAAATTGGGGCTACAGTGAGCCCTGATTGTCCCACTGCACTCCAGCCTGGGTGACAGTGTGAGCCATTGTCTCAAAAATAATAAAAATTTACTGAACTACATTCATAATATGATTTTCTCCCAGAGAATAATTTACTTCTCAAAGTTCAAAGTTCAAAGGATGTCTCTGTTCTCTCTGTCCAACATAACTTAGCTGCATTTTGTAAATTACTATCTCTTACTTACCTCTCCAGTAAAGAGTAAGCCTGGAGATTGGGGGGACTGTTTGTGGAGATCACATCAACCCACCTAGGAATGCTGCTGAACACTATGACTAAGAGGCCCAAAGCTCTTAAAAGTTCTAGATTGTGGTTAGAAAATCCTGACTGATTGGGTGTGTTTAAAATAGACATTTTTACTGAGATAGAAAGTAGATTGATTGCTTGTGGACTACGAAATACTGAAAAATAGCAAATATATACCACTCAGAAGAGCAAGGAAAAGCTAACTCCTTTAAAGTGCTGTGGTTTATGAATTGGCTCTATCACCAAGCAAGTACAGGCTGGCACTTAGGGAAATCAGGTAAAACTGAACTACAGAATAGTGGAAGAGCCGCAGATTTGCCCCACTGGCTCTACTTATCTGTGCTCTGTCATTCTACCTCCCATGGCCAACTCCAGGTAGGTAAAATTAGACCTCTGTGAGAAGGGAGCTTCTTAGCTTGTAAATAATATCCATGAGAACATCCTATTTACTCTACCCAGAGTTGTTCTCTGCCGTACTCATTGCTAGAATTGGGTTCAACGTAGGGGATGTTTAGACTGTGCCATTAGCTCAGAGGATGGCAGCATTGAGGTTCCCATGCAGAGTCTTACAACGTGCTTACAGGTAGTGCAGCCTAAAACTAAAACTCTGGGATAGATTAGCCATGCTTCTGACATGTTGCGACATTTCCTGTATAAAATGTTATATAATCTATATAATGTTTTAAGGAAAAAAACACAAATTCCTGATGTTACAAACATGTACTGGAGTGAGAAAATAAAATATATAAAAGATCAAAAACCATTGTTACCTAAGTGTGAGACTGAAGGGAACAGCAATATATAGAGATTGCAGGCCCAATGTGTGATTACACTCCCCGTGCATTTTAAGGGCTGTGAAAGAATATCTAATTTTTTTTCCCAAAGTCATATAGTAAATAGATAGCACTAACAAAGTCAAATATTAATAACCAAGAACTACAGATCCTCAAATCCCCTTTCCCCCAACCAGCAAAACCCATAGAAATTTACACTGACCAAAGTAAATAGAAAATAAAAGTCAAACCACTTAAATGGTTGACATTTAAGGATAGAGCCAGGCACTTGCTTTATCTTTCAGAATTACCAGGGTTATAACATTAACAGAAAATAAGTGATATTATAGACATGGAGTAAAAGTTAGAGTTAAGGTCCAATGAGCAATAGTTTAATTAATAACTGCTGGTGATTAACAGAATTTTAAATTTTACCTTGGCAATAGAGAACCACTTAACTTTGCACATCATAACTGCCTTTTCTTTTGATTTTCTAGATAGAAAAGAACTAGTTTAAAGAACAACAGCACATAGTCATGGCTATGTAGATTATAACCAAAATTAATTTTGAACTGATTAGTTGTAACGAACAGAGTCGACTTGGAATATAGAGTATCTCGTTGCCAAATTTGTTTTTCTCTGTTTCTCTGGTGCGCTGTCGTTTGGGAATATAAATTTACACATGTATTCTTTTGATAAATTACTTGACAAACCCAGAGCAAGAATAGGGTTTACCTTATTAAATTGTTAGAGTATAGTCCAAAGGTAGTTCTTTTTGGTGAATGTTCGTGATAGGTGACCATGGCCAAGTATATGATGACTATTGCCTTTAAATGTTGGTTTCAGGTTCTGACTTTCACATTGTGGTATATACTTTGAGAATGCTTAATAGAAAGAAAAAGAAAAACCACATTCTCTTATCTAGCCAGACAGTACTAGGCCTGATGATGTTTGTGGTAGTGTGGGTACTGAAAACTATCACAAAATAAAGGCAAAATAATAGAAAACAATAATTAACCAGACAGAAATGTGTTCTTGTAGAAAAGGAGAGGACTCAGTCCTTCATCACTTGAAGCCATTTCGGCACCAAGTAATCATAACTTCACAAATGGCTAGGCATGACTTTTATTTTGGATACAACGTGCTGCTCTACCCTATCTATCTTTCACTGTGGAATCTTTTATTCACTATTAGTCCTCGGAGAAAGAGTGATTTTTTAAAAGGAAACTTTTCATAGGAGTTTTACAGAAAACTTATTACCTGGCCCTCTGAGATTCAGGGAAATCTGAATGACTATTCCTCTCTCAGTGCGAAAGAAAAAACGTGGCAGAAACCAGGAACTGTGAATTCACTGGCTACAGGTTTTAAACATTCTGACATGTAAAAAAAATATTAAATTAAAAAAATTATATGTGGTTTATTGGAATTTCTAAAAAATATTTGACTTTCTTATTATATTGCTAAAGATGTTAGGCAATGCCCATGACTTTTTAATT
The DNA here is from genome assembly GCF_047675955.1 of Chlorocebus sabaeus. Taxonomy (NCBI): domain Eukaryota; kingdom Metazoa; phylum Chordata; class Mammalia; order Primates; family Cercopithecidae; genus Chlorocebus; species Chlorocebus sabaeus. The sequence goes on from NC_132914.1 coordinate 18,478,344, forward strand.
ATTTGTGATGTCTCCATCAAAATACACAAAGCACTATACAAATTATGTAGTCTATACCCTAGATTATTTTCATTGTCATCATCAGAAGAGGAAGAGGAAGAAGAAGAACCACAATAATGATGCATCAATTACAACAACGTGAATGAGAAACAAAAACAATAAGAATAATTAAAAACCTCTTACATGTTTGACACTAGGCACTTAGCATACATTTTTTGTTACTGTTTTGGTTATTCTGGTAATGCTATAAATAACTGTTATCTTTATTTTATAAAGAAAGAAAATGAGGCCTAGAGAAGTGAGGAAACTTGCTGAAGTTCATTAATAATAATGAGCATTTGGCTTTCAAGGTCAGCCCAGCTGCTCATATTCGTCTGAGTTTACAGAGCAACTCGTATAGAAAGTGTCCCTTGGCTCAGATTCAGAAACAAGAATGCTATTATACGTGGCACTAAAATCTTTCTATCAGAAAAGAAATAAGAAGACTCAAGCAGAGACACATCTCACATCATATCCTGGCACAGTTTAAATTAAGCATTTTCCCCCTTTATGCTGCCAAATACTAAGGTAAATTAAAAGCCACAGAAAAAAACAAAATATTCCATAAGTATTTGGGGCAACTTCCATAGGGTCATTTCCCAGCAAACTTGCCAAATGCGAATGCCCCCCTTCCTCCCAAATATTCCCATATCACCCAAAACCTATCCTGAGACTATCCTAGAAATGCTAACAATTTGAAAATGAAAGCTTTCATGGAGAGGATTTTCTATCCTTTCTCTTATACACAATAGTAAAACAACTGAAGATGAAAATGAGCATTTGTCTTTCAGTGAATATGGGAAATGTCAGAAAGTGGTCACAATTTTACTCACAATATATCTAAATTAAAAAGAAAAGATTTGCATGTAAGTAAATATTATTAAATAAAGGTGCCCTATTTCTTTAGAAGCATTTTATTCCTAGTTCCTTCAATAAGCCTTTGACCAAAGTCTGCCCTTGAAAACGCACAGAAGACTTCCACTAAAGTCACACATTCTGCATACACATTTCTAGGACCAAATTTGGCCTGATGCTTAATTACTGTCTGGCTGTGATTACATCTGTGGTGTTGAATTTTCAAATCTAAATTTTCAGTGTTGCAACAAAACTTTGTGAAATTTCTTTAATTTCTTCTGGGGAAAACAACATCAAGAGTCGTTTGATATTTTAGTCAGACAGAAAAAAAGTGTTTTTCCTTAATTTGCAACAAATATCTCTCAAGTTCAAAAAAGAAGACAAGTCATTTAAATAAACAGTGAAATTCTGTAAATAAATAAGCATTGGCCTTTCGAGTTTGACTTTTGAATGCTGAGAGACTTTCAAATAATATTGTTCTGGGCAATGGGTACTGCTGTGTTTGTATCTCTCTTATCTGAGGAATGAAGGGCATTTCCCCCATTTTTTTCTTCTCCTTTTTGTTTCTCTCTGTGTTTTTTCCTCCTGTTTCATTAATCATTCACAAGTAGCTAGCTAGTAAGTACGATTCAACTCTTGTGAGACAAATAAACACACATTTCCCTGTGTCTTACTGCCCCATTTTTCCACTATTTATCTCACACATCAGTTACTTAGCTGGGTAGAAAATTGCGTCTCTTAGGAGGGGTGTTCATTACTATTAAAGAGCATTTATTTATATATATTTCACTAGCGTTTGTCATTTGTTTTTGTATCTTCAGTTGCAAAAACTTACTTCATACTGAGTTTCAACTTGAGGAAAAGTTCAAAATCCATGTTGTGAAACTTTCCTGAGTATTGCTTTCAGCTTTACAGCTGTATTCTCCAAGGATCAATGTAGTCACTATTTGCAAGATCAAATGGCTTGACTATAATGTACATTAAATATAAAATACTTTATCTGAAGTGTCCCAACTGATGGAGGCTGGTACTTTCATATAAATGGCCTTTGAAAATAGAAATTTGGAGCTAGCATGTATTCTGTTAATCTAATCTCAAATTCATTTTTCAGTCAACAATAGCTGGGCACAATTTAAGTTGATTATGGTTAGCTATCGTGTATTTTGTATTTTTAAGCATCAATTCTATTTAGTTGGCATTCGGTGTTTCAATGATATTTGATGTTCAAATAGTGTTCTTAAAAATTCTCATCACCTGAAGGCTACCTGCATAGCCCAAGGCAGTATCCTTACAATGCTACAGAAGCTGACAGGAAAGTGAAAAAATCTTTCAACTGGTTGTTACTGATCTCAAAGTAAGGATATGTTCTTTAGCACTCCTGTATCCATTTTATTTCTTACAACATTTTTTGGTCAATTACATATTTCTTAGGAACTGGAGTTAACTCCTTTTACATACAGTATCTATAATAGGGTCTGGGTAGCTTGATATCAACGATGGGCCTTTAGGAGACTGTCTTTTTGTTGGGAGAATCTTAGACTTTACTAAGAGTTCAATTAAAAAGCAGTCCCATAAAGTTAAGAAAATGGAAAAAAATACTGTATTCAGTTACCTGTTCTGAATAATCCAAGGTCATAAGACATTTCTAATTTCCTGGGATCCCAGATCACATTATGTAGTTAAAATATTACATGGTTAAAATAAATATTATGTAGTTAAAATGTATTATTTGTAAATATTGTAACTTATTGCCACTGAAAATGAAATATATTTTTTCTGTAGTTTAGTATTGACTTTTATAACAGCAAGAAAATCTTTCCAATAGACAGTAATTGATGATGTAGACTTCATGTGACATGATCAAGAGTTTTATAACTTAACTGAACATATATTATTTCTAAGTTAATATGATTGATAATCAGTATGTCAGAATACTGTTATACAGAAGAACCAGGAAAAAATAATTACTTCCATTAGAAGCCTCCAAAATCTTTTTATAGACTATAATCAGTGATATGATTTACTCTTGAAGTGCTACCCTGAGACAAGGAACTTTGATAAAAATTCTATTCTTCATTGCAGTGGATGATGCCACTGACCCGTCGCCAATAAGTGCTTTCTATCATCTTATTTGCTGAATTATCCACATTCTGTCTCTTTACTTTCACTATGAACAAAGCACTTGCTTTGCGAATAAGGAAAGTGATGTGCACAAATGTGGGCACACACGCACACACACACGTAAATGTGTTCAAATATCTTGTGCAGTTAATACATTTCAAGTTTTTAAAATCAAGGAAAGCAAGGAAACATGATTCTTAATGAAATAAGAATAGAAATATTAAACTATTACAGCAGATATTTAGAAATGCTTCTATTTGTAACTGAATCAAATCTAGATGTTCATTTAGAGGCATTTAGAACTATTCAGATTCTATGACACCTGACAAGTCAAAATCAGTATTTTCTTGACTGTCTTCATTCTTTAAAAGTAAATTTAGATCCTGGATATATCTCCAGGAACGAGATTCATTGTTTAACTTATTTCTTTAAGATTTAGTTGTCGGCTGGGCGTGGTGGCTCAAGCCTGTAATCCCAGCACTTTGGGAGGCCGAGACGGGCGGATCACAAGGTCGGGAAATCGAGACCATCCTCGCTAACCCAGTGAAACCCCGTCTCTACTAAAAATACAAAAAACTAGCCGGGCGAGGTGGCGGGCGCCTGTAGTCCCAGCTACTCAGGAGGCTGAGGCAGGAGAATGGCGTGAACCCGGGAGGCGGAGCTTGCAGTGAGCCGAGATCCGGCCACTGCACTCCAGCCTGGGCGACAGAGCGAGACTCCGTCTCAAAAAAAAAAAAAAAAAAAAAAAGATGTAGTTGTCTTCACACATGTAGTTTTTAGAAGTCTTAATATTTCTTTTGAAATCTGAAAAAAAAAAACTTAATATTGGGGAGCAGGTGTTGTGAATTTAAGATAAATTCAGTTCAGTTACAGATGGGCTGTCCATTTTTTAGAAGTGCTAATTTCTGCTTCTAGGTCTTGAAATTTCATGTAAGATCAATAAGAATTTATCAAGTGCATATTATCTGCCATGCACCTGTAATGAAGGGGCTTCGATGGTTTAAAAAAATATTTATTTATCCTTTTCTAGGAGCTCATAATATAATAAGAAAAATAGATGAAGCCGGGTGTGGTGGCTCACACCTGTAATCCCAGCACTTTGGGAGGCTGAGACAGGTGGATCACCGGAGGTCAGGAGTTCGAGACTAGCCTGGCCAACATGGTGAAACCCTGTCTCTACTAAAAATACAAAAATTAGGCATGGTGGTGCATACCTGTAATCCCAGCTACTGAAGGAGGAGAATCGCTGGAACCCGAGAGGCAGAGGTTGCGGTGAGCCAAGATCAATCGTGCCATTGCACTCCAGCCTGGGCAACAAGAGCGAAACTGTCTCAAAATAAATAAATAGAAAATAGATGAATAGGCAAATTATTACTGTATAATATGTGAAGTAGAATTATCATAAAATTACAGGCTTCAGTAGAAGCATATAGATGGGTTTGGAAGATATGGGAAGTCATTGTGCTTAAAGATACCAGCACTAGTTGTGACACTTATATATATATATATATGAGACTAAACAGAATATGTGTTTGAAATCCTTCTTGCTTTATGGCCTACCTGAAGGACGTACTTAGAGACATCCAACTTATACCGGATTTTCAAATTGCTAACTAGTTTATAATGCACAACTAATCCAAATAAAACAATATTGTTTGAAAGTAGAACTAAATTTATATTTAAAACATTTGTTCTTCTCATCCTGTTCTATTACATATTGCTGTCTCTAAGCTATACTAGTGCTATTACTTCTCCAAATGTATCCAGTCTAATGTATCCAGACTTGTATAGGAATTAATGCTACTTGGTTTATCCAAATCATTGCAGGCCGTCTTTGAGTGAGTAAATATAGTTATATGGTAGAATTGAATGCATAATAGAAAAAGTAGCTTTTACCCCCCAAAAAAATCCAAAAGAAGGTGAACAAGTTTGTTATCTGTGGAAAGGGTATCCCCAATTTTGACTTTATAGCTCTTTCCTGATTTTTAAATATATTAACAGCAGGGAAAGACCTTGAAATAATAATATACTTAGGTAAAACAAAATAAACCAGAAAGCTAATTAATATGTTATTGGCTTCTTTTTATTAGTATATAAGCACAATATTTTTCTTTTAAGTTTTATTTAGGTATACTTTACATAAAAGAATTTACCCATTTTAAGTATACAATTCAATGATTTTTAGTAAACTTACATGAATTGTGCAACCAGCATCATAATCCAATTTTAGACCATTTTCATTACCCCGAAAATATTCCTCATGCTGATTCGCAGCCATATCCTGTTCTCATTTGGCATTACTTTTTATCCTGAAAAATAATAAAATATTATAGGCAATATCCAACTTACTGACGTTGTTCTAAAATTCAATTTTTACTCACATATTTGAAACTTGACATGACAAAAGGAACTTGTATATTTTTGGGGGAATGGTATTATTTAGAGTACAGTCCAAACACCTGTAACAAAATGATCCAAAGTCAAATGTCTTAATGAAGATAAAAATTTTATTTCTCTCTAGTGTAAGAGGTAAGGAGTCTGTTCTGCTAGGGGAGTTCTGCTATCTTCAACACATGGTTTCCATCTTCTACTTTAAAGGCAAAGCTCCAGTTTCTTCATTTGTTGGCCAAAGAGGAATGGGGAGGAGAGTCAGAGGATTGAAAGCTGATCTCCTCAGGGAACAGGACTTGCACACATCATTTCTCCCAAGGGAATGTGGCAGAAATGGTGGTGTCCGACTAAAAGTAGAAGGTTCTGTTATGAAAGATGAGAAAATAAACAATAATGAACAAATCATTTCTTCCACAGGTACCTAGGTTACATAAACTTTACAAATTTTATTTTAAGGATTGGTTTCCTAAATTAATCTTTGCCTTCTCCAGTGTCCCTCTCAGGCACTTAATAAAATTCTTTTAACTACATTTAAAAGTAAAAGACTAAAAAAAGATATTTATGTACATGTTATCTATTTAAGATATGAAAAGAGCAGCTGGCATGTCACAATGCTTTTATTGGGGTTTTTAAATTTAACTATGAGTAGGAAAAACAAAGTTTGATAAAGTCAACAACTGAGGGTCACAAAAAGAGGTAAAATGGAAGATAAGTTGAATCCCCAAAATCTCCATGATAACTACTAGATAGGGTTACCTCTTCATGAAATTGGGGATTTTTGCAAGTGACTTTAAGATGAGCAGAGATGTTGGCAATTAAAAATATATATTCACATTTATATATAAAGCATTGTTTCAAATCAGGTATGTAATTTATTAGAATACACAGCCTGTGCTGATAAAGATGGTTAGCTCCCAGCATTTTGGGGAAAAAATTACTCTAATTTTCAGATGAAAGTTGAGAAATTTTATGTGTATATATTATATATATTTCATATATATACATTTTAATGTGATATATATAATTTAATGTGATATATATCACATATCACATTTATATGATGTGATATATATCACATATCACATTATATATTATATATTACATTATATGTTGTATATAATATATATGTAATATTGCTTAAACTCATTTTAAAAATCAGCCTTTACTAAAGTATAAAACGTGACTGTCCCAAAGATGTATTTATAATTCTTTTAGTTATCTAGTACTTAAGAAACATTTACTATGGAAAAAACACTATTCTATATCTGGATTGTACAACATTGAATAAAATAAAGTCCCTAATCTCAGGTATATCTATTTAAAAGGGAATAGGCAGAAAAGAAAAGCAAACAACAATTCAGAGGAGAGTCATGAAAATATGTCCAACATATCACATTATTTAGAGATAGGCAGGGAATTAAGATTCAATGGTGTGATGGTGGGCTGCCTTAGATTGGGTAGTCAAAGAGCTCCTCTCTGAGGAGATGATATTTAGTCTAAGATAAAGTTATGTGAAATTCAGGCAGAAGATTATTGCAGGCAGAAGAAAGACTAATGCAAAGGTTCTGAGGGCAGAACAAGCCTAATATACTCAAAGAGGAAGAAGATCAGTCTGCCTGAAGTATAGTTTTAGGAGGAAAAATATCTCAAGATGACACAAGATCTGGGTGTTGATATAGCTTTGTAAGGCGAGAATATTGTTAATTGTAAGGCAAGTGTAAGGCAAATTTTACTCTACACACAGAAGCTAAAACATTGAATGGTACTGAGCAAGACAATGAAATGTCTTATTTTGTGTAAGACTGTTTTACCTTCTGTGTTAAATACCTGGGGGTAATGGGGTTTGGTAGCAAAGGGAAATCAAGGCTAATGATGCAGTCCTAGATGAGAAGTAACATTGGCTTGGGCAAGGGCAGTACTTTTGGAGTAGAAAAAAAAAATTGTGTCATCAGGCATGAAATATATTTTGGGGAGTTAAGTGAACAAACCTTGAAGATGGGATGGAGATTTGAGGGAGAGAAAATGAAGGAAAGAGAGGGATCAAGAATGATTGGAAAATATTTTTGATATTTTCATTATATGACTGTGAAAAACACGAGGAACCAGTTTGCAAGTCAAGAATTAAAAGTTAATGGGAGCCAAGTAAAAGTTGAGATAAATTTTAGTAGATATCTACATAAAAGTATTAGAGCAGGCCTTGATGTACAAGTCTGCTGTTCAGATGAGCAATCAAGTCAAAAGGGATAGATTTGGAAGTCATTGGCCTGCAGATTGCCACCACAGCCATGAGACTTTAGGTTATTTGAGACTGCATAGAGCGAGAAAAGGGTCCAATTCAGACAAAGCTTTTGGGGTTCCAACATTTAGAAGACAACAACTAGAGGAAGAGGATTTTACAAAGAAGATTGCGTTAAAGCATGCGATGCAGGCAGGAGGAAAGTTAAAAACCTGCAGTTCCTGTCTGTGTTAAATGCTGCCAGAAAGGAAACACTGAATTTAATAATGTGGAAGGAAGCCGGATGACTTCAGGGAAAGATCCTTGTAGGCAGCATTCGGATGGAAGCCTAACTGCAATGGGTAAAGGGCCATTTTTCATATAAAAATAGAGTCATTTTTTCCCCCAGAATTGTTTTCCAGTAGATACAATTGAAAGCTGAAATGGTAGTTATACTACCATTTTATGTTGGAGGAAGTGGCAAGAGAGTGACAACATCTGGTTGAAGAACCAGAATTCCAATTTATTCACTGATTTTCTTATTTCCCTACCCTTGGATTTATAGATAAAGGAAATAATGCTTATGGACATTTCTCAAGATAAGTTGGCATAGATAAAGTTGTCACTACATAATTGAGAAAAAAAGATATATAAGAAATGAATTTCTAATGAAGAGTACATAATTATTTTAAAACTAGAGTGTGGAGTACCTATTGCATACGACATATAATTTTTGAAAAGGAAAGTTTTACATAAATGGATTCTCAAAAGAATATAACAAGCAAAATAATCTTAACTTTTCTTAGTTTAATTCGGTTCAGCAAACAATTTTTAAATATCTGCCGTGTTATGAAAATCAAATTGGTGGTGTGATAGAGAAGGTAAAAACAAAAGAAAAAACAAAACAGCAAAACAAAACCAAACAAGCTATGTCTACTTAAAAACTTTTTGTAGAGAAACATAAATGGAAAAATGTGATGATGTTTAAGAGCAAAAAGAGATTTGAAAATATAAATTATTTGGGGGATGAAGGTATCAGAATATCTTCAAAAAGCTGAGTTTTGGAAATAAAATGTGCCTCCATGAAGATCTGGAGAAAGACCCAGAAGTAGGTCATGTACATAGATATGAATGTAAAAAGCATATGGTACCCTCGAGAAACTGTAAGCAGCTTGATATTGCATGCATATTAAAGTATGAGTTCAAGTTCAAATAGGAGCCAATATCCATAACTGAGCATTAACCAAAGAAAAGAAAAAAAAAAAAAAAAAGCTAAATATCTCAAACCTTTCCAAATTTTGTCCAAACAGATTTTAGAATACAAATATTAATAGAAATCATATTATAATCCTCGGAGAATTAGGTCAAGAATGACACAGACCCTTCTAGTGTTTTGCTGTCTCCTGTTCTAAAGTCACCAACACATGATATTAGGCCAGTCAGCCAGCCATGCTACAAACATGAAAAACTTTATTCTTATGATACTCCAAAGTACAATCTGTTTTCAGGCAAATTCACTTTTAATGTTATCGATTATTGTTTCATAAATGTTTTTGCTCAGTTTCTCTGCCTCTTAAAGGAGAATCATTCATTATGTGAGAGAATTTCCTAAACATTGGCCATTAAAGTATTTATCAAAAAATCACATTTAGTCTTCATAGTCATCAGGAAGTTCCTTGAGAGAAAACCATAACTTTGGTTTTGAGTATTTAATCCATCCTTACCCTCAGGCTCATGTGTAGCAAACACAAAATAAATAATCTTTTTCAAATACCATAAGGACATATCATGTTATAATGGTTATTTGAGCCACTAAATGATACTTTAATAAGAATAATTACAATATATTATACATAATGTCTATACATACACAGAGTAAATTAAATTAGAGATAATTTATATGATATATATGTATGCATATATATAATCTCAAAAAGTATGTGTTGATCCCTCTGCTGTCAGGGTAGCTAGACACCTAATCTTTCATGCTTCAGACTTCTTAAGTATGAGTCAGAGGAGACACTGTCCACTGTGCCTATCAAACTACAGGAGACACGTTAAGCTAAGTAGTCTTCTTAAAGTTTCAATGCAACTGTAGAGTGAGAAGCACCAACCTCCCTCTCACAGCATTCTCTAAAGAAATCGCTGCCTAATCAAAACCCTGCCAGTTTTATGTCCTTATTGTGAGCAAGGAGCTAAGAGTTAGAAATCCATTTCTCTAAACTGCCTTTTGCATGATTGTCTCTCACCTCACTTTAGAATGTTGACATCAATCATCTTGTGGACTCAGCAGAAACTGAGGCTAAGATAAATTTATTTTAACATATGGTGACTCATATTTTATTCTTTATCTTCAGTTTTTTCTTTATTCAACTGAAGTTTAGATGATTACTTTGATGAGATTCTGTTTGAAACCCTAAAGGAAATTTTATGAACTTTGCAGTTTCTTTTTAAAATTATTGATAAGAAGGTTTTAAAAAAACTATTTTGTGCTTTACAGTAAGATAAATTAAAAACAGTTTTACATTTCACCTCACTCTTTTGACTTGCAGGCCTCAAAACAATGTGGAATTAATTGAGGTTTTATTATGCCTAATAGTGGAGATAAATGGCACAATAAGCTTTCCTTTTAAATGCAAATCAAATAATCATAGTTTAAGAATTCTATATCCATAAAAGATCATAGACTCTACACTAACCACTTAACTTTAAGAAAAAAACCTTAGAATCTTTAAATTACTTGTTAAACATTATGAAACTGATTAATATTAGACTCTATTTACTTACAAAACTCTCTCCATTCCATCATGGTATTCAGTATTTGTACAAAACTACAAATGAAACTCAGTAATCATTAAAAAGTGCCAAATGTTTGCATTAACATGCCCGCTTTTCTAGATGGATCATTTAAAAATAAGTAATATTCAAGTGCCTCAAAAATGTCAGTAATTATACTTCTTGACAAACAATTGTAATCTCAATTTACAAATGTTTGCTGAGGTAGGTTATCCATTACTTATTAATGCCCTTCCTATTTTTGGATATGCATACTACATTATTTGTCTCTGTAGGATAAAATTCCCTCTCACTTTCCCAAATTGTTTCTTTTCCACTAGTAGAGTGTATAGATGTCATTATTAGTGTTGATGAATTTCGAACAGTGGCTCGATGGGAATTTCCATCATGATTTGCCTGGCCTCTCTGACTCCCTTAGACCCATGCATTCACTCCAGGGCAAAAGAGGAGAAATGAGAAAATACGGGATCAGGTCTGCCACTGTGTTTCCATTAACCTGAGTGGTCCCTTCACAACCTCGGAAGTGCAGAGAGTGAATAATGGCTCAAGTGGGGCACGACAGATCGATTTCATAATTTTTACACACTGTTTCTCCTCAGTTCTAACTGGCTATTGATTGGATGAGCTGGAGATGGGTAGTGCCTCTGGGACCTTAGAAGTACTCAGAGGAACTTCTCTCCCTCCTCTCAGCAACAACTCCAGGCTCTTGTAGCCATTCACTTTACAGAGGAGAGTAAGAAAAAACTCAACAATGAAGTCATCTCAAGAGAAATTAATTTCATCCTGCAATGGGAAAGTGAACTCACTTTAATACATATTTAGCTTTCAGATGATTCCAATCATATATTTAAACTAAAGAAAGCAAGCAGTATTCACATAGGTGAATAATGTTTTAAAGTGAGTAGGGTTTTCATAAGATCATTTGATCTAATCTCTTTACCTAATAGATGTGAACACTGAAGCAGAGTTATGAATTCATTTACCCCAAGACTTGGAGTAACTTGGAATAAACTTGGTTTCCTAATCTTTCTAGTGGCCTCTATTCTTGGAAATGTTTTCTTACTTCTAACGGAGAGCCACAGAGAGACAGTCTCCATTCTTGCTTTGGGTCTGTTAATGTCATAACACCTAAAATCAATGTAGGCACCAATTCCCAGTGGCATCCTATGAATGTCAGACTGGAAAAATGAAAAGAATGCAGGACCTTTGATACTATGGAACCAATATTCCACTATGGAAGCTTGCCCTACATCTGGAATTTCTGCTTTCAAAGATCAGAAACCTCTATAAGGTTTAAGAGAGTTGAAGTCAAGATTTCTTTTCTTTTCAGCTTAAATAAGACTGACTAAAAATTCTTCTCAACCTTATCCCTTCCTGATTTCTTCCAATGGAGGAGCCATTCAGGCTTCTGCAAGGAAAATACATTGGCTATACTAGTTCAAGAAACTAAAACCAGTTGTGAGGATTGCATGGTCACCTAATATCTACTGCTGAAGTAGAGGGGAAGAGATCTAGAAAAAGTAGCACAAGAAATTCTTCCGGGATGAGATTCTTCTAGGATGAAAGCCCTGGAGACATTCATTCCATGGGATTGCCAGTTTACAACACAAAGTCATGTGAGGGTCATTAGACTTGTGTAGAGGACAACGTGCTCGCAAACCAGACGTTCGGATAAGTCCTGCTCTTGCAAACGAAGCAGGGCGTTCCCGATAAGTCCTGCTCTTGCAAATAAGTCCTGCTCTTGCAAACTAAGCGGGGTGTTCCTCCCCTGCAAACAGGGAGGACAAAGGAGCCAGCTGTAAACAGCAGACCCTGGGGGCTTGTTTATGTGTAAACATCTTGAAAATCCAGAAAGTCAGGGAAAGGTCAGAAAAACAACAATGTGTCTTGTGACTTGGCAACATTCCACAAACGACTGTATAAAATAAAGCAGAGTGCGCCATTCGAGGCGGCTGCCATGTTTGTCTTGTCTTATGTTGTCTTGTGTGTTCATTCCTTCGTTTAGGAAACATGCAGACCCCAACAGACTTGTAATAAGTTCTTCTAGGTCAGTAGTTCTCAACAAGAGATAATTTTGTTCCCTGGAAATTTGCCCTGCCAGAGGACAATATTTAGATATGTTTTTAATTTACCCAACTTGACTGAGGTGCTACTGCCAACTAATGGGTAGAGGACAGGGATGCTATAAACACAAGAATGCCCCCACAACAAAGAAATTATACAGCCAGACATACTAATAATTCTCAGAATAAGAAATGCTGTCTTAAGTCACTTCCTACTTACATGGATTTTAGCCATCCTATTGTTTTCAAATAATATCTTGTATTCTACCCAACAAATTATTAATTCAGTTAAAAATGGTTTGAGCAAAGAGTTTTGTTTTTGATTATTACAGGAAAGTTTCAGATTTGTAACGTTTGATTTTCTGACATCATAGAGTAGATCATAAGGCTGTCAGAAGCCTTTGGAAAAGGTCCATGAGAGACTGAAGGCCACCATTAGAACTTGGAACATATACCTATAGTCCAAGCTACTTTGAAGCCTGAGATACAAGGATCACTTGAGTCCAGGAGTTCAGGATTGCAGAAAGCTGCGATCACACCACCACTGTATTCCAGCCTGGGCGACTGAGCAAGAATCTGTCTCTGAAAACAAACAAGCAAAAAATATTGGGGGCAGTGGTTTGCCTCTTTGGTATTTAATTTATTTTTTAATGATGCAGTTTTTTGGTAAATGAGAATATTGTAATTCCTTGCTCTCTTGGCAAATTGATGGATCATGTGACTGGTTCTTTCCAGTTGGCTACGGACAGATAGGTTGTAGCATTAAATTTCTGGTTAGAGGCTTCTCAACTTTCTCTTTCTCCTAGTGCCCTGACTGGCAACCTTCTGTATATCAGCCTTTTAAATTCCATACTGACTGTGACTTAAGCAAGTTTGTTTGTTATAATGTTTCAAGCAACTAAAACATGAGTTGTGTGTTATTTCAACCTAATCTAGATTTGTATAACAAATATTTTTATTAAAGCTTTAAAATGGGTCATTTTAAGTAAAAATTGCAACTCAATTGTAAAGTGGGCAAGTTCCTATAAATTAAAAATCTAAAAAAAAAGAAAGAAAAACAAGAAAAAACCTGTATTTAATTCCCTCTGGATATCAGGTAATTTGCCTGCTCTCATTGCACAGATTATGATTCATTATTAATTATGCAACCAAACAAATGCTAGGCACTGGTACAATTGCCTAGTTATAGGTGCCATAACTTTTATAAGCACTGCTTGCTAAAGCTCAAAGCTTTAAGTTCCACTGGATGAGACATGTTATCTGCTGTGTTCACTGTGATTAGCCTAGTATCTGCTAGCAGTGGTCAGCAGGTTGGAGTCCCAAGTTCTTGTCCAGCGTCTAGGAAGAATGAGGTATGCAGACAACTGGAGGGTGAGCAAAGTGGAGAGGAGCTTTACTGAGCAACAGAACAGCTCTCAGGAGACTAGAAGTGTGTCACTCCTTTCTGCAGGCAGGTCCATCCAACATCTGTCTGAGTCTGACTGAGTCTGGAGAGTTTTTATGAGCTCAGAGGGGTGAAAGTCAGTGCTAATTTGTCCATGGGTGGCCACGAGTGGGTCTGGAAAACACACTACCCAATTGGCCGAATGGTCATCGATGAAGGTCTTACTCTTGGCAGCAGACTTTGCCTGGAACTGGCAGCCCAGCCCCCAGGCTTCAGGCGTTCCAAGGTGGGACTTTACCAGGGACCTGCCCCTTTTCACTCAGGAACTTGCCTGCCTCCTGCTGTCAATATGCCATCCATGGTGCCCAGGCTGGCATATTCGTGCCGAGGAGCGTCTGTAGGCCTGTGCAGAGCCACCCTCAGCCTCCCCCTGCCCCCTACCAGCCTCCCTCCGGCACTCATCAGCAGTCTGGAGGGGACCAAAAGTGGCAGGGGACTATTGTGTCAGGCTGCCCTGAATCTGCGCACACCTGGCTGGGATGCAATAGTACCAAGCCTCTGCTACAACTTTGTTCCACCTGGGAGCAAGCTGTGGAAGCAGAGAGAGACCAGGCAGTGGGAGCAGGTACTTTCAAACCCAAGGAGCAAGGGGCTCCCTGAGCCCCTGAGAGTGCAGGGATGTCTGGGTCCAGAGCCCCGGCTGGACCAGCGTGCACGCTCAGGTGTGGGGCTCCTGCCCTGCTGACTTAGTAGATGGCGGGGCTCCCACCTGTTCCTGGACCCTGTTGACCCCATGGAGCAAGCAGCCCTGGTTGCACCTCCACTGCTGTAGCCAACATCTTCACAGCGGCTGCTCCAGACAAGTCACCACTGCCATCAACATCATTTACTAAACTTGGAAAAACTAACATTGGTAGCAATGAGTATGTGTGTATAGACATGTCGGGGCACAGATTGAAACCCATCTGATCTCCCTTGACAGGGAATTAGATGGATGCATTCTATTGCATTTACATCTCTCTCTCTTTTTTCTTTTTTTTTTTTTTAAGTCGGAGTCTCGCACTTTCTCCCAGGCTGGAGTGCAGTGGCGTGATCTCGGCTTACTGCAACCTCCACCTCACAGGTTCAAGCGATACTCCTGCCTCAGCCTCCCAGGTAGCTGGGATTACAGGCATGAGCCACCACGCCTGGCCTACATCTCTCTTAAATGACATCGAATGTGCCCCAGGTGGATATTTGAAACACAGAGGATGGCTGTGAATAGTCAATGTTACAAAGAGAAGCAATGACAGTGTGGGGAGAGAAGAGGAAGTGTTTCTAAAAAGAGTGTTTAATTAGATATTAAAGCAAATGTTAAAACAGATATGTCTGGGTCTTAGGAAGTAGACATTGGCTCTTATAATGGTTAAAATTATTGGCAAGTTACAGAAGTGAACAGAGTTGCCATTACGGAGAACGCATGACCGAGCGAGAAAGTGGGAGGTGTTGACTCAGTTGGTGTCAGCCATCAGAAAAATAAAATGGCTTTTTGTCTCACTTCAGCAAATTGAGAATCTTAAATAAATTAACCCCAAAGAAAAACATACGGCCCTTGCTTATGAGATGCTTACATCTGGTAGGGTAAGAAAGACAAACATTTCAACATGATATCAGTGTGAGGCTGTGGGGATGCATTAACTACAGGGGAGCATAGAGTATTTATACTTAAGACTAGGGGGATACAGGAGAATTTCCTGAGAAGACAGCATGGTGGAAACTAAAGTTTTAAGGATGAATAAGAGTTAGCCAGGCAAAGAATGTGGGAAGTGAATTCAGGGCAGTTAAGCAGCGTGAGTTAAAGCACAGAGCTGTGAAGCAGTATGGAGCATGAGGAAAACAGCAAGTCATTTGATTTCAAGTGCATGAAGTAAGAGGCAGAGCATGGCAGGAGTGAAGGTAAGAGATACATAGGACAGGGAGGGCTGCACAGTAGATAACAGCAAGGATTTTACAGACAACAGGGTTCCACTGACGGATTCTAAAGCAGGCAGGTGACATGATCAGATCACATTTTATTTTTAATTTTATTTATTTTTGTTATTTATTTATTTATTTTTTTTATACTTTGAGTTCTAGGGTACATGTGCATAACGTGCAGGTTTGTTACATATGTATACTTGTGCCATGTTGCTGTGCTACACCCATCAACTCGTAAGCACCTATCAACTCGTCATTCACATCAGGTATAACTCCCAATGCAATCCCTCTCCCCTCCCCCCTCCCCATGATAGGCCCTGGTGTATGATGTTCCCCTTCCCGAGTCCAAGTGATCTCATTGTTCAGTTCCCACCTATGAGTGAGAACATGCGGTGTTTGGTTTTCTGTTCTTGTGATAGTTTGCTAAGAATGATGGTTTCCAGCTGCATCCATGTCCCTACAAAGGACACAAACTCATCCTTTTTTATGGCTGCATAGTATTCCATGGTGTATATGTGCCACATTTTCTTAATCCAGTCTGTCACTGATGGACATTTGGGTTGATTCCAAGTCTTTGCTATTGTGAATAGTGCCGCAATAAACATACGTGTGCATGTGTCTTTATAGCAGCATGATTTATAATCCTTTGGGTATATACCCAGTAATGGGATGGCTGGGTCATATGGTACATCTAGTTCTAGATCCTTGAGGAATCGCCATACTGTTTTCCATAATGGTTGAACTAGTTTACAATCCCACCAACAGTGTAAAAGTGTTCCTATTTCTCCACATCCTCTCCAGCACCTGTTGTTTCCTGACTTTTTAATGATCACCATTCTAACTGGTGTGAGATGGTATCTCATTGTGGTTTTGATTTGCATTTCTCTGATGGCCAGTGATGATGAGCATTTTTTCATGTGTCTGTTGGCTGTATGAATGTCTTCTTTTGAGAAGTGTCTGTTCATATCCTCTGCCCACTTTTTGATGGGGTTGTTTGTTTTTTTCTTGTAAATTTGTTTGAGTTCTTTGTAGGTTCTGGATATTAGCCCTTTATCAGATGAGTAGATTGCAAAAATTTTCTCCCATTCTGTAGGTTGCCTGTTCACTCTGATGGTAGTTTCTTTTGCTATGCAGAAGCTCTTTAGTTTCATTAGATCCCATTTGTCAATTTTGGCTTTTACTGCCATTGCTTTTGGTGTTTTAGACATGAAGTCTTTGCCCATGCCTATGTCCTGAATGGTACTACCTAGGTTTTCCTCTAGGATTTTTATGGTATTAGGTATAACATTTAAGTCTCTAATCCATCTTGAATTAATTTTCGTATAAGGAGTAAGGAAAGGATCCAGTTTCAGCTTTCTACTTATGGCTAGCCAATTTTCCCAGCACCATTTATTAAATAGAAAATCCTTTCCCCATTTCTTGTTTCTCTCAGGTTTGTCAAAGATCAGATGGCTGTAGATGTGTGGTATTATTTCTGAGGACTCTGTTCTGTTCCATTGGTCTATATCTCTGTTTTGGTACCAGTACCATGCTGTTTTGGTTACTGTAGCCTTGTAGTATAGTTTGAAGTCAGGTAGCGTGATGCCTCCAACTTTGTTCTTTTGACTTAGGATTGTCTTGGAGATGCGGGCTCTTTTTTGGTTCCATATGAACTTTAAAGCAGTTTTTTCTAATTCTGTGAAGAAACTCATTGGTAGCTTGATGGGGATGGCATTGAATCTATAAGTAACCTTGGGCAGTATGGCCATTTTCATGACATTGATTCTTCCTATCCATGAGCATGGTATGTTCTTCCATTTGTTTGTATCCTCCTTTATTTCACTGAGCAGTGGTTTGTAGTTCTCTTTGAAGAGGTCCTTTACATCCCTTGTAAGTTGGATTCCTAGGTATTTTATTCTCTTTGAAGCAATTGTGAATGGAAGTTCATTCATGATTTGGCTCTCTGTTTGTCTGTTACTGGTGTATAAGAATGCTTGTGATTTTTGCACATTAATTTTGTATCCTGAGACTTTGCTGAAGTTGCTTATCAGCTTAAGGAGATTTTGGGCTGAGACAATGGGGTTTTCTAAATATACAATCATGTCATCTGCAAAGAGGGACAATTTGACTTCTTCTTTTCCTAACTGAATACCCTTGATTTCTTTCTCTTGCCTGATTGCCCTAGCCAGAACTTCCACTATGTTGAATAGGAATGGTGAGAGAGGGCATCCCTGTCTTGTGCCAGTTTTCAAAGGGAATTTTTCCAGTTTTTGCCCATTCAGTATGATATTGGCTGTGGGTTTGTCATAAATAGCTCTTATGATTTTGAGGTACGTTCCATCAATACTGAATTTATTGAGCATTTTTAGCATGAAGGGCTGTTGAATTTTGTCAAAAGCCTTTTCTGCATCTATTGAGATAATCATGTGGTTCATGTCTTTGGTTCTGTTTATATGCTGGATTATGTTTATTGATTTGCGAATGTTGAACCAGCCTTGCATCCCAGGGATGAAGCCCACTTGATCATGGTGGATAAGCTTTTTGATGTGCTGCTGAATCCGGTTTGCCAGTATTTTATTGAGGATTTTTGCATCGATGTTCATCAGGGATATTGGTCTAAAATTCTCTTTTTTTGTTGTGTCTCTGCCAGGCTTTGGTATCAGGATGATGTTGGCCTCATAAAATGAGTTAGGGAGGATTCCCTCTTTTTCTATTGATTGGAATAGTTTCAGAAGGAATGGTACCAGCTCCTCCTTGTACCTCTGGTAGAATTCAGCTGTGAATCCATCTGGTCCTGGACTTTTTTTGGTTGGTAGCCTATTAATTATTGCCTCAATTTCAGAGCCTGCTATTGGTCTATTCAGGGATTCAACTTCTTCCTGGTTTAGTCTTGGAAGAGTATAAGTGTCCAGGAAATTATCCATTTCTTCTAGATTTTCCAGTTTATTTGCGTAGAGGTGTTTATAGTATTCTCTGATGGTAGTTTGTATTTCTGTGGGGTCGGTGGTGATATCCCCTTTATCATTTTTTATTGCATCAATTTGATTCTTCTCTCTTTTCTTCTTTATTAGTCTTGCTAGCAGTCTGTCAATTTTGTTGATCTTTTCAAAAAACCAACTCCTGGATTCATTGATTTTTTGGAGGGTTTTTTGTGTTTCTATCTCCTTCAGTTCTGCTCTGATCTTAGTTATTTCTTGCCTTCTGCTAGCTTTTGAATGTGTTTGCTCTTGCTTCTCTAGTTCTTCTAACTGCGATGTTAGAGTGTCAATTTTAGATCTTTCCTGCTTTCTCTTGTGGGCATTTACTGCTATAAATTTCCCTCTACACACTGCTTTAAATGTGTCCCAGAGATTCTGGTATGTTGTATCTTTGTTCTTATTGGTTTCAAAGAACATCTTTATTTCTGCCTTCATTTCGTTATGTACCCAGTAGTCATTCAGGAGCAGGTTGTACAGTTTCCATGCAGTTGAGTGGTTTTGATTGAGTTTCTTAGTCCTGAGTTCTAGTTTGATTGCACTGTGGTCTGAGAGACAGTTTGTTATAATTTCTGTTCTTGTACATTTGCTGAGGAGTGCTTTACTTTCAATTATGTGGTCAATTTTGGAGTAAGTGCGATGTGGTGCTGAGAAGAAAGTATATTCTGTTGATTTGGGGTGGAGAGTTCTATAGATGTCTATTAGGTCTGCTTGCTGCAGAGATGAGTTCAATTCCTGGATATCCTTGTTAACTTTCTGTCTCGTTGATCTGTCTAATGTTGACAGTGGAGTGTTGAAGTCTCCCATTATTATTGTATGGGAGTCTAAATCTCTTTGTAAGTCTCTAAGGACTTGCTTTATGAATCTGGGTGCTCCTGTTTTGGGTGCATACATATTTAGGATAGTTACCTCTTCCTGTTGAATTGATCCCTTTACCATTATGTAATGGCCTTCTTTGTCTCTTTTGATCTTTGATGGTTTAAAGTCTGTTTTATCAGAGACTAGTATTGCAACCCCTGCTTTTTTTTGTTCTCCATTTGCTTGGTAAATCTTCCTCCATCCCTTTATTTTGAGCCTATGTATGTCTCTGCGTGTGAGATGGGTCTCCTGAATACAGCAGACTGATGGGTCTTGACTCTTTATCCAGTTTGCCAGTCTGTGTCTTTTAATTGGAGCATTTAGTCCATTTACATTTAAGGTTAATATTGTTATGTGTGAACTTGATCCTGCCATTATGATATTAACTGGTTATTTTGCTCATTAGTTGATGCAGTTTCTTCCTAACCTTGATGGTCTTTACATTTTGGCATGTTTTTGCAATGGCTGGTACCGGTTGTTCCTTTCCATGTTTAGTGCTTCCTTCAGGGTCTCTTGTAAGGCAGGCCTGGTGGTGACAAAATCTCTAAGCATTTGCTTATCTGTAAAGGATTTTATTTCTCCTTCACTTATGAAACTTAGTTTGGCTGGATATGAAATTCTGGGTTGAAAATTCTTTTCTTTAAGAATGTTGAATATTGGCCCCCACTCTCTTCTGGCTTGTAGAGTTTCTGCCGAGAGATCTGCTGTTAGTCTGATGGGCTTCCCTTTGTGGGTAACCCGACCTTTCTCTCTGGCTGCCCTTAAGATTTTTTCCTTCATTTCAACTTTGGTGAATCTGGCAATTATGTGTCTTGGAGTTGCTCTTCTTGAGGAGTATCTTTGTGGCGTTCTCTGTATTTCCTGGATTTGAATGTTGGCCTGCCCTACTAGGTTGGGGAAGTTCTCCTGGATGATATCCTGAAGAGTGTTTTCCAACTTGGTTCCATTTTCTCCCTCACTTTCAGGCACCCCAATCAGACGTAGATTTGGTCTTTTTACATAATCCCATACTTCTTGCAGGCTTTGTTCATTTCTTTTTCTTCTTTTTTCTTTTGGTTTCTCTTCTCGCTTCATTTCATTCATTTGATCCTCAATCGCTGATACTCTTTCTTCCAGTTGATCGAGTCGGTTACTGAAGCTTGTGCATTTGTCACGTATTTCTCGTGTCATGGTTTTCATCTCTGTCAGTTCGTTTATGGCCTTCTCTGCATTAATTACTCTAGCCATCAATTCTTCCACTTTTTTTTTCAAGATATTTAGTTTCTTTGCGCTGGGTACGTAATTCCTCCTTTAGCTCTGAGAAGTTTGATGGACTGAAGCCTTCTTCTCTCATCTCGTCAAAGTCATTCTCCGTCCAGCTTTGATCCGTTGCTGGCGATGAGCTGCGCTCCTTTGCCGGGGGAGATGTGCTCTTATTTTTTGAATTTCCAGCTTTTCTGCCCTGCTTTTCCCCCATCTTTGTGGTTTTATCTGCCTCTGGTCTTTGATGATGGTGACGTACTGATGGGATTTTGTTGCAGGTGTCCTTCCTGTTTGATAGTTTTCCTTCTAACAGTCAGGACCCTCAGCTGTAAGTCTGTTGGAGATTGCTTGAGGTCCACTCCAGACCCTGTTTGCCTGGGTATCAGCAGCAGAGGCTGCAGAAGATAGAATATTGCTGAACAGCGAGTGTACCTGTCTGATTCTTGCTTTGGAAGCTTCCTCTCAGGTGTGTACTCCACCCTGTGAGGTGTGGGGTGTCAGATTGCCCCTAGTGGGAGATGTCTCCCAGTTAGGCTACTCAGGGGTCAGGGACCCACTTGAGCAGGGAGTCTGTCCCTTCTCAGATCTCAACCTCCGTGTTGGGAGATCCACTGCTCTCTTCAAAGCTGTCAGAGTCGTTTGCATCTGCAGAGGTTCTGCTGCGTTTGTTATTGTTTACTATGCCCTGTCCCCAGAGGTGGAGTCTACAGAGACAGGCAGGTTTCCTTGAGCTGCTGTGAGCTCCACCCAGTTCGAGCTTCCCAGCGGCTTTGTTTACCTACTTAAGCCTCAGCAATGGCGGGCGCCCCTCCCCTAGCCTCGCTGCTGCCTTGCCAGTAGATTACAGGCTGCTGTGCTAGCAATGAGGGACGCTCCGTGGGCGTGGGACCCTCCTGGCCAGGTGTGGGATATAATCTCCTGGTGTGCCCGTTTCCTTAAAGGGCAGTATTGGGGTGGGAGTTACCCAATTTTCCAGGTGTTGTGTGTCTCAGTTCCCCTGGCTAGGAAAAGGGATTCCCTTCCCCCTTGCGCTTCCCAGGTGAGGCGATGCCTCGCCCTGCTTCAGCTCTCGGTGATCGGGCTGCAGCAGCTGACCAGCACCAATTGTCCAGCACTCCCTAGTGAGATGAACCCAGTACCTCAGTTGAAAATGCAGAAATCACCGGTCTTGTGTGTCGCTCGCCCTGGGAGTTGGAGACTGGAGCTGTTCCTATTCGGCCATCTTGCTCCGCCCCCTATTTATTTATTTGTTTCGAGATGGTCTCGCTCTGTCACCTGGGCTGGCATGCTGGGGCAGGATCTCAGTTAACTGCAGCCTCGGACTCCTGGACTCAAGTGATCCTCCCATCTCAGCCTCTGGAGTAGCTGGGAGAATAGGTGTGCACCGCTACACCTAGCTAATTTTTTTTTTGAGACCAAGTTTCACCCTAGTTGCCCGGGCTGGAGTGCAATGGTGCCATCTTGGCTCACTGCACCCTCCGCCTCCCAGGTTCAAGTGATTCTTCTGCCTCAGCCTCCTGAGTAGCTGGAATTACAGGCATGCTCCACCATGCCCAGCTAATTTTGTATTTTTAGTAGAGAAGGGGTTTCTCCGTGTTGGTCAGGCTGCTCTCGAACTCCCAACCTCAGGTGATCTGCCTGCCTCAGACTTCCAAAGTGCTGGGATTACAGGTGTGAGCCACCACACTTGGCCCAATTTTTGTATTTTTTGAGATGGGGTTTCACCATGTTGCTCAGGCTGGCCTCAAACTCCTGGACTCAAGCAGTCCTCCAGCCTCAGCCTCCCAAAGTGCTGGGATTACAGGTACGAGTCACCACACCTGGCCAGGTCTTATTTTATTTGGGATATTAATGGTAACTTCGTAAGATTGGAGGAAGAAATCCACAGGCAAAGACAACAATTAGCACCCATTAGTTAAGTTAGGAATGAGGAGGATCTAAACGAGGAGAACGACAGCATGATTTGAGGAAAGGTTATATATGTGTAAACAACTTAGTGATAAATTTAGTAGGAGATTACCTGGAAGTTGGAGTAAGGAAAAGAAAATGTGATATTTACACCCTGTATTTACATTTGGCCAATGGTTTTATGAAAGGCAAGTATTACGGGGGCAGGAACAATTAATGGGGAAAAACAAACTTATGACAATTTTGAGACAGTTTTGAAAATATTTAGCAGGCAGTTGGATGTGGATATCTGAACTTCAGTGGAGATATTGGCACTAGAAATATACAAAGGGGAGTCATAAACATAAGTTTGTAGCTAAAACTAGAAAATTGGAAAAGGCATCTCCATGGTGTGTGCGTAGAGTAAGAATAACCAGAGATCAATGTTGAGAACATTTAAGGAGTGGGCAGAAGGGGAGAGCTCATTGGAGATTGAGGGGAAAAAAGTCAAAAAATCTTGTTTCTTGATTACAAAAACAAACAAAAAACAAAAACAGACTGGTATTGCCACTGTTCTAGTAGGTTAAGTTTTTTTTTAAATTCCAGTGGGTAATTAGGAAATCATTGGCTACTCTGATAAAATAGTTTCAGGGAAATGATAGAGAAAATAAAAAAGTTACAGCTATTAAAAAATGGAAGTAAGGAAAAATATCTTATTTAAAGAAAAGTGCAGGTAAAGGGAAAAGAGGAATCAACAAAAATAAGAGAGTTTAACTTTCAAATAAATGTATTTCCAATTCTATTGTTTCCTGGGATAAGGGATTGCTTAGAAAGATTATATGTGTTTGAAAGCAAGGGTAAAGCCAAGGAAAAGGAAAAACCATGGTAAGGGAAGAAAAAATGGCAACAGATGAAACAAACTCTGAAGGACATTTAGAAAATAAAGAACAGATGTCTGCTTGTTGGTTCATCATAAAGAAGAGAAGTATCTAATCCTCTCAGAAGGAAAGGGTGGGTATAGAAAATCAGAAGGTGAGGGGGACAGAAGAGCCAATAATTCACGTTTTATGAAATCAAATTCCCTAATAATATAGAAGTTTGTTTATTAAGAGTAAGGATGAGAGAATGGAGAAGCCTTGAGAATAAAGGTAGAATAATTGCTGAAAGAAGTGGAAAGAACAACTGATCAAGAAGGCCAAAGACCTGAGAAATTGACTAGGATTGAATATACAAATTTGTAGACATATGAATGTTTAAATGATGGCATTTCTCTAGCAGTGTCAAGCCTCTGCATTAGAGTAGAGAAAGTGGATGATGGAATTAACTCAAGATTGAAATTTTATCTGTCAGATGTCTGTAAAGGTAAGGATGCAAGGTATTGAGGTTATTGAGAAAATAGTTCAGATGATAAGCAATAGGACCCAGGCTGAGAAGGGAATACATCAAGCCTTGAAATGTCTAGCTCAGCTGAAAGAAGGAGGTGGGGTGGAATCCGGAACTGGATGTTTCTGTAAAGTTGTTTATGGCCAGAGTAGTGAGAGTGATCAAGACAGGAGGTTGTGCTTAAAACCGGAGGCATCAGTGCTTAAAGCTTGCGACATCAGCACTTAAGGTTCAGATGTAGACAGATTTAAGTTCAACTTCAATGTAAGGCTATTGGCTTGATGAGTTAGGTAATTTTGTGCCCATTTTATGACAAAACAAATGATTTGGAGAGGTTAAATAATTTGTTTATGTTTAAACCACTAGTGGGTATGAGAGCTGGGATTTGACCACAGGTTTCCTGACTTCAGAGCTTCTGTACTTTTATTAGTCCATATTGTCCTCCACAATTTGGCTTCTCAAGTAATGAAATAGGGATGCATTTTTGCTTATTCAAGTTTTTACTGTTTAAATTTATAAAAGAATCCATATAATGTTGATAATCATTTGTTCTATTTACTTTGTTTTGTTTATAACTGTGAATATTCCTACTTGGTTGTTTTGTACCTAAGTGTTTGATTTGGGAACATCTTCAGAGATGTTAGTGTCTTTTTCATTTTGAAGATATTTGGCCTAATAACATTTTGTTCATAAACTATGTTCAGCACACCAATAAGTTTAAATTGGTTTCAGAATTACATATAGTTAAGTAAGATATCAAAAGCAAGTAATTTTGATTTAAATTATGTAATAGCATAGATATGTTTGTTTATATTTTTCCAAAAGTCTTGTTAACTGAGTTACTCAAAGCTTTTCTTGTAGAGTGCCTACTGGTGCTTTATAAAATCACAGGCATCAAATTAATGAGTCCATCCAACTTTCTAGATAATTAGAATGCCCCTCAGCTTAAAAGCATAGGGCTGAATCAGAACTATTTTACTCAAGAAGGTGTGAAACTTGTTTTCCTGAGTGGCAAAATAAAAAGTTATTAATAGCTATGCTAACATTCACATTCAGTTTAACTGATTTTTTAAAAGTCATTTTTTAGTCTAATCTCCAATGACTTTGAACATAGTTTCCCAAATGTCATGTTCTTGCATTATGCCCTTGCATTAAGTTTAGGATTAGTTTTTCTTGTGAGCACCATACTTCAAAAACAGAAATATTAAATATATATAAAATGTGGTCTTGTTTGTGGCATTCTAATATTAACTGATGATTTTTATAGCATTGATTTCATATGGCAATGTTTGTTTTTAATTAATTTAGGTGCTGTGTTCTCAGTAAACTCATTAGAAAAATGTTCTGAAACCTAGTTGATATCTATTTATTCACTTTTGCAGAGAGTTTTTAGCCAAAATGCATTCTGTAACTTAAATAAACTTCTTTATATTATAGATTACATCATGTATAAAGAGAAAATGCAAAAACATGGTTAACTTTTACATATTAGGTCATTAAAAATCCATTCTTGCCTTCCTGCCCATTACTACATCTTTTTTCAGACCTGTCACCCATTTCATTTAAGCACTTAGCCCTCTTCTAATGAATGAATTGGCATTTCATATTACCTTATTATCCTATAAAACAAAATGTGTACTCAATAACATTAATGGTAATTTCTCATAAAGACACATTATTGATCCGGGAGCTACCTGTAAGCATTGAAAATTGCAGCCTGCACACAGAGCCTTTCACATCTGGGTCTGAAGAATTAAAGAAAAATTAAATTTGACAGCAGTAAATTCACAGGCACAATCTAGGCTCCAATTTATATGCAAAATGAAATGCTTTATGAAAATTTCTTCTATTTTCTCACGGAGATTTGGGAAAAAGATTTCACTAGATGCTTCTTTCTTTAATATCCCTCTACTTAAATATTATACTGCAGTCACTGCAGACTCTCTTTGATGTATAAATAATCAAGTTAAATTATGTGCAGCAAGGAGACTAGTGCTCTGCCATTCTTATTTTACAAAGTAATTTCTACCCTAGAGGGTCAAATTTCCCTGACAAATTCTTAATTACTATGTTGCAACAGAAGCAGAATCTATTTGTGCATAAATCCTGGGCATTCCCACGTGGCAAGTAACTAATATTACCAACCATTTCACTTGGCCTGTTCACTGAACTCCATAATTAGATAATACTTTTGATGATGGTACATTTGAAGTCTTAATCCATTTAATTTTTTATGAGTTTTTTTTTATTTTAATAGGGATATGTTAGTGACCACTGCCTATTTAAAAATCATTAAAATTCTGTCCACAGCAGTAATAAAGATTAAAGATCACTAATATGGCATTCATAACCTTGCTGGTTTTCCAGAAATCCAGGGCTTAAGGTAAATGTTAAAGGTCATTTAATATGTTAGTCACTAATTATAATCCTGGGTAATAGGTTCCTTTTCTAATTATCATGGTATAAAAGTTCTATTGTTTGGGTCTGTGCTTCTGATTTTTGTATTTAGCTTTTTTGGGATAAGTAATCCTGGAATTAAGCTCCTGAACATTGATGAAAGTAGGTAATGCTTGATGATTAGCTGGATAAATGCTTATATTTGAATGCTGTATAATATCTTGCCTTAAAGTTACTTACAAAAGATGCAGCATCTTTTTTTTTCTAGGAATAAGTTCAGGGAAAAGGTCATTGTAAGATTAATGCACCCATATTTTAATATCAAACTATGACAAATTTGACTACAGCCTTTCCATACCCATGCCAAAACATTAAGAAGAAAGCTTAAACAACCTGAAACAAGAGGAAGATATTTCTAAAAAGTGGACTAGATTTGGTCTCTTAACCTAATAACAAAAGTGCAAAATTCTCCATTTCCCTTTGCAATAAATTGCTCACTCCTTATTTAAACACACTTACATACACAGGCATACACATACATCTCGCAAGTTAGGGTAGCTTCCTGAAGAAATCACAAGCTGCCTTCTCAGCTAGTATCCTGGGATCATGACAAGCTAAAGCCATGATGGATGAATTGTAACCTGTCAGTATTTTGGCCAGTATATTTCACCAAATTCAGACTATCTTGTCATTTTCCACTTAGCTTTATATTGGTTTTGAAAGTATTACATATCATCTGCTTATAAAATGTCTACATTTTGAGTTATTTCATTAACATGTATTTTTTTCATATTTCAAACATTATTTTCATGTTCTACCTCTTCAGTCATTCATATATACTCCAATCTTTGGATTTGTCCTTGCAAGGAATCTTTAACGAGTCACTAATACAATGTCAGTTGTGTCTTAGGTTGTTAGAACTTGTAAAAAGCTTTAAGAATGTCTTATAAGAGCCCTATCAGTTATACCTTGATTAATTAATTAATAATTATTTATTGAGTATTTGCTGTGCTCCAGACACTTAAAGATTCTTGCTATCATGAAACTTTTATTCCACTGACAGGAGACATACAATAGACAGAATAAATAAATTTACCTCTGTCTTGACCTTTCTGTCTATGGTATATATATAGATATTATATATAAGTATCTATAGATACTAATGATAAAAACTTTAAAATACTACAAGCAAGAGGAAAACTGAAGAGTAACATGGGAATTGACGATTAGGAATCAGAAAAAGGGTTGCTACTTTACTTCGAGTGATCTTAGAAGGACTCATTGAGAAAGTGACATTTGACCAAAGATTGGCGAGCATTACTCAAGGGTATCAGGCATCCCAGGAAGGGCAGGCAAGTACAAAGACTCTGAGGCAAGAGTGTGCTTGGCTTGTTTGAGGAAAAATGTGAAAGTGAGTGTGGTTGGAAAGAAGGAAGGAAAGGTAGAGTATTTGCATATTTGTTCACAAAAGTATGGGGGTCCAGGTTAAATGTTACCTTTAGGCTCTTGCAGACTTTGATCTTTTTAAATTTGTGAGATGAAGGCCATATGAATATTTCAAATAAGAAGGGACATAAGTCCACTTAGGTTTAAAAATTATAACTCTGACGTCTGGACTTAAAAATCTGCTAATGGAGTTAAAGAATGAAGCGGAGAGACTAGTTAAGGAGCTTTAAATAAAGATCATCCCATCAAAAGATGAGAGTGGATTGAATCAGGGGATCATTTTGGATATTGAAAGCCAAATTTGATATGTTTTGAAATTAAAATAAAATAATTTGATAACTGATCAGATATGAGAGAAAGAAAAGTGTCAATAATGACACTAGAATTTGGTTTTTAGCAACATGGGTCTCATTTGTGAACTCAATAAATGCATTTGCAGCATATTGTAGAGTCAAACACCTGAAAGAAGGTGATTGAAGCAAAAATGGGAGGAGTTTTTCTTTTAAAGTTAAGAAAAACCAATGGAGTAACAGCTAAAGGAAAATATAGATTTAGAACATTTTCTTTTAATATGGAAGAAATTACAGTATATATGTACAAGATATACTTATAAGATAATCCAGTACAGAGGGAAAGTTAACAGTCACTTGAAACTATTGTTTATGACTTTAAACTGAGACAGTGAACCATGTCCAGGTTCAGAGTACCAGAGAATACAATTAAACTTGATTAGAGTTTTGCAAGGAGAGAATAATAAAATGAAAGAAAGGCACAATTATTGGCAATGTTTGCACAAAATGGTATGTAAGAATGTAGAATTTAGACTGTGTAAGGAGGGTGGTGAGGGTAGGACAATGCACACACATAAGTGCCGTAAATAACTATGATAGATCTCCCTTTATACTTGGGGGAATGGAATACATGAATGATAAGTCAACCATCTCTTCCACTTGGAGGGCTTCCTTAGAAAGGGGCTAGTAATAAGACTGGGGAAATTACAAGAACTCATAAAATTGTGGAAGCACAGCGTTCAACACCAGGAAAAGAGAAAAATGGAAAAGCAACTGTAGATACAAGAGTGCTACAACAGACTCCCCAAAAATGAATACTATGAATTTTGCTTCCCCAACCGAGATCACAAAATTAATGAAAAGACAAGAGATAGCTGATGCTGGAGGTTGGGTTTACCCAGGGCTGGCTCCATGTTTGTGACCTGTGTAGGTACATGGGATGACATGCTAAGTGCTAAGAATGGCCTTGCATTTGGTTCAATCCTCTGCTGCTGCAGTCTTGAGACTTTTAATATTTTGGAACAAGGGTGTTTTGGTAGCATCCTGCAAAAGGCAGGATAGGTTTAGATGTTGACACATGCACCGCCAGAGTATGAGAATGTATTAATCTCATTATGGGGGGTTCTGGGGACAGGAGGGTAGACTCCTAAGCAGGTTCAAAACGGCTTGAGTGAATAAGGGGAATATGACTTTGGTTTCTGTTGTGATTCAGACATGCTGGGAGGAGAGCCTCTGCATAGGAGCTGGGTTTGCGTGGTTTGATCATTCTCATCTGGTGACAAGGAAGAGAGTGAGACCTTTCTTATGGACTCGTCCCACTATGGGACTTGAAAGCCGTGAGTAATTAAACATAAAAACATGCAGTCAGATGCTTTATTAAAAGGGGTCCCTGGGATTCCTCCTTGTACTGGCCCCACAGATGATGTAGTTGGTCCTGATGTTATGGAAGCAGATTCTGAGACACAGTTTGGGATGCAAGATGTTTACTAGGGAGTAACTGCTATGAAGGGAAGAGAGGAATTCAAAATAGAAGGAAGAAAAAGTCCAACTGCTATACATTCATTCACCCATTACCAACATTCCCTAGATGGGGCCATATGGCCACACATGTATATGCCCATGTGCTTGTCAGATACAGAACTGCACACATCTCCAAGCTGGGGAGCAAATTATTTTCTGAAGAAGGACCTTGGCAGACTCAACTCTACATCTCCTGGAGTTGGATATATTCAATATCTTGAAATGTGTCATAGGTTTCAGATGCAAATTGAAATAGTTTTTAGGGGGTAAATTAATTATACATAGGTCTGAAATAAAGGCTTTAGAGGCATCCAAATTAACTGGGCACCAGATGGGTCACAGGATTTATTGTCAAACAAGTGGCATTTGGATTTCTCTCCATCAATTATCAGATATGTGACTTACTAGATATAGAAAGTCTAGTCTCTTTGAATGTGAGTTTTTTAAAGATAATACTGTTACAAATTGATATTTTTTGAGGAATAGCATTTGAAATAACTGTTGAAAAGTTTCATATAAATATTAGTCATTTTTCTCATTAAAAGCACCAAACCATGAACTTTGTAACTTAGGGTGACCAAAAGTCTTTTTTTTTTCCCCCCAGTAGAAGAGAGTTTTCTAATTTGAGTTATGTCTTACTGTGTTTTGCCCTTCCTGTTAGTAACCTTCTCTTTAAGAGTAAACTGTTAGTCATGCCAAGATATCACACCCATCAATAATTACTGACTAGTATATCTGTTTTATTTAACAAATTTAACCAAGTTATCTCATGATCCTCAATAGAAAAAAAAAATAAAGTTTTAAATTGGTCAGTGCATGTTTCTTACTCATTGTAGCATTTTAACCAGGAGTTACTGGTATCTTACCTAAGATATGAACATTTTCTTTTTCTCAAATTATATTAAGGAGGATGCTTTAGGTTTAACTTCTTGTTTTTATAATGTCATTTAAGAATTTTACAGAGCTTCTTGAGGTTAAATCCATGTGGATTCAATATTTTCTGCAGCTTAGCATTTTTATATTTATATTATTAAAAATAAAAACATGAAGAAAGTTTGAATCTTCACTCAGGTCACCAGTGGTAAAATAGAGTCACAATTTAGTTAGCACATATTGCACTGCAGTACCTCAAGTACATATAGCACAGGCCTTTAGTTCAGGTTAAAAACTCTTCTTTTAGTAAGTAGAAAATGAAATAAACAAACCTCAGTTTTGAATGTTTAAAGTCTGAAGCTTGCTCCAAATTCTTTTATAAATCAGGCTGTGTAATCTCATGATGTTTCTGGAAGTTGAAAAGAAAGATTTATTTCAGCAAAATATTGTATGTATTTCTTTCAGGTTCCCATTCTTAAATTGAAGTCTTAGATAAGGCTGGATGTTTAAAATTAAAATGGTTTCATTACTTCAAATTCTGCTGCTGTTCTTTTAAAAAACAAAACAACAACAACAACAAAAAAAACTAGTTAATGTTATACAGACAAACCCTGCCCCAATTACACAGGAACAGATTTGAAACAGCTCAGAGTATAATTAGAGATAGAA
This sequence comes from Chlorocebus sabaeus, assembly GCF_047675955.1. Lineage (NCBI taxonomy): Eukaryota > Metazoa > Chordata > Mammalia > Primates > Cercopithecidae > Chlorocebus > Chlorocebus sabaeus. The sequence continues at coordinate 18,509,684 of NC_132914.1, forward strand.
GGTGTGTATATTTGTATTTATGTGGGATTAGAAATGCTAAATAAAACTGTATACATACACTTGAAGGGAATCTTTAATAAGAAAATGATCACTTTAGAACCTGGTCCTGGACTAGTTTTTCTGTTTACATTTTGGTTATTTTAAAACTCATGAAAATAAAGGAAACATTTAGTTCAGCAATATTTTGAAGTAAGCTAAAATCTTATTTGAGTATCCAATACCACAGTGCAGATATATTCAAAAATGTCAAGAGAAAAATAACATGAGCAACAAAAATTTACTGTTTTTCTCAATCCCTCCTTCTTTTTTCCCTCTGTTACTACTGTGATAGACGTCCTATTTCATCAATATTGAGAAACGTAAAATGTCAATGTCTTAGTCTTCTTTGTGATGCTATAGTAGAATGCCATGGACTGGATAATTTATAAAGAAAAGAAACGTATTTTTTACAGTTCTGGATGCTGAGAAGTTCGAGGTTAAGGGACCAAGATCTGGTGAGAGCCTTTTTGCTGTGTTATCCTGCAGCAGAAGGCGAAGTGCAAGAGAGTTTAGGGGAGAGCAAGAGAACCAGAGGGGGCCAAACTGGCTTACCAGAATCTACTTTGAGATAATGACATTAATCCCTTTATGAGAGCAGAGACCTTATGACCTAATCAATTCCTATGATGCCACACCTCTCAACACTTGCACTGGGGATTAAGTTTCTAAAACATGAATTTTGGGAGACACATTTTAACCATAGCAATCATGTTATTAAATTAAAATCGTAAAAATTATACCTTTCTAGAGTGTCTTTTCCATTGAAAATCTTGCACAAAATACTAATTTTACAAATGAAAAAATATTTTTATATTTATATATGGCCTTGATTAGGTCTAAAAATGTACACCTTGATGAGAAAGAGACAGAGACAGAGTGAAAGAAAATCATTAAAGATAGGCAGAAGCTGGGCATAGTGGCTTATGCCTGCAGTCCCAGAGCTTTGTGAAACTAAAGTGGGTGAATTGCTTGAGTCCAGGTATTGGAGACCCGCCTGGGCAACATGACAAAACTCCGTCTCTATAGAAAATACAAAAAATAATCAGGCATGGTGGCATATGTCTGTAGTTCCAGCTACTCAGGAGGTGAAGGTGGAGGATCACTTGAGCCTGGGGAAGTGGAGTCTGCAGTGAGCCATGATCGTGCCTCTTGCCACTGCCCTCTAGTCTCGGCTACAGAGTGAGACGCTATCAAGAAAGGAAAGGGAAAGGGAAAGGAAAGGGAAATGGAAGAAAAAAGAAAGGAAGAGGGGAGAGGAGAGGAGGGAAGGAAGGAAGGAAGGCTCAAAAGAATTAAAATTGTATTCACTTTGATGCTCAAAGAAAAGTTGGCCCTATTATCAATTATCTCAACTTAAAACTTACCATGAAACATAGTCTATCCCTTCATAGCTGTTAAAAAGATTTAAAGTCATAATCACAGCACTTGAAAAGAACAATGCAAGTTCATTTTTGCTAATCTGATATCTTAAAATAGACTATCATAAAAATCACTGCAGAAAGATGAGAATCTATTTTTAAATTCTTCCTGGCATAAAATGGTCTATCTTCCTCAGTTTATCAGTCCTGACCAAGAAGAAAAAGACTCTCTAATACTAAATCAAATTTTTAATTCTGCTATTTAATCACATACTTTTAAGATGTCTTTTAGTGAGAATGGGAACTCACTTCCCTCAAATCCTAGAAGTTTTCTTTCAACTTTCCATTCTCTTTCTCTAAGGCATTTACTCAAAGCATGGTCCTTGGACAAGTTGCATTAAAACTATCTTTGGGAGGCCGAGGCAGGAGGATTATCTGAGGTCAGGAGTTGGAGATGAGCCTGACCAATATGGTGAAACCCCATCTCTACTAAAAATACAAAAATTAGCCGACTATGGTGGTGGGCACCTGTAGTCCCAGCTACTTGGGAGGCTGAGAAAGGAAAACTGCTTGAACACATCAGGTGGAGGTTGCAGTGAGCCGAGATCATGCCACTGTACTTCAGCCTGGGTGACAGAGTGAGACTCCATCTCAAAAAATAAAATAAAATAAAATAAAATAAAATAAAATAAAATAAAATACAGATACCTGTAGATCAGTATATCTAGAGGAGATGACAGAAAAACCATCATTTTATTTTATTTTCAAGTAGCTAATTAAGAGATATTAATGTTGAAAACTACTTTGTCCTTCTTATGAATTTGACCTAATCCTTTCATAATGATAACTACAATTTTAGCTTGAATTCTCATCAGAAAATTCACCTCTATAAACAATGTTTCATACTCTCATCCAACCCACATAGAATAATTTCATCAAGATTGTTTAAAATTGACATTCACCATATGGATCTATAGTCATTCAACAAGTCCAACACATATTTATTGAGAGATTTTACCTACTGTTATAAAAAGAAATTAAATAGTAAAACAAAGAAACAAAAAATCATAAGTTTTCTCATGGGCCTATTTAATAATTAATAAGGGAGAGTACAGACAATAAATTAAGCAGTACCCAAATTATATGTGAAGGTAAAAGGAATAAAGGATAGTGGGAGTCTGGAAAAAGGTTTCTATGTAAAATAGAACAGTTAGGGAGCAATCACTTTTTTTTGAATTTTTGAGTAAAAATTTGAAAGAGATGGGAAAAGAGCATCTGCAAGAGAAATAACAGCCATTACAAAGGCCCTCAGTGGGAAGTCTGCCTGATGTGCTTAAGAAACAACAACAGTGGAGAGAGTGGAAGGAGCAAAGCCATAGAGAAATAGGCGATGCAGTTAGAGAGGTAGTGAGAGGCCAGATTGTGTAGGGCCTTGAAGGAGATGCAGAGCAACTGGAAGGTGTTAAGCAAAAGAATGACCTGGTTTCAAGGCTCATGGCTTTAAAAGCAACCTATCCTCCATCAGTGCCCAAATTTATAAATTCAACTGTATCTATTTTCCCAATCTTCAAATTTTTGTCCAGAGATGCCTTGACATCTCCACTTGGATGCTTAATATGCTTCTAAGAGTTAAAGTGTCCAGAACTGAACTCCTGCCCATCTTTTTCCTCCTTAAATTTTCTTCTCCTCGGTCTTTCCTTCTCAGTTAGAGACAACTCTATTCTATTTGCTCAGGCCACTCATTCTTTTTGTTGACACCTCTTACACTTGACAACATTCACCAGATACTTCAGCAGATCCTGTTGGCTCTACCTTAACATTACAGACCAAAATCAATGACGTAAATATTTTTCAACACTTATGCTACTGCCACTCTCACACAGACACACAATGAACTGGTTTCACTAAGTTTGAATGACTTTGTGTCATTGTTCTGCAGTGAACAGATTTTAGAAGGAGCAAGGATGAAAGCAGGAAGACAGATAAAGTTATTGCAATAATACTTGGGAAAAAGGATGGTGGCTATGACCAGGGTAGTGAGTAGTAATCATATTCTGGATATATTTTAAAGGTAGATTCAATAGCAGTTTTTGACTAGTTGCATATGATATATGAGGAGGAAGAGTTGTTATTTCTTCAAGGCATTTTGGCTTAACTAGAACCAAACAGTCTTTGCATTGAGACAAGAAATACTATAGATGGAGCAAGTTTGTGAATATAGATCAAATTTCAACATGCAAAGTTTGGGAATTCTATGACACATTCAATGGAAATATTAAGTAATCAGGTAGATATAGGGGTCTTTAATTCAAGTGAGATGTTCAAGTTATACCACATGGGTGGCATTTAAATGTTTCAGACTGGGTGAAGCTAAGAGGAGAAAGAAAATTAACGTAAGGAAATTCTCTGAAAAATTCTTTTTTTTTTTTATTTTTTAAATTTATTTATTATTATTAAACTTCAAGTTGTAGGGTACATGTGCACAACGTGCAGGTTTGCTACATATGTATACTTGTGCCATGTTGGTGTGCTGCACCCATCAACTCGTCATTTACATCAGGTATAACTCCCAATGCAATCCCTCCCCCCTCCCCCCTCCCCATGATAGGCCCTGGTGTGTGATGTTCCCCTTCCCGAGTCCAAGTGATCTCATTGTTCAGTTCCCGCCTATGAGTGAGAACATGTGGTGTTTGGTTTTCTGTTCTTGTGATAGTTTGCTAAGAATGATGGTTTCCAGCTGCATCCATGTCCCTACAAAGGACACAAACTCATCCTTTTTTATGGCTGCATAGTATTCCATGGTGTATATGTGCCACATTTTCTTAATCCAATCTGTCACTGATGGACATTTGGGTTGATTCCAAGTCTTTGCTATTGTGAATAGTGCTGCAATAAACATACGTGTGCATGTGTCTTTATAGCAACATAATTTATAATCCTTTGGGTATATACCTAGTAATGGGATGGCTGGGTCATATGGTACATCTAGTTCTAGGTCCTTGAGGAATCGCCATACTGTTTTCCATAATGGTTGAACTAGTTTACAATCCCACCAACAGTGTAAAAGTGTTCCTATTTCTCCACATCCTCTCCAGCACCTGTTGTTTCCTGACTTTTGAATGATCGCCATTCTAACTGGTGTGAGATGGTATCTCATTGTGGTTTTGATTTGCATTTCTCTGATGGCCAGTGATGATGAGCATTTTTTCATGTGTCTGTTGGCTGTATGAATGTCTTCTTTTGAGAAATGTCTGTTCATATCCTTTGCCCACTTTTTGATGGGGTTGTTTGTTTTTTTCTTGTAAATTTGTTTGAGTTCTTTGTAGGTTCTGGATATTAGCCCCATTCTAATTGAAGAGTTTGGTGCTAAAGCAGGGAGTGGAAACTCTGATCTCCTGGTTCCAATGCTGTTTGTAGAATAAGATATGGACTGAGAATTCACAATTGGATTTATGAATGTGGAAGAATCAGTGACTTTGATGCAAGTAGTTTCAATAAATTGAGAAATAAAAGTGATAACCTTATTAGAGAGAATTTAAGAAGAAACGGAAAAAAAAAAACCCTATCTTTCAAACATATCCACTTGCCTTGCTCAATTTTGCCCTTTTCATGTCATTTAATTAACAGCCTATAGATTTGCAAATTTTTCTCCTTCTATTCATGTAGGTCACTTTTACTTGAAATATTAAATATAAATATACACTTTACATGCTTATTTATTGAAGCAATTAACAGTCCATATTGTTAGCAACATTGCTGCTATTGGGGACCTTGATAAACTCTGTCAAATGTTGCCTAAGAAAAAAGGATTTTTTAAAATAAATTTTACTCAGGTAGTCTGATGCACTCTTATTTGCAAATAACATTTTTGAAAACTCAGCATGACATGTCAGACTAGAATAACCTATATGTTACTTTGTTTCATTTAATGCTTTTTAATTTTATAATCTCTACAATAACGAAATGCCACATGTCCAAAACTAAGCACATTTTCTGCCACAAACCGCCTTTCCCTGATTGATTTTATACTACTAATGGAAGTATTGTAACACCTCAAAATGTACAAGTGTCTAGAAACTTTTTAAGTTGGATAAAACAATCCAAGTGCCTTTTGGGATCCTAAAAATACATATGGATATCAACATATAACAATAATGTGTTTAAAATAATGTCTTTGTGTCATCAGTGCAATATATCAATTCTATTAAAAATGTAGTAATTGATCATCTTTAAAATTATTCCATTCTTAGTAATTAAAATACATTTTAAAGAGCAAAAGTATAAACTCTTAGGTATCTAGAATTCTCAGTTCTAAGAATAAAACACTTCCAAGCATTATCTTGCCTGAGACTACAGATTAAATTTGCTAGTAACTTAAATAATAAAATTCTATTCAAATATTCAGAGACATGTCCACATTTATTATTTCAACTGTTTGAGTTTCCTCTGGGTACATGTATTAATTAATTAATGTGCTGCCCTTCTTATGTGATGACTTTCTTAGAAAAGGTAAAATTATTAATAAAAAATATTTCCCTTGCTTTAGCATATTTAGGGCAAAGACCAAATGCTTGAGATATTTAAACTTACTTGTTTATGGCAAGCCTAAAAGAGCAGAAAATGTGTCCCAGATGCACTATGTAAGTTAAAACTTGAGAAAGCAGTTCTTGCCCATAATATTTGGGCAAGAAAGAAATGCACACATACACACAAATTTTTTTAAAGTCCTGTTCCTTTTAACAATGAGATAAGAGAAAAATATAATAAAATATGAACAACAGCATTAATAAGTTGAGTAAAATCAGGGTTTCCAAATGAATATAAATGTCACAAACCATCTAAGGAAAGAAAACATGCTGGCTTAATCTAAAAAACTGTTACTGGTGTTCAAAAGAATTGTATCCCTCATTGGAAAAAAAAAAAAAAAACTACATTAGTAAAAGTTTGGGGGCCAGAGGATATGCTTTAGTAATCTGTAATGAGTTATCGATTTTATAGACCATCATCATGAATTGAAATAATTCTCATTTGGAAAACTCTAGAACCTGTGATATGGGGTAAGCTATATCTTCTATTGTTCATCACCTTAACACTGTAGGAACCTTCTTCACAGAGATATGAACCCGGTTGACTTACCTATTAGGCATTGTAGGTACTGTAGATCATCAAAGAAAATGTTATGGTATAACATTAATATATTATTATTGCAACTGTAGTGTAAAATGTAATTTTGAATATGCTTTTAATAGAAGGGGCATACAAAGTCAAAAGTGGGTAGGGCCCACAGAAGTGCTAATGCAGCCCTAGATTTTGAATCAAATGGCATATACCAACCTGTATATTTATTTTATTACCAGAAGATGGTGAAAATTTCTCCCTCCTTTGCTAGAAGTAAAGTTAAGCCCCTTTGCCTTGAATTCTCAAGGAAACCAACAGGTGAAAGTAGATTTTGAGATAATATTACTGAATTCCTCTCATTTGGAAAGTTTTCACATGTTTTTTTGAAAGGCTAGTAGGCCAATAGCCACAGAGACTTTACCTTGAAAATTGTAGAGACAGAGAAAGAAATTTATTCTCTCCATGCCAGAGAGTAAACAATGTGAAATATGCAAAGATCAGACATTTTGGACTCATATGAGATGGTGTCTCAGCTGTAATGCTTTTAGGTATAAAATTTTGGTGAATTTCAGTGTCTCTCAGCCACCTTTCCTCTGTGTGTAAGAAAAATGGGTGCTATGATGTGAAACTAACAGAATTGCTGTGATATTTAATTGGCAACCCCCACATTCAAACAGGATTTTTCTTCAACATCTCTATAGGAGAAAATGCTACCATTATTACACCAGTGTGCACAGAACAAAAATCGTTAGCTTGTCCCATGAACCCTGTCTCATATTCCATAGGTCTTTCATCTCCCATCAGTTCTACTTATCAAGACCACCAGTGTTTCTCTTCTGAGCTCTTTTAGTAGTGTTCAAATAGTTCTTTGTTTGTTGACTTTCAGTTTTTTTCATCCAGTAATCTGTATGCCACATAAGATCTTGTGTTGTCTTTTTAAAATGGAAATAAAATCATAACATCACCAAGGCTTCCGATCAAGAGTACACAATATCTCTGTGATAACATGGCCTTCATGATACTCCATGATATGGTCATTGTCTAATCTCTCTGAATTTCCTTCCTGCATGTCTAGCTACCATGGATTTCCTTTTTAGACTTTTATTTAAATTATAATTTTATTCTAAAATGGTTTTAGATTTACAGAAACATTGTGAAAATATGGCAGCCAGGTTTCATATATTCCACACTCAGTTCCCTACATTACTGACATTTCACCTTTCTGTGGAATATTTGTTCCAATTAATAAACCAATATTGAAACATTGCTATAAAATAAAGTTTATAATTTATTAAGATGTCTTTAATTTTTACAGATTTTCCCTTTTCTCCTCCAGGATATTATCCAGGATACATTTAGTTGTTACTTCCCCTTAAGCACCTTCTGCTGTGAGTTTCTCAGATTTAACTTGTTTTAATGACTTTGACGGTTCTGAGGATTATTGGTCAGGTATGTTGTAGAATGTCCCTCAGTTGGTATTTATCTGATACTTTCCTCATGACTAGACTGGATTTATAGATTCTAAGAGAAAAACCAAAGAGCTAATTTGTCATTCTCATCATATCACCTCACATCACATCAGGGATGCATTATAGCAACAAAATCTACCATTGTTGGTGTTACCCTTAATCATCTTTGTAAGGTCAAATTTTTCTGTTTTCTCCACTGTGACGTATTATACTCCCTCTCCTTGTTTTTAATGTATTCTTCAGAAGTAGTAATGTGCAGCCTATACTTAAAGACAGGGAATTTATTCTCAGTCTCCGTGACAGTGGATTATCCACATAAAGTTTTTGCAATTCATCTTGATGGGTTATTTGCCTATTCTCCATTTATTTATCTATCTATTTATTTATTTATATGAGTATAGATTTATAGATATTTTATATTTTGTGTGATAATTCAATGGCATTGTATTTGTTGCTCATATGGTTCCATCTTTGGCTATTGGGGATTCTTTGAGTCTTGTGTCCTTTTGACATATTCCCATTGGTGTTTGTTTGTTGTCTTTTTATAGCACATTCTTCCTTGCTTTTTGGCAGTATAAGACATTCTAGGCTCATCTTGCATATTACTTGCTCATATCTTAGAATCTAGCCACTTCTCTAAAGAGCCCTTGTTGGCCGGGCGCAGTGGCTTACACCGGTAATCCCAGGTACATGGGAGGCTGAGGCAGGAGAATTGCTTGAAGCCGAGAGGCAGAGGTTGCAGTGAGCCGAGATGGTGCCATTGCACTCCAGTCTGGGGGACAAGAGTGGAACTTTGTCTCAAAAAAAAAAAAAAAAAAAAAAAGGAAAAAAAAAACACCCTTGTTATTTTTATTGGAGAATGATATTAGAATCTCAAACCTGGGAACTAGATGTACCCATTGCTGCCATGGTGTCATTGCTACTATGCTTCTCTGTTGACAGAAGAGTGTAATATATGTGTGTATACTAATCCATGTTTACATTTTCGTAAATACCAGTAAATGTGTTCTGCTTATTTATATATACTCATTAAGATAAATATGACTTTATATTGATGTCTCCAACTCTAGTCAACAGGTTCTTGTCAGTAACCTACCACTATAACAGTGATAAGTTGGGTTCCATTATTTACCATTTATTAAATTGTGTTATATGTGTTTATGTATGCTTTAGAATTGTTATCCTATACTCCTGTGGGAAGCAACTTTATCAGCTAGAGTAAAGTGCTTATGTCCAGTTTCCTTTGCCTTTGGTTTTAGACTCCACTCATTTCCAAGGTTACTTTCACCCAACTCTTTTCACTGATGTTGTTTCATGCACTTGTTAGATTGGATTCTTTTATCACAGCCTGCATTCTATCCCGGTATCCCTGACCTTTTAAGTGAGTTTAAAAGATCTGCATACAGTAAGGCTCACATGTTGTTCTGTGAAGGTGTAGGTTTTGACAAGTGCATTGCGTGATGACTATACCATTACAGTCACATACAAATAGTTTCAATGACATAACAATTTTCTGTGCTTCACCTATTTAACTCTCTCCAAATTTCTGGCAACCATTAATCTGTTTACTTTCTCTATATTTTTGCCTTTGCCAAAATTTCATCCTTGTTTTTGCTTTGCTTGATAGTCCATTTTTTATTACTGCTAAACAGTATTCTAGTGTATGTATATTCCACAGTTTACCTATTCACTTATTTATCCATTCACCTATTGAAAGACACCTTGATCACTTCCAGTTTGAGTCTATTATGAATAATGGTGCTATAAACATTAATATGTAGATCTGGAATACACAGAAGTTTTCAACTCAGTTGAGTAAATACCTAGGAGCATGAGTACTGGATCATAAGATAAGACATTGTTTAGTATTATAAGATGCTACCAAATTGTCTTCAAAATAGCTATACCATTTTTCATTCCCAGCAGCAATAAAATTCCCATCAGAAATTAAAGTTCCAGTTGTTCTACATCTTGTCAGCTTTTGCTTTGTCACAGTTTTAGACTTTAGCCATGCTATTAAATGTGCTGTAATATCTAATTTTGTATTTCAATTTACACCTTTTCCCAATGACAAATGATTTGATCATCTTGTCTAATGCTTATTTGCCATCTGTATATCTTCTTTGGTGAGGCAGATGTTTAGATCTTTTGGCCATTTTTCACTGTGCTTTTGTTTTCTTAATAACATTAAGAAACTACTTTATATATTTTGGAAATAAGTCCTTTATCAGATTTGTGTTTTGCAGAGATTTTTCCCTCAGTCTGTGGCTAGTGTTTTCATTCTTTTCACAACACCTTTAATACAACAAAAAATTTAATTTTAAAATTCAATTTGCAAATGTTTTTATTCATGAAATATGCTTTTGATATTGTATCAAAAACTTGGCAGCAAACCCACAGTCTCCTAAATGTTCTCCTATGTTTTCTTCTAGAAATTTTATAATTGTGAATTTTACATCTGTGTCTATGATCTATTGTTTTTAAATTTGTGTAAGATGTAAGGTCTGTATGTAGGTTCTGAGTTTTTTTTCTTATTGTTGCATATTGACATCCAATTTTTCCAGCACCATCTTTTGAAAAGACTAGCTATTCTCCATGTAATTGCCTTAGTAACTTTATTAAAAGTTAGTTCATTACATTTGTGTCAGTTTATCTATGCTCTCATTCTATTTCATTAATCTATGTATTTATTCTTTTACTAGTATACAATCTCTTATTTACCATAGTTTTATGGTAAATATTAAAAATAGATAATGTGAGTTCTCCAACTCTGTTATTCATCTTCAGTATTGTGTTGGCTACCCCAGGTTCTTTGCCTTTCCATACACATTTTTAAATTAATGTTTTGATATCTTAAAAGTATCTTACTGGGGTTTTATTGGGAATGCATTATTTTCATAGACACAGATGGAAGGAATTGACATATTAATAGAATACTTCTCCAATTATTTAGATCTTCTTGGATTTTCTTATATTGTTTTATACTTTCAACATATTGTTTCTATCCACATTTTGTCAGATTTACACACCCATGTACTTATTTGTGGGACTGGCGTGGGGGAAGGTTGTTACTATAAATGGTGGGGTTTTTTTTGAAATTTCAAAGTGAAATTGTTAATTGATGTTATATAGGAAAGGAATTTACTTTAGTATATTGTCCTTGCATTATTTATTGACTTTATAATTTCTTTTCCAGAAGCTAAATTATTTATTTTTATATTCTTTCAGCTTTTAAATAAATATAGTGTTATAAATTCTTTTTAAGTCTGCTTTTGCTAGATCCCATTTTGAGGAATGGTCTTTCCATTTTAATTCAATTCACAAAGATATATCAAAATTTCTTTTGAGGTTTCTTCTTTGTGCTGTGAATTATTTGGCAGTATATTGCTTAATTTCTAAATATTTGGAGATTGTTCTGCTTTTTTTAGTTAATTGAATTGTAGTTTAATTCCGTTGTGATTTCAAAATATATTTTGTATGATATTTTTAAAAATTTGTGAAAGTGTGCTTTATGCCCCAGAATAGGATATATCTTAATTAATGTTCCATGTGAACCTGAGAAGATTATGTTTGGTGCTCTCGTTAAATGTAATATTGTATAAATGTTAATTAGGCTAAGGTGATTGATAAGGCTGTTAAGGTCATCTGTATTCTTACTGATTTCTGCCTGTCTGATCTATCAGTTACTGACAGAGAGGTGTTAAGTCCCCAACAATGATAATGTATTTGATTATTTACTCCTTCAGTTCTATCAGTGTTGCCTCTTTTTCTTAGATGCAGTGATGATTAAGTTTAGGTGTCAATTTGACTAGATTAAGGGATACCTTGAGAGCTCATGTCATAAAACATTATATCTGAGTATGTCTGGGTGTTTCTGTAAGAGATTTTTTTTTGAATCAATAGACTGAACAACGAAGATCTGCCCTCACCCAATGTGAATCAACACCATGAAGCCACTGAGCACACAGAATGAAAAGGCAAAGGAAGGGCAAATTTACTCTCTTTTTTTTCTGGACCTGGAATACCCTTCTTTCCTGTCCTTGGACATCAGAACTCCAGGTTCACCTGCCTTTAGACTCTAGGACTTGCACTAGTGAACCTCCAGGTTCTCAGGCCTTTGGCCTCAAACTGAGAGTTACTACAATCAGTTTCCCTCCTTCTGGAATCTTTGGAATTGGATGAGCCACACGCTACTGGCTTTTCTGTTTGTCCAGCTTACAGATGGTCTGTCATGGGACTTCTCAACCTCCATAATCCTATGAACAAATCCTCATAGTAAATCTTCTCCCATCTATCTGCCTGCCTGCCTGCCTATCTTTCTATCTATCCATCTATCTATCTATCTATCTATCTATCTATCTATCTATCTATCTATCTATCTATCTATCTATCTATCTATCTATTCTATTGGTTCTATTTCTCTGAAGAACCCTCCAGTAGGCGCATACACATTTAGGTTGTGATGTCTTGGAAAATTAGTCTCTTAATGATTAAGTAATGACCCACTTTGTCCCCAGTAATCTTTCTTATTCTAAAGTCAGCTTTGTCTGAAATAAATGTAACCAGACTTGCTTTCTTTTGATTAGAATTAACATGGTATATATTTCTCCTTTCTTTTTATTTTAACTTACCTGTGGTTGCATTCAAAGTAGGTTTTTTCTTTTGTTTTGTTTTGTTTTTTGAGATGGAATCTCACTGTAGTTGGCATGGGCTGGAGTGCAATGGCATGATCTTGGCTTGCTGCAACCTCCGCCTCCCAGGTTCCAGCAATTCTCCCGTCTCAGCCTCCCAAGTGGCTGAGATTACAGGCACCCGCCACCACACATGCCTGGCTAATTTTTGTATTTTTAGTAAAGATGGGGTTTCACCATGTTGGCCAGGCTACTCTTGAACTCCTGACCTCAGGTGATCCACCTCTGCCTTCCATAATGCTGAGATTACAGGTGTGAGCCACCGTGCCTGGCCTAAAGTAGGTTTTTATAGACAACATATAATTGGGTCTTGTTTTATCCAATCTGACATTATCTTTCCTTCCTTGCTGTTTTTAGACCATTCACATTAGTAATAGTTACTCATATATTTAAACTTATATGTGACATGTTCTTAACTGTTTTCTATGATGTTTGTTCTTTTGTCCTTGTTTTCTTCTCATTTTCTGTCTCTTGTGGTTTTAATTGAACAGTTTATATCACTTAATTTCATCTGTTCTGTTAACATGGCATTTATACATCCTTACAAAATTCTAATTTATAATATATAATATATATACATTTTATAATATATAAATATATGTCATGTATATAATTTGCTAATCCTAGTCCACTTTCAAATAACACTATACCACTTCACATGTAGTCATGTAGTGTAAGTATCTCAGAGTATTCTCCATTCTTCCATCATTTATGACACTGTCGTCATTCATTTCACATAACTTATTCTATAACCACCCAACACTTTACTATCATTACTTCGAAATGCTATCATTTAGATTAATGATAAGAAAAGTAAACATATATAAATATGATTTACCTCCACATATGTCCTCTTAAAAGCTGTTTCTTTATGCAGAGTCATGTCTCTGTCCTTTGTCATTTTCCTTCAGCCTGAAGAACTTGTAAAAAAATTTCTCTGCAAGGAACATCAGCTGACAGCAAATTCTCTTAGGTTTTGTTTGCCTAAATATTTATTTCTCCTACATTTTGCACAATAGTTTTTCTGGATACAGAATTCTAAATTAATCATTTTTAAAAATTTTTTAATATTTTGCTCCATTCTATTTTTGATGGCGTGCTTTATAATAAAAAGACCATTACAGTTGTTATCCTTGTTCTTCCATAGTTCAAGTGGTTTTATTCCCCTTCTGTCTTCCTTCAACATTTTCTCTTTGTATTTTGTATTCTACAGTATGAATATGATATGCCTAAGCATGTCAGTATTTTGTTTGCTTTGGGTAGTTTGGTTCTTACCTTGAGTGATGTTCTTTGAGCTTCCTGGATCTTTGGTTTACTGGAGATTATTAATTTTGAATAGACTTGGCCATTATTACTTCAAATATTCATTCTGCCATGTTGTCTTTTTTTCGTTTTCTTCTGGTATTCCAATAACACACAGTTATACCTTTTGATGTTTTTCTACAGTTCTTGTATGTTCTGTTCTGATATTTCATCCTTTTAACTCTGCCTTTAAGATTAGAAAGTGTCTATTTACTTATTTTTAAGTTCAATGGTTCTTTTCCCCTTCTTTTCTCAGTTAAGTCTATTGATGAACACACAAAAAACATTCATTTATGTTACTGTATTTTTTATTTGTAGTATATACTTTTGATTCTTAAAATTTTATCTCTCTGCTTGCATTATGCAATGCAATGGTTTATTTTTGTATTATCACTCTTAACATGTAGTTATTTTAAATTTCCTACCTGATAATTTCAACATATGTATCATATTTGAGTCTTCTTGTGATGATGACACTTTCTCTTAAAAGTGTTTTATCTTGCCTTTTGGCATGCTTTGTAACTTTTTGTAGAAAGCCAAATGTTGTAATGAGTAAAAGGAACTGAGGTAAAAAAGGCCTTTGGTGAGAGAATTTATATTGATCTGGCTAAGGAGAGGAGTATCTTTAATGATTGTTGTAACTATAGGTACAGCTTCCAATTCCTCTAGTGCCCTTGTGTTTTTCTCAATGCTTGATATTTAGCCTTTTGGACCAATCAGGAAGTGTAGCTTTTCTAAATGTAATGTGTTGCTTTTATATTGGAGCCCTGCTGATGTTGGTGGTAGGGTGTAGGGTGAGGGAACATTCTATAGTCTAATGATTGAATCTCAGCCTTTTAATAGGTCTGTGTCTCTGGCTTGAGATGGTCACAATTGTTTCTCCAGTGGCATGGCCTTCTCCCCCTTTCCCCAGCAATGCACCGCTTTCCACCCATTCTCTCCTTTCTTCTTTTGCTACAGAGTTTGCAATGCAGTCACTGGAATTTCAGAATCTGGTTGACTATGTTATTTTTCCCCCCTTAGAAGAGACAAAGCTGAAGAGGGCCTGAGTGGGAGGGAATTTCTTTCTTTTGCTAGAAAAAGGCTTGAGAATTGAACTTTGGCAAAGTATGTTTCTCTGGAGGGTAACCTTTTTTTTTTTTTTTTTTTTTTTTTTTTTTTTTTTTTTTTTTTAAATGGAGAAGGGGGTCTGGGAGAGTTTGACAGTAGTTACTTTCTTCCCCCACTGTCAGAGCCAAGTAGGGTCCCTGAAAGGAAAACCCATGTAAGTAAGGGGATCTAAGATTGTATCCTCCAGGAGCTTCTCATTTTCATGCTAGTCCACAGCCTCCAGCAATTCCTCCAAGTCTAAAGTGCCATATTAGTTCATTTAAGTGCCCTCATTTATCAGTGGTTTTTCCTCTAAGTTAGTAGATATCAATTGTTACATTTCTGTAGATGCATCTGTCTCTCCGGATTTCAGGGTGTTATTTTGCCCTGCAATTTCAGTTTTCTGGTAGGTCAAATAAAAGTTACTGGGTTTGAGTTCATCCAGCTTTTTCTTATTAGAAGAGAATGTTAACTTCTAAGTACTTCGCATGTTGGAGTTAAATAAATATACATAGAAAAATTAATATAGTAATTACAGGGAATACTTGATTATATTGGCAAATCTGAAAGGGCACATTTAATTATAAATATTATCAATTAAGTCTAGTATTTAATAATTGAGCAAATCTTAGTTTTATCTAATTAAAAATAATGATAAGTACTTATTTCACAATATTGCTGTAAGACCTAAATGACACAATAGCTATAAAATGTCTCATGTAATATCTGGCAAACAGAGTCAATTATTTCCCTTTACCTCTTATATCTTGTAAGAAGTGGAGCTGGACTGATTTTACAATATAAAGCTTAGAAATTTCTGTGGATTAATATACTTCCAGTGTTAGTAATGTCTGTCATGAGTATTCCAATAAAAATCAGTATTCCAACAGAAATCAGGTATTTATCATTATTATTAAATTATAACATACCTTTACTGTGTTAGGTGCTTTCTAGTATGAGTAGAAATATGATAATATCAAACACAAAGGAAATTATATCTGTGAAGGCACCAAAGGTCACTTTGTCATGAGCAATCACAGGATGTTTATATTTTGTATTTATGAAAATGTTCAATATGTTGAATATGAATAATTAATTTAAATAGTTTGTATAAATATAATTTCTTACCCAATTGAAATCAAATTACTTGAATAGTATATTGGTAGATTTAAAACATTAAGACATCCTTGAATTAGCAAACCTTGTGTTCTTTTTTTCTTTATGCTGCAACTTAACTTCAATATAAAGTCATAGATTCCAAAGACATAATTTTGCAGGACTAGTCCAATTAAGTCAGAAATTTGGCAACCTGGAAAAAGACAATAAACTCACGATTTGATGCCAAGGTATGTAATACATTTAGTTTGGGGAACATGGGAAGTGTTTTCTCCTCATCCCCCTAACCTTTGCCTACCCCTACCCCCAATATCAACTTATTTAAACCCAAACTGACCAACTAGTTTTTAAAACAAATATTTAAAAAGCATCTATGATGAAGAAACCTGATGTCTATTTGTCACATGAGTAAGATGATCAAACCAGATATGCAGCATCTTTACTTATGAAAAACTCAACATTCTCACTGAAAAAAATTAATGATTTATAAGGCACAGACCATTCCTTCTTATGCCTTAGAATTGCACTGATAACATTTTTTGAACTTAAGCTCTGTGGAAAATTGAGATGATATGTCCTTTCAGATATATGCCTATGATCTGAGTTATCACAAAAACACTAATTTGTTTAGTTAATTCTCACTTGGTATCTGTATGTGTGTGTGTGTGTGTGTTTATATATATGTTGTGTGAGGGTATGAGGTTATGTTTAAGAGATAGGGTTGATCCTAGTAAAAGATAAATTAAAAATGTTTAATTCAAAAATCAAGAATTTTTTTCGATTATATCTTCCTTTTAGATCATCATCTCCCAACCCTAAACTCACTAAGCCACAAGATTCTAATTCCAAGATTTTCCTTTGGATTCTAATGTGCTTGAGTATAATCTCAACGAAATAACATTGTCTCTCTGGACTCCACTTCCAAAGAGATTAAATAAAATGGTGGCAGTTTTCTAGGCAATTCATTCCAGTTATGAAAGTCTACTCTTCTATGATTGAGTGATTTAGTTAAGTCTGTAATATATAAAATTTTCATCTAAATATATGTTGAATCTCAAGCTAAACTTTGAGTTTAAATATATATATATATTTCTAGATAAATTTTATATGAAAATATTACCAAATAAACAGTATTATGGAAAAAATGTAGTGGAAAATGTATTTATTTGTAATATAATTTATAATTAAAAAATGCATTGCAGATATTTAATTTCATATTTTACATTTATTTTTAAAATTAATTTTTTAATTGATATGCAATTTTATTTTAAATTGAGTAAATTTTTTCAGAATGTGTGTTTTTTAAAATTTCCTGATGACAGCTGTGCTTAGTGGCTCATGCCTGTAATCCCAGCATTTTGGGAGGCCGAGGCAGGAGGATCACTTGGACCTAGGAGTTTCAGACCAGCTTAAGCAACATAGGGAGACCTTGCCTCTAAAATCATTAAAAAAAATTAGCCAGGCATGGTAACATGTGTCTCTAGTCCCAGCTACTCGTGAAGCTGAGGTGGGAGGATCATTTGAGCCTGGGACGTCAAGGTTGCAGTGAGCAGTGATCATGCTACTGCACTCCAGCCTGGGCAACACAGCAAGCAAGACCTGTTCTCAAAAAATGCAAATATTAAATAATAAATTTTCCTCATAAAAATATTATTAAAAGTAATTAGAAGAAATCAGAAAATATTGAATGTAAAAAATGGAACGTACCCTTATGAGTATGTATATACATGTATTTTTATTGATTGATTTGTCTATGTACATGGTGCATACATATATATAGACATACCTATGCATGTATATTTCCAGATATATTCATGTACACATGTGTACTTGAATATACTAATATACATGTACATATATTTTATTTATATGTATTTAATATATACTATGAAATAGGCATAATAAAAATGTAAGCATATTGCTTTTCACACTGGTCACTTCACTGACAAAGGCATGGATCTTTTTCTATGACGATGACTAAAGGCCCTGAATCATTTCTAAGGGCTGCATAATATTTCGCTAAGTGTACATAAAGTCTCCTATGGTTGGGTATTTAGTTTTTACACTATTGTTTCCTACTAAAATGAACTCTGCAGTGGATATTTTACTAATTGCCTATTCTATAGCTGTATAACTATTCCCTTACAATAAACCTTTAAGAGTCAGAATTCCTAGACTTCATGGTATCTTCATTTATAATGCTTAAAAATCATACCAATGTTACTCAAACAAAGGTGCAGATCATTCCATTTTAATTAGATGCTTCATTTTATGCAAACATGTTTATTGAAATGTTTGAACTTTAAAATGTTTCAATTTGAATGTCATTGCCACACAATTTGAACATAAATGCTCATTTTGTAAAAAAAAAAAAAAAAAAGTAAACTGTAGAATCTTGATAGACATATACTTTTATATATAAATTCCTGAAATCTTAAATTACATTTATAATATATTTTACCTTATATTAAGTATAAATAGCAATATCCTATAGGACTTCTCAAATTTCATTGCATATACAACAACAGTGGTACTTTAGGTTGTGGCTGCTGAGCAGTCAGCTAGGTTCACCCTCCAGCTCTGAGATTTTGCATCTCACAGTTTGACAGTAAAGCATTTCAATCCTGGGTATAAATAAAATTATAGATTGCTAATTCTCATGGATATTTGGGATCACTCTAAAATCCACAAATATTAAGTCTGGGAACTACAACCCACAGAATTTACAATTATTTTCTCCTTATGTAACTTATCAAAATAGAAAAATATTCAGTCAAACTATCATTTAAATATCTTTAAAATGACTTTAGTTTTGAAGATTTTTGTGTAGAGATAAATATGGGGATTTTCAAATTAGTAAAAAAAAAGGTTTGAGATGTAGACTCGAAGAATCCTGCAATATCCAAAATTATAGAGTACTAAAAGCATTTAATTATAATAAAAACTTTCCTGACTTCGTAGACTTTTAATAAGAAACATCGTGTTTTCTCATTTAATTCCGTTGTAAAAACCTCAGCATCCTGAATCATGAAAACAGAACTACATTTCATAAAGGTTACATTTGTTTTCACTTCTGGAAAAGAATTAAATCAATAAGTTATATTTGGAAGAACAAAACTTGGATCATCTATTCCACCGGGTGAAGAAAAGGAAGATACCGCAAGGTAAAACTAGATGTTAACAGACTAATGATCATTTTTTAATAACAGAAGGACCTTTCTGTGAAAAAATACCAATATATATTTTTTTCATTGCCGTCTTCTCTTTCAGCTAACCTTTGAATGAGAGAAACTTCTGCTGATGTCAAATGACCACAAGGATATTAACAACTGGACTTGGAGCCTGTCGGCCGCTGTTGGGTATATCTCCTTTACCAAGCCGGCTTTCTTCACTACTGCCACTGACCTTGCAAACAGCTCCGACAAAGGTCGGAATGGATTCATTGATCAGCTAGACCGAGCATATGACAGTCTGTGCCTTAATTGAATCCCAAAAGGGGGCAGACTGGGTTTTTATTACAGAGGCCAGCCGATAGCACTCATTAAAAGCTCCACAGACTGTGTGGTTTACTAATTAGTTTATTATACAGACACCTTGACGATGGGCAAAGTTGTCATTTTGCCCTTTATCGCACAGGGGATGTTGTTAAAAGTTTAATCAGCTAACACTGACCAAGTTAGCTTGGCAGGCTGTGGATGGTCATTACTGAGGTCACCCCTGCTGTAGCAATTCTGACAGGGTCACAGCATGAACTTACAATAAAGAGAGTGTTACATAAGGTAAGAGCGCACCTGAAAGGGACCCCAGAAAAGAGACGTGCTCTGCGGGGAGTATGAAACAGATGGGCTGTTAGGACAAGTGAATCCTTTTAAAGTTTATCTTTGCCTGCCCTGTTTAACATATGCTTTCTTAAAAAGATGAGGCATACAACAATCGTTTTGATATGTTCATCAGAAATAAGATTGGGAACAGGTTTTTCATTTTGGCCAAATATAGGGCCACCTGATAAAAATTACTCTCCTGTGTTTTATCGAAACTTCACATAGTTCCAGAGAAATAGACGAGATTATTTTGGCCTGTTTAAACTTGCTCTAGAAACAGTTATAGGCTATTCTTCTTCTTATTTCTACTCAGAAAATGATTTTGAGCACTAGTCAAACCAATAAAAAATTATCTAGTTTACCAATGTTGTCCCATTTATGCCAGGGATTCTTTTTTCCTAATGGGCTACTTTTTAGAATGTATAGTATCGAAGAAAAATTTTCTTCGTGTGTCTAAGTGAGGTTATGTAGTGAGTGAAGTATAGGTAATTTCACTTTATGTATTTGAAAAAGAATCAGTAGATGAATGTAATACTATAGTTAAAATTTTTTGAGAAATTCAAAATATATTCGTAAATAAAATATTTATCTGTGTCCATGTTTTGACTGCCATTCTGTGATCTCAATACATTTAGTCATACAGTCAATCAATTCAGTTGTTAAGCTAGCCCAAATAACATTTTTCAATCCATGATTTTGATTTTCTGGACAGAATCTTAGTAGAATTGTACTTTACAACATTTATGCATTTTGATACTGGATTTTTGCTCTAATGGGTGATCTAGTAAGGTCAGATTACAAATTTAGAAAGATACCTCTTAGAAAGAGGTATCTGCAATCTTTCTCTGTGTTGCCCTAGAATATTCAACTCTCTGTAAATCTGCATAAATCTAAAGTTTAGACTCAGGTTATACAATATAGAAATTGTGCTAATCCAGAACTGATCATTTGAAATTAATGCTTTTACTAGTGTGTGTGTGTATATATATATACACATGTATATCTATCAATCAATTATCTATCTACCTACGTACCTCAGTTATCCTATCTGAAAATTACCTAAAGACTTTTTGACAGTAAATACATACAGGTTAAATGAAATAAGAATGTGCTCAAACTATGTATTTATTTTTGAAACAGCAAAGTTTTATTTTGACTATGTCATGAAAAAGAATACGCAACCCTGAACATCATCATTGACCGTGGAGATTAAAATATATTTTAATATATTTGAGATCATATTGAAAGTTTTATGAAAAGTGAAGAAATACTCTGCATTGCATTCAAACTGCAGCAGACATTTTAGTAAGCAGTGTGTATTTTCCAAATTGGAACTGATCCAGGAATCTAAGCCTAATATTGAGGCTAACTGTAGGGTTTGTTAAAAGGAGGCACCTTCAGGGGTTCACACTGGTGGTTCTGAGGAAGCTTCCTGTGAAGACAGATTGTGCCCTCAAGCCCACACAGGAAAAGGCTTCATCATTAACTCACTTTGGAAAAAAAATAAACTATTTTAACAGTGGGATTTAAAAGGTACAGCTATTGTGTATATTTTCTCCCATATATCAAGAAAATTATGAAAAAAATTTAGTAAGTTACCTGAAATCTCATTTTTTTCAAAAGCATCTTGACAGTCAATGCTATTTCAAACACTTCACTGACTTTATGTGATATAAAGGACTGACAAATTTAACTATTAAACATAAAAGCTTTTGTACCTCATAAAACAATTTAAAAGAAGTGAAAAGTAAAATTATAGACTGTGAAAAGATGTTGGCAATACACACATCTTACAAAGGCTCAATATCAAGAATGCAAAAGCAACGCCTATAAATTATTAAGATAAGAGAAAAAATACTAATGAAATAATGCACAGAGGACAACTGAAATACATCTACTAGAAACAAAAACATGGAACCAAAAATATAGGCATATTAGACATGTTCAAATTTATTTCTGATCAGGAAAATGCAAACCAAGACCATACATTTTGATTGGCAAAAAATATAAATTCTGAAAATCCCAAAGATAAAAGACAAAGTAGGCACAAACAAGCTCATATTTTCACAACACTTTTGAAAAAGGTTTGGCATTACATGTAATTGAACATTTACATAGCCTTCATTCCAGCAATCATTCTCTTAGGTACATAGCCCATAGAGCTTTTTAACATGTGCACATCAGGAGACATGCACAAGGTTGACAGGGTGAATCACATAAATTCACATAAACCAGTCACTACTGTAAACTAAATTTATCATTTAGAAATGAAAGATGACACAAGCAAAATGGCAGATAAGGAAGATCCAAGTCTCAGTTTTCCCATGGAAATATCAAACACTACTAGAAACTAGGAGAAAATAACCTTATAGGAATCTGAGAGGGAGTCACAATCTACAGCACTTATGGGAATGCCCAATTAAGAAAAAGCCATATTCTAAATGGGAGGAAATCTCATGGTGTTTTTACCAGCCCTGTCTCACTCCCTCTCCAGAGGGGTTAAAGCTGTAGAGAAGTGGAGTATTTTGTTTGTTTGTTTTTTGTTTTGTGTGAGTGTGTGTGTGTAATTCAGTCCATCTATTTTATAGTAATTATTAAAAGTTCTTCAGTTGTAAAACAAAAGATACTGGATGAAAATTTGAGCCCATGTGCAAAAAAAATAAAAAATGCCAATAATATTTAACATTGAGTAAATAGAAAATGTAATAAATAATTGCCTCTTAGAATCAGGTAGTGAAGTCTAAGAAGAGTGATGAAGATGTCTGATTGGAAGAACTAATTATTGGTGAGGTTGTTACTGCCTGATGGGTTTAGAGGGACATTCGTACAGGTGGGTGACCTAGCATGGGCTCCAGGGCATGATAAACGTGAGAATGTTGTCATTGGATGCGTGTCAATGCAGTTGTATCGATGAATCTAAGCACAGGATGCCAGAGTCTGAGTCAGCTAAGAATGGCATGCACACTAATGGGAAGCAGCCTGGCATGGGGTTTTGAAGCCCTAGTTGGGTGAAGGAGAGGAGGACAATGTTTCTGTGTGGAAAATCCAAGCCAAGGATGAGAAGGCAGCTCCCTTGCATAGGGATGCTGTCTGTTGTGGGTTGTAAGAGCCTGATTAGGGTGAGAAGGGTGTCTAAGCTGGGAGGAGGGTGATATGATGTGGAGTGTCAGGTGGAATGAGGAGAGTGCCACTGTGGAGTCCAAGCCTGGAATAGGGTATTAGAGCTCAATCAAGGTGATGGCCTGGTGGAGAGCCTAAAAGGAAAGGCCAACCTGATTGAATTGGAGGGAGCATACACAAGGGACAACAGCCTAGCGCAGGATGTTAGACCACCAACAGAGTTGTAGGGCCTCCACATGTGGCTATTGTACAGTGGAGAGTGTTGGACCAGATGGGGGTGAGGAAGCACAACATGGGGTACTATGCTACATGTAAGAGCTCATGGGGAGAACAGGGTATCTACACTGGGACAGTGATGAGTTCATTCAGGCAGTTGACTTATATACGTAAATATATTAAAGATGGTTGAAGTCAGGTTTCTCACCGGGAAGAGAGTTACAAATAAAAAAAGGGAGAAAATGAAAATAAACACTATGGAATTGGATTGGAATGGTAATGTAAGTGTGAAATTATGGTTTTCAGTATGTATGAATAGATATAAAAATAATACAGATGTAAAGGTGTGTGTACAAATATGAATATGTGTTTTCTAACTCTGTCCACAGAGAGTGACTGGAGCAGGAATACCTCTATAACAATGAGTGTAGGCAATACCAGATCTTGTTTTTCAAGTACAATTCTCCATTTTCTGCTTAAAGGAACCGGACCTCCTTGGATCAATTGCAAATTGCAAGCCTAGGAAACAGAAAGTTAAAGGTGAACCAGGATCACCTTACTGTGCCAGAAAATAAGAAAGTGGTAAAAAATTATGGGAAAATATTGAAAGGACACAGGGGCCAGCCTGAAAGAGCTCTCCTTGCCAAAAACTAGGGCAATTTGAGGATTAGTATAAATAATGACAGCATGGAATTATAACCCATCAAAGAGCCATTAGTCTGTGCTGATATAATACACTGATGAAAAAGTGAGACTTTGAAGCATCAATCCAAGAGTCAAACAGAACCTCATCAAATATTAAGAGAAAATATTCATTTGGCCATGGTTGCTATATTCCAAATAGACAGGGGTAGTTCAAAATGTAAAATAGATTAATGCCATTTACCACATGTATAGATCAATATAGAAAACAATATAAATGTTGTGACTGTTAAAAGCAGATTTGATAAAATGTAAGATTTACTTTTTTAATTAAAATAATTCTCAATATAAACGTGTAAATAGTTAACTCATATAAACCAAAGTGAGACGAGCTTCCTAACTGGTCTCTTCCATCCAGCCTTGAATGCCTACCCTGTCTCTGCTGGCAATTTCTATTTTTCACATAACCTGACATTATTTATTTAAAATGTAAATCAAATCAGTTTTTCATTTTCTTAACCTCTTGTAGATGCTCACGAACTATACGTGAACATGAAACGATAAAATACAAAACTGTCAAACACTTGGCCGAAAACAGGAGGTTATCTTCGACGACGTTTGAGTAAGGAAGGATTTCATGAACATGACCAAAAACTCATTAAGTCATGCTTGATTGATCACAAGGATTCAGCCTCTGAAACTAGGCAAGGGAGCTTCCTGATGGTCCTGGACACTGTGCACAGTGGTCTCCAGAGTCACCATGTGGTGATCAGAGATTCCAGCCATACCTCGGAGTTTTCTGACATGCCCCTGAATTTTTCCTGGAGAATGAATTGTAATAGCATGTTTTTCACCATCTTGCTATTCAGGAGTTTCCCTCTCTCTCATTTCTCAGCAGAATGCAAGCATGGCTGTTAATAACTTTGTAGAAAA
Source organism: Chlorocebus sabaeus (assembly GCF_047675955.1). Taxonomy (NCBI): domain Eukaryota; kingdom Metazoa; phylum Chordata; class Mammalia; order Primates; family Cercopithecidae; genus Chlorocebus; species Chlorocebus sabaeus. The sequence continues at coordinate 18,534,598 of NC_132914.1, forward strand.
TGCCTCTTTCTCAATTAAAACAACAATGATTCTCTTAGATCACCTGCCCTTTGCTTGTGTAAAGCCTTCAAAGGTTTGTATCCCTGGGTGATTAATGAGGGGAAAGAAAAGAATTTAAAAAAAAAACAAAAACAAAAACATAAAGCTATCCATTCCAGTTAAAGTAAAAGTTGGAGTTTAAAATACAGTAAATAAAGCTTAAATTCTGTCAGTTATGTGGATAATATCACAGAAGCAAAAATAAAGGTAATGGAAAGGAAGGGCATATTGTAAAACATATGGACAGAAAAAGAGATATGTACAGAGTAAAACAATCATGTGGGTCACTTAATAGGTTATTAAGCTGAAAACCATGTAGCATTTTTGCAACTTTAAATGGAAATTAATTAGCTTGATTAAGTAGATAGAATTCAATGAATTCTTAACCCTGAACTTTTATTTCACACAAAGTTGCAATGTGGCATTATTTTAATTGATATTCAGAATATTATAAACCTAAAGATTCAATTGTTTAAAGTAATAAAACATTATTTTCTATATAATTTGCAAAGGGATTTCACTGGCATCTCATTAAATCCTCCTAACAACCTAAGGTAGGCAGAAATTTTAATCATCATTCTGAGATATGAAAATTTAGTTTCAGCAACTCAACTTGGATTACTATCCTTATAATAATCCTTATGTCTATATTATCATTATTTAACCTGTTGGCAATTGTCTTTCTTTTATATGACTTCATAGTGTTTGTTACATGAAAGGGTCTTAATACAAAAATTGATATGCACCCTGATGAATCAGATTAACTCAATCTAACACACCTTGACCATAAAATAAGCCCATCTTGTCATGACATAGTTTTCCTTCCTGGTATTAAGCTTCAAGTCTAATTATATGTCTTAAAGTACTTGGATCCATTTATTTTAAATGAATCATCTGACAAAAAATGTACTTAGAGAAAGACTAGGAAGATGAAACAATAATTGGAATTAGAAGTAAATATAAGTGAATGAAGAGGACATTCTAATTTCTTAGAGGAAATCTAAAAGAAAGTTGTAAAAAGAAATGAAGAGAGTAGAGTATGAAAAGAAGAAAAAAAAGAATAAATAGGCTGGTCTGAAAGTAGTGAGTTACTTCAAATGACTATTCAAAAACATTAACAGACAGAATTTCTTGTCATACTCTCCTCCCTTCTCACTACCGCACTTGACTAGTCTTAAAAACAAACAAACAAAAAAGGGAATACTCAGTAGTAGTAAATGTTGTAAAAAAAAAAAAAAAAATCAAAGGAAGAGGAAGCTGGAACATGACATATATATTATTGAAGATCATGTGAAGAAGACAGGCAAGGGCCAAACAGCAAATGTTCACGTAAGACACATTAAAGATTTTGGTTTGTAGCCACTTTATTGAGGCATACAATATGTTCCATTACCTGCACCCATTTAAAGTATACATTTCAAAGAGTTTTGACAAGTATATATAAGCCTGAACATTAAGGATTTTGAAATTAAAAGAGTAATGAGAAACTATCAGGGTTAGCAAATAAAGGTTAGTAGAGGCCTCTGAAAAACAAATTAGTGAGGTTTGAAAATAAGTAGGTTATAATCACCACGAATGTTTTCAAGAAACTTACTTTAGAGTGCTTAATCATGATGTATGGCCTAATAGAACAAATACTTGAAATGATAGCTGGCAACGTTTTCCAAGTGTTCTTTGTTGTTATTAAAAGCTATTTTTTTTCTTTTTGCATTCATTTTTATTATGAAGGGTTTACATATAGTCATTTAAAAGGTAAATCTAAGCATACTTCTATTTATTTCTAAAATTTTTGTGGTACATAACAGTTGTACCTCAGTTATGCAGTATGTGAAGTAGTTTGATGCAAGTATACTATGTGTAATAATAAAATCTGAGGAATTAGAATACCCATCACCTCAAGCATTGAGAATTTCTTGTGTTGGGAACATTTCAAATCCACTCTTCTAGATTCTTTAAAATGTACAATCATTGTTAACTATACTCGCCACATTGTGCTTTCACACACTAGATCTTATTCCTACTAGCTACTTTTGTACCCATTAGCCAATCTCTATATGCCCCTCCCACTACCCTTCTGAGTCTCTCTAACCATCATTCTACTGTCTACCTCCATGAGATCAAGTTTTTTAGCTCCCATATAGGAGTGAATACATGTGATATTTGTCCTTCTGTGCCTAGCTTCTTTCACTTAACATAATGTTCTCCAGTTCCATTCACTTTGTTGCAAATGACAAGATTTCATTTTTCAATATGATTCTGTGTATGTACATTTTCTTTATCCATTTATTCAGTTGATTCATATCTTGGCTATTGTAAATAGTGCTGCAATAAACATAGAAGTGCAGATATCTCATTGATATACTCATTTCCTTCCTTTTTAATATATACCCAGTAGTGGGATTGCAGGATAACATGGTATATATATTTTTGGCTCTTTGCGGAATCTCCATACTGTGTAATATTTACCATAGTATCTGTATGAATTTACATTTTCACCAACAGGGTATGAGTGTTCATCTTTCTCTGCCTCCTCAACAGCATGTCTGGTATTTTTTTCTTTTTCTTTTTTTTGATAAAAGCCATTTTTCACTGTGTTGAGATAATATTTCATTGTGATTTTGATTTCTGTTACTTTGTTAATCAGTGATGTTGAGCACATTTTCATATATCTGTTCCAGATACCTGTTTCATGTACTTTTTCACTGTGTCTTCTTTTGAAAACTGCCTATTCAAATCTTTTGCCTATTTTTAAAATTGGGTTATTATATTTTTTCCTTTTCTTTGAGTTCCTTATATTTTCTGGTTATTAATCCCTTGAATGATGGTTATTTTGCAAGTATTTTCTCCTATTCTGTGGGGTCTCTCTTTACTTTGTTGATTGTTTCCTTTGCTGTTCAGAAGCTTTTTAACTTGTAATCTGGTTTGTCTATTATGCTTTTGTTGCCTGTGCTTTTGGGGCACTACTGATGAAATATTTGCCCAGATCAATTACCTGGAGAGTTTCCCCAGTGTTTTCTTTTAGTAGTTTCATAGTTTGAGGTCTTAGATTTAAATCTTTAATCCATTTTGACTTTTTTATATATGGCAAGAGACAAGTGTCTAGTTTCATTCTTTTGCTTATGGATATCCAATGTTCCCAGCACCATTTATTAAGGAGACTGTCCTTTCACCAATGTATGTTCTTGGAACCTGCATCAAAAATGAGTTCACTACAAAAACATGAATTTATTTCTGTGTTCTCTATTCTATCCCATTGGTTTATGCGTCTATTTCTATTCCAGTGTCATACTGTTTTGGTTACAATAGCTCTATAATATAACATAAAGTCAGGAAATGTGATTCCTCCAGTTTTGTTCTTTTTGCTCAAGATGGCTTTGGCTATGTTGGGTCTTCTGTGATTCCATATAAATTTTATAATTATTTTTTCTATTTTTTAAATGTCATTGATATTTTGAGAGATTGCATTGAATGTGTAGATTGCTTTTGGTGGTATGTGCATTTTAACAATACTGATTATTCTAATACATTAACACACTTTCTATTTCTTGTGACCTCTTCAATTTCTTTCATCAGTGTTTTATAGTTTTCATTGTAGAGATGTTTCACTTCTTAGGTTGACATTATTCCTAGGTATTTTATTTCTAGCTATTTTAAATAAAATTACTTTCTTGATTTCTCAGATTGCTCACTGTTGGCATATAGAAATGTTATTTATTATTGTAAGTTGATTTTGTATCCTGCAACATTACTGAATTTGTTTAACAGTTCTAATTTTCAGTGAAAAAATTAGCTTTTCTCAAATATAAGATCATATTGTCTACAAAGAAAAATAATTTTACTACTTCCTTTCCAATTTGGATGCCCTTTATTTATTTCTCTCATGTAATTGTTTTAGTAAGGAATTCCAGTACAATGTTAAATAACAGTAGTAAAAGTGGGCATTCTTCCCTAGTTCCATATCTTAAAGGAAAGACTTTCAGTTTTTCCTTATTCAGTATTATACTAGCTGTGAGAATATCAAATATAGTTTTTATTGCATTGAGGTATGTTCCCTGTTTGGCAGGTTTTATCATGAATGGATGCTGAATTTCATCAAGAGCTTTTTCAGTATCAATTGAAAGGATCATATGGTTTTGTGCTTCATTGTGCTGATATGATATATGACACTGATTGATTTGCATGTGCTGAACCCTCCTTGCATTCCTGGGGTAAGTTCTACCAGGTCATAATGAGTGATCCTCTTAAGGTGTTGAATTCAGTTTGTTGAGAATTTTTACATCAATTTTTATCAGATGAAAAACTATATTGACCTATAGTTTTATTTTTGTGATGTTTCTTTGTCTGGTTTTGGTATCTGGGTAATACTGGCTTCAGAGTGTTCTTGGAAGGATCTCTTTTCTAATTCTTTTTGTAATAGGTTAAGTAGGATTGGTGTTAGTTTTTCTTTAATTAATTGGTAAAATTCAACAGTGAAGCCACTGGGCCCAGGGCTTATTTATGCTGAGAAACTTTTTATTCCAGCTTTTATCTCATTATTTGTTATTGATATGTTTGGGTTTAGGATGTCTTCGGTTCAATTTTGGTAGGTTGAATATGTCTGGGACTGTATTCATTTCTCCTCGGTATTCCAATTTATTGGCAGATAGCTGCTCATGGTAGTCTCTACTTATCCTTTGAATTTCTGCTGTATCAGTTGTAATGTCGTTTTCTTCGTCTCTGATTTTATTTATCTAGGTCTTCTCTCCTGTTTCTCTTAATTAATCTTGCTAAAGTTTTGTTGATTATGTTTATCTTTTTTAAAAAATCAACTTTTCATTCAATTGATCTTCTGTATTTTTTAATTTCAATTTAATTTATTTCGACTCTGATTTGTATTATTTATTCTCTTCTACAAATTTTAGGTTTGATTTGCTTTTGCTTTTCTAGTTTTTAAAGATACATCATTAGGTTAAGTTTTTCTAATTTTTTAATGTAGGTGTTTATTGTTATACATTTCCCTCTTAATACCACTTTCACTATATCCTATAGACTTTAGTGTGTTGTATTTTCCTTTTGTTTCAAGACATTTTTAAATTTCTTAATTTCTTCATTGACTCGCTGGTCATTTAGGAGCATACTAATTAATTTTCAGGTGTTTGTATAGTTTCCATAGCTCTTCTTTTCAATGATTTCTAGTTTTATTCCACTGTAGTCAGAGAAGATACTTTATATTATTTCCATTATTTTGAGTTTTTTAATACTTGTTTTGGGACCTAACATACGGTCTATCCTTAGATATGATCCATGTACTGAGAAGAAGAATAAATTCTGCAGTTGTTGAATAAAATCTCCTGGAAATATCTATTTAGGTCCATTTGGTCTGTAGTGAAAATTAAGTCTGATGTTTCTTTGTTGATTTTCTGTGTGGATGATTTGTTCGGTGCCAAAGATGAGGGGCTGAAGTCTCTAACTGTTATTGTTTTGGGATCTACCCCTCTCTAGTTTTAATACTTTTTGCTTTATGTATCTATGTGTTCCAGTGTTGCATGCATGTATATTTATAATTGCTAAATCGATCCCTTTATCATTATATAATGACTTTCTTTGTCTCTTTTCATAGTTTTTGTTTTTACATCTATTTTATCCAAATAGATGATATGATAGTTTATGTCTATTTTATTCCTGCTCTGTTTTGGTTTGTAGAATAGATAGTTTATGTCTATTTTATTCCTGTTCTGTTTTGATTTGCATTTCCATGGGATATCCTTTTCTATTCTTTTGTTTTCAGTCTATATGTGTCTTTATAGGTGAAGTATGTTTCTTGTAGGCACCAGATCACTGGGTCTCATATTTTGATCCATTCAGTCACCCTATGTCTTTTGGAGAGTTTAGTTCATTTGTATTCAGTGTTATTAATGAAAAGTAAGAACTTATTACTTCCATTTTGTTACTTGTTTTCTAGTTGTTTACGGTCCTCCCTTCCTTCCTTCTTCCTGCCTTCCTGCCTTCCTACCTGCTTTCCTTCTTCCTTTTTCTGAAAGTGATTTTTTCTGACGGTGTTATTTTTTTTGAGACAGAATCTTGTTCTGTCACACAGACTGGAGTGCAGTGGTATAATCTCAGCCCACTGCAACCTCTGCCTCCCAGGTTCAAGTGATTTTCTTGCCTTAGCCTCCCAAGTAGCTAGGACTATAGGTGTGTGACACTACGCCTGGCTAGTTTTTTGTACTTTTAGCAGAGACAAGGTTTTACCATGTTGGCCAGGCTGGTCTCGAACTCTTGACCTCAAGTGAAGCACCCACCTTGGTCTCCCAAAGTGGTAGGATTAAAGGAATGAGCTACCGGGCCTGGCTTGGTGATATGTTTTAATTTTTTGCTTTATATTTCCTATGTGTCTGTTGTAGCCTTTTTGATTTGAAGTTACCATTCAACTTGCAAATAACACCTTTTAATCCATTATTTTAAAATCATGAAAATGTAACTCTGATTGCAAAAACGAGAGAAAACTAAGTCTATAAGACCCCATTTTTAAACATTTTGTTGTTTCTATTTATATCTTATACTGTCTATGTCATAAAATATTGTAGTTATTATTTTTGATAGGTTCATTTTTAATCTTCCTACTCAAGATATGAATAATTTACACACCACTGTTGCAATGTTATTCTGTATTTGTCTGTGTACCCACTGTTACCAGTGAGTTTTGTACCTTCACATGATTTCTTATTGTGTGTTAATGTCATTTTCTTTCAAATTGAAGCACTCTCTTCATCATTTCTTGTAGAACAAGTCTGATGTTTGCAAAATCTCCTAGCTTTTATGTATTTATTTATTTATTTTGGTCTTGGAAAGTCTTCATTTCTCCCTCATGTTTGAAGAATATTTTTGTTGAATACGATATTCTAGAATAAAAGAGATTTGTTTCACTTTCATTGCCTTAAATATATCATGCCACTGTCCCCCGGCCTGGAAGGTTTCCACTGAGAAATCTACTGCCAGATGTACTGGAGGTCCTCTATATGTTATTTTTCCCTTTGCCCTTTTTACTTTTTAGGTCCTTTCTTTATCCTTAAGCTTTGGGAATTTAATTATTGAATATCTTGAGGTATTATTTGTGTTAACTCTGCTTGATGTTCTATAAACTTCTTGTACCTGAATATTGAGAGCTTTCTCTGGGCTTGGATAGCATTTATTATGTATTTGAATAAACTTTCTGTGCCAATCTCTCTATCTATCTCCTCTTTAAGGCCACTGACTCTTAAATTTGCCCTTTTAAGGTTGTTTTCTAGATTCTACGTGTGCTTCATTAATTTTATTCTTTTGTCTTTTAACTCCTCCTGCTGTGTATTTTAAAATAGCCTGTCTTCAACCTCACTCTTCTGCTTGATCAGTTCTGCTAGTGAGAGACTTTAGTGAATTCTTCATTATGTCATTGCATTTTTCAGCTCGAGTATCTCTGCTTCATTCTTTTTAATTATTTTAATCCTTTCCTTCAATTTCTCTTACAGATTTCTGAATTCCTTCTCTGTGTTAGCTACAATTTGAACTTCCTCAAAACAACTATTTTAATTCTCTGTCTGAAAGGTCACATATCTCTGCAAATCTGGAATTAGTCACTGGTGGTTTATTTAGTTCATTTAGTGAGGTTATGTTTTCCTGGATGGTATTGATGCTTATGGATGTTCATCAATGTCTGGTCATTGAAGACTTAGATATGTATCGTAGTCTTCTCAGTCTGGGCTTGTTTGCACCTGTCTTTCTTGGGAAGCCTTTGCAAGTAGTCAAAGGGAATTGAGTGTTGTGATCTAAGTCTTTGCATTACAGGACACCCCAAGTCCAGTAATGCTTTGACTCTTGCAGACTTGTAGTAATATGACTTCATGTTCTTGCATAAGAGCTGGGAGAATTCCCTGGATTACCAGGAAGAGTTTCTTGTTCTCTTCGCTTACATTTCCCCAAACAAAGTCCCTCTTTACATGCTGAGCTGCCAGGAGTTGGAGGGAGAGTGACATATACACTCCCGTAGCCACCACTGCTGGGACTACACTGGGTCACACCTGAAGCCAGCACGATACTCACACAAGGCATGTGGTGACTATTTCCTAGATACTGCTGATGTTTATTCAAGGCCCAAGGGCTCTTTAGTAAGCAAGTTGTGAATCCTGCCAGGCCTGAGACACTGTTCAGGTAAGTAGGGCCTTCTGGACCAGGAAGGATCTAGAAATCACCCCACAGAACCCTGGAACTGGAGACCTTGGGAATCTGTTAGATGCTATATTTTATTGTGGCTAAGCAGGCACCTAAGTTGCCAGAAAGCCCATTTTACTTCTCCTTCTCCTTTCCTCAAGGAGAAGGAATTTTTCCCTGTGAACATCACAGCTGGGAATGTGCTGGATCACACCTGAAGCTAGCCTGGCACTGGGTCTTGCCCAAGGCCCATGGTTACTACTGCCTGGCTACCACTGGTTTATTCAGCGCCCAAGGGATTTTTGGTCAGCATGTGGTGAATTCTGCTAGAAATGGGTCCTTCCCTTCAGGGCTGTAGGTTCTCTCTGGCCCAGGGTGGGTCTAGAAATGTGTCACAGGAACTATGGCCCAGAATAGAAGCTTCAGACCTCTGCTTGGTGTTTTATCCTACTGTGGCTGAGCTGGTATCCGAGTTGCAACACCAAGTCTTCTTTATTCTTCCTTCTTTTCCCAGAGCTGCCAGATGTACTGCCTGGAGTTGGAGGAGGGATGATACAAGCACTGCTCCCTTGGCCACTCAAGCTAGTATCTCACTGGGTTGTGTCCACCACAAATCCACCAGCTTGGAGCCCAGCACAGCACCAGGTCTTGCCCAGTAGTTGCAGCCCCCTAGCTTAAAGCACCCTGGGGTTCTATTTTGAGGCTTAAATAAACTCAAAAGGACTCCAGAGCACTTTAGGCCATGGTGGTGAGTCTAGCCAGAACTTAGTTTCTGACTGCTGGGATGGATGATTCTCCTCTGGCTAAGACCCGTTTAAATGTTCCCTCAATGGGCACCAACTGAAACTTCCCTGTGTTGCTTTCCACTGTGACAGGGAAGCACTGAGTTCCAATGTAAAGTTCCACAGTCACTGGGCTTTCTCTCCCCCAAGCATAGGGATACTTTGTCCACACCACACTGCCCTGCCAGAGGATGGGGGAGAGGTGTTGTACACAATTTAAGATGATCTACACTATTCAGTGTCTTTTTCCTTGATATAATGTTAAAACCAGATACTGTGCTTACTCCCCTGATGTTTGGTTATTATAAAGTTGCGTCCTCATGTGGATGGTTGTTCAGCTTGATGTTCCTGTGCAGGGAATGTTCTCTGGGAGGCTCTAATCAGCTATCTTGCTCCAACTACTCTTTGCCAGTATTTTTTCAAAGCTTTGCAAGTGAGTGGAGTGTTTGACTTACAAGTTCTTCATTATCTTAAAGGATCAATCAGACAAATGCACAAATATTTATATAAAATATATTATTCATAGTGTTATACCAAAATGAGGAACTATCTTAATATTTAGCTAGAATTAAATGCCAAAGATATTTATTATTTAAATACCATCTAGTACATCTGAAATGTGGAGTACTACGCAGTCACTAAAAGAAAAAAAAAGAAATACAATAACTTAAATGTTTGTGTATAATACGAGACTTAAAAGACATAATCAAACAGTATGAATTGTTTAATATTCTAAAAGCTATGGATTTCATTTTCAATCCTTCTCAGAAGCATTCTGTTTAACGCGTAAATAAAAAACACATTAAACTGCAAACTTGTGTGAATGTGAGAAAATGATGCTACCACTGAGTGGTTTCAGACCACATTTTGATACTTAATTAATTACTTTGCATTTGAAGCACATTTTTTATAAGGGGAGTATATTCCATTAAAGTTAAAGATCAATGAACACTTTGAAAGCCCCCTTTATGAATAGTTAATGAATGTGATTATGGATCACAATGGGTTAATGTTAAAATGTACTTTAAAAAATAATACAAATTCCTGTATCTACCATACAAGGAAAATCTCTGCTGAATGACAAGAGGTATCTTGCTAACATCTTACTCCGCTGTGATGTTTTAACATCTAGCAATCGAATTTGAACTGACCCTGAATAGATCTACTTGAGAATATTTACAGGCAAAAGCAAATACTACAGGAAATGGTCTGGATGATTCAGTAGGTGGGCATTCTTCCATCTGGGTTAGAAATAAAACTGGGCTCTGAATTGGTCTTTTGAAACAAAGTCTAGCAAACTATAATTCTATAGTTATAAAATAAATATTAATGACACATCTTTTTCTATTACTGATGCTTACAAAGAGAAATGCAAATCAAAACCACAATGAGATACCATCTCACACCAGTTAGAATGGCGATCATTAAAAAGTCAGGAAACAACAGGTGCTGGAGAGGATGTGGAGAAATAGGAACACTTTTACACTGTTGGTGGGATTGTAAACTAGTTCAACCACTATGGAAAACAGTATGGCGATTCCTCAAGAATCTAGAACTAGATGTACCATATGACCCAGCCATCCCATTACTGGGTATATACCCAAAGGATTATAAATCATGCTGCTATAAAGACACATGCACACGTATGTTTATTGCGGCACTATTCACAATAGCAAAGATTTGGAATCAACCCAAATGTCCATCAGTGACAGACTGGATTAAGAAAATGTGGCACATATACACCATGGAATACTATGCAGCCATAAAAAAGGATGAGTTTGTGTCCTTTGTAGGGACATGGATGCAGCTGGAAACCATCATTCTTAGCAAACTATCACAAGAACAGAAAACCAAACACTGCATGTTCTCACTCATAGGTGGGAACTGAACAATGAGATCACTTGGACTCGGGAAGGGGAACATCACACACCGGGGCCTATCATAGGGAGGAGAGAGGGGGGAGGGGGGAGGGATTGCATTGGGAGTTATACCTGATGTAAATAACGAGTTGATGGGTGCAGCACAGCAACATGGCACAAGTATACATATGTAACAAACCTGCACGTTATGCACATGTACCCTAGAACTTAAAGTATAATAATAATAAAAAATAAAAAGAATTTAAAACTTCAAGAATCATATGAAGCTGAAATTTAGTAGTCTAGAAAAAAGTAAACTAGTATACTTCCTTTTAAAATATTTAAAATATGTTTAATAATTATAGTAGCATATTTTTAAATCCACACATTATTTCAAGATCAGCTAAGAGTCCTACTTAATTCTGATATTAATAACTTATTTCTTCTATGAAAATAATGTCTTTTTCTGTGTTTTCAGTGTGCCTTTCATGATGCTATTTATCACACTGGCGTACTATGTACTCCCCATATATTGGAGTACACGGTTGTTTACATATTTTTGTTCTATGCTAGAAATTAACCTCTTTGAGTGTACGTATTGCCCTCACAGGTCTGACACTTGATAACAGTTAGCAGATTTCTCCCGACTGATGATTTTTATTGTACATATGTGGAATAAAAATCACTTAGTTACAGATGTAAAAACTAAGAGTTAAGAAAAGCAATTAGTACATTAATGAATATAAAAACAAGAGGATTAACATTAAATTCTTGCTCTTTCAAGGATATCATTCTTTAATGGCATTTCATATATTACCATTTGGAAGAAAGAGCCCCAATTATTTGGGAATTATACTCAAATAATATAAAACCAAAGAGGTTAAAGTTCTGTATATGTGGATTCATTTTAGCGATCGTTGAAAAATGGCAGAAAAATATAGTTTTACCTCACCAGAATAAAACTATAAAATTGAAATGAATCCAAGAATGAATAAATTTTATTTAAGATTGTTGATTTTTTAATGATTTAGTTAATTTAAATATAAAGAGTAACTGAAACTCCATAGAAATTATAAAGAAACACCCTTACATATCTAATTCTGTTGCTAAATTTTTGAAATTACTGGAACATAGTATTTGTATTTCTGAAGTTATGACCTGTGTGGTTAAAAAAAAAAAGTGTTGTTAAAAGTCAGATATTTTAGTTCACACTTTAACCATGATATGAAGAAATTTGGTAGAAAACAACTCTCAGAATTTATGATATTTATATTTTAAGATCATTCTAATTTTACAAAAAATATGATAAGAAAGACTCATGTTAAAATTCCAACTAATGTTTTTGTTTGACCTTCTTTGCCTATTTTTATATGAGTTTGCCATCTGCAGAATGAATACAATAATAGCAAAAGTCATAGGATTATTTTGATAATTAAGCAAACAATAGTTGAAATACAGCTAGCAAAATACTTAGGAAAAGCCCAACAGCCTCCCTCTCTTTGAAACATCACTCTTAGGGGAAAAATAACAAGTAATAGCAAAAAATATGAATATACTGTAAGAGCTGAATACTTCATTCTTATGAATATATAACATAAATAAATATACTAATGTTTACATTAAGATTATAGCTGCTCATAAAATAGCACTGTAATTATGTTGTTACACTGTATATTAGTATTTATCTATTTAACAAAAATAAAGAATTTCAAAGTAAGTTTTGTTTGAAAAAAATGCAAATACTATCAGAGACGTCGGAGTGTTTAGTAACAACAGAATTACTATGAACTGATGGGAAAGAGCCTAAAATAAATGGATAGAGACCACAAAGTGAAATATTTGCTAAATCCTTACTTATGACTAAGGCTGACTCTACAATAATTCTTAATACTTCTTTTTCTCTCTTATTTTTTAGTTCTAAATTGCTTTCAGAGAAAATGGCAATTCAACTGGAGGTCTATTAAAGTAGTATAAAACCTGTTGGTTGGAAAATAAAATTTTAAAGCAATGAAGAGGATTTTACATAAAGTAAAAAATATATGTGGATACAGTCATATGCAGACACTGCGGGAAAGATCATTGTGCAATGATCAAATTGTAAATGTATATAACCAACCATCATTTCTTAATTTCTGAAACACAGCAAACATAAAATTATAGAGAAAATAGCTTCATAATTTCAAATATACCCTTCGATTAATTTTGACATTTATCAACTTTTGGCTAAACCCTTCCCAACAAATTTCCTTTTGCTTAATTATTCCAAAGAAAAGCTTTAAAAAAGTTATCTCACTCATAAGTAATTCTGTATGTATCTCAAAAATATAAAGACATGACATAAATTTAGACAGATTAATTAAACCAGACACCAAAAGAAAAAAATCTGTAATTTGTACTTTACTGGATTTTAAAAATATAATTTTAAAAATTAAAAATTAAGGAAAAAATAAAACTAAAATAGCAAAAAAAAAAAAAAAAAAAAAGAAATCTAAAAAATCTCTGCAAAGAGAATGCTAACACAACCCACAGACTGGGAGAGAAGATATTTTCAAACCACATATCTTATAAAAAACTTATATCAAAAATTAATAAATATCCAGCTTCCTTAGTACCATTTATTAAAGACACAATTTCTTCCTGATTGTATGTACTTGTCATCTTTGTTGAAAATCAGCTGACTGTAGATGTGTAGATTTGTTTCTGGGGTTTCTATTTTCCATTGCTCCTTTCATCTGTTTTTAAATTTATTATTATATTTTTGTCAGTACCATGTAGTTTGACTTCCATAGATTTATTCCATATTTTGAAGTAAGGTACTCTGATGCCTCTGGCTTTCTTATTTTTGTTCAAGATTGCTTGGGCTATTCAGGCTCTTTTGTGGTTTCATGGAAATTTCAGATTTTTTTTTTTCTATTTCCATGAAGAGTGTTACCAGCATTGTGATAGGCTTTGGATAGTATAGACATTTCAATAATATTCTTCCAAACTATGAATACAAGATATCTTTAAGTTTGCGTCATCTTCAATTTCTTTCATGAATAGTTTAGAGTTTTCATTGTAGAGGTATTTTACTTCCTTGGTTGAATTTATTTCTAGACATTTTGTTTGATGTCTTTTTGTTTAATTTGTTAATATGTTGATTCTTCCAGTCCATGAGCATGGAATATTTTAAAATTTGTTTGTGTCATTTATGATTTCTTTTAACAGTGTTTTGCTTTTGTTGTTGTTGTTGCTGTTGTTCTCCTTATAGACATATTTTACCTCCTTGGTTAGATGTATTCCTAGGTATTTTATCTTTTTTGTGGCTATTGTGAATGGAATTGCATTCTTGATTTGGCACTCAGCATAATCATTGTTGGTGCATAGAAATACTAATTTTTGCACATTGCTTTCATATCCTGAAACTTTACTAAAGTTGTTTATCAGTCTCCAGGAGCCTATTGGCAAAGTGTTTAGAGTTTTCTAGATATAGAATCATACTGTCAGCAAAGAGAGATAGTTTGACTTCTTCTTTTCCTATTTGGATGCCTTTTATTTCTTTCTCTTGCCTGATTATTTTGCTAGGACTTCCAACTTTACTCTTAAATAATTGTATTAGTCAGTTTTAGCCCTTCTAGACCTACCTGAATAACTGACACAAGGTGCTTGTCCTAGTCTCGCCTAACGTGGAATTCATTCAGAATAGATAAGCAGTGGGTATTTGGCCAAAACACTATAAGGCAAACAACCCAAAGCTACCATGGAAAAAGATTAAAATTGAGATATAGAATTAAGCCACAAATCTGGGGAGAAAAAGCTGAAAAAAAGAGTTGCTTGGAGGAAATTAGAGCATTTAAACAAACCATGTATAATGAAGAATATAGAATGCCACAGTCATGCCCAGGTCAGGATGCATGTTCTGTAATAGTCTTCAAAAACCCTAAACTTTTACCTCTTTCTAATCTCTAGGCATACTAGAAGCAGAAAATAAAAGGTAAGGCAGAGTTGTAAATGGCCTAAGTGTGGAAGGTATGTCAGACATCAGCAAAAACTGGGAGAAGTTTTATTTATTTTTTCATTTGCTTTGTTTTTGTTTTGTCTCTCTCTCTTTCTTTCTTTACTTTTCCTTTCTCCTTTCTTCTTTTCCCCCTACCACTTTATCTGGCTTCTGAAATTCAAGGAAATAAAGAACACTAGCTTAGAGCAAGCAATCAAACAACTCCTGAGGAGGGGAAGACTCCAATTTCCACATTACCACATGATCATATTTAAAATGTTGATTTTATTTAATTACAAAGCATGAAAAGAAACAAGAAATATTGCTCATTTATACAAAAAAATTAAAATACTGTATCTGAAGAAATATAGACTTTGGACTCACTAAACAATGACTTCAAAACAAGTGTCTTAAATATGTTCAAAGACCTATAAAAAACAGAAAACTAATGTATAAACAAGTAGAGAAAATCAATAAATAATTATAGTACATGATATAATATGCTAATAGATAATGAAATCAAATAGAAATTCTAAAGTTGAAAAATACAAGAGGGACATGAAAACTTTATTAAAGGATTTCAATGGCAGCTTTGAGAAGACAGAAAAAATATCGAATATTTCTTAACAAGAATACTTTTCATCAAGAAAAATTCATAATCAAATGTTTTCATTGATGACATTTACCAGATATTCAAGAAGGGAAGTAACACCCATTCTTCTCAAGGTCTTAGAAAACAGAAGAGAATGGAACACTTTCCAGTACATTTTACAAGGCCATCATTACCCTAATATCAAAGCCAGACAGAGACAATACATAGAAAAATAAATCTATATACCAATATCTGTAATGCATATAGATGCTAAAATTCTCAACAGAATAAATTCAGCAGCATATTAAAAAGGTTATGCATCATGCCTTACTGGGATGTATTCCAAGAATGAAAGGGTAGTGCAATATAAGATAATCGGTGCAATGCATGCCATTAACATAATGAAGAAAAAAATATGCGATCATCTCAATTGATTCAAAGAAGGTATTTTCATGATAAAAATTTCCAGGAAACTAAGAATAGAGAAAAAAATTCCTCAACAGGGTATTCCTGAAGAAACCCATAGTTAACATCATATTCAATGGTGAAAGACAGAAAGCTTTCATTTTAAGATCAAGAACAAGACAAAGATTAACAAAAAAGACATTTATGGCTAAATGATCAAGAACAAACAAGACATTTGTGGCTAAATGATTTTCAGTATGAGTGTCAAGATTATTCAATGGGGAAAGAATTGTCTTTTCCACAAATAGTACTAGACAACAAGGTATCCACATGCAAAAATAATAATAATAAATTAGGGCTTCTATCTTATACCATATCAAAAAACTCCAAATGAATCAACAATCTAAACATAATAACTAAAACCATAAGACTCTTAGAAAAAAAAAAGGGTAAATCTTTATGACAGTGGATTTGGCAATGAATTTTTAGATATAACACCAAAAAGATGAACCTCAAAAGAAACAGATACGTTGGATTTATCAAAATCAAAAATTTTGTTCATTAAAGGATATTATCAAGAAAGTAAAAATAAACTTATATAATAGGAGAACATAGTTGCAAATTATAGATATGATCAGAATCAAGTGTCTGGAAAATATAAGTAACTCTTACAACTCAACAACCAAAATGCAAAAATAAAAATGAAAAATAAAGCAAGGTCGTAAACAGGCTTTTGTCATGAAGATATACAAATAGACAATAAGCACATGAAATGATGCTCAATGTTATTATTCATTAGGGGAATGTAGATCAAAAACCCATAGTGAGTATCACTGCACACCTACCAGGATGACTATAATAAAAACAAAACACAAAAGCAAACCAAATGAAAAAACCACCCAGGAAATAAGAATTGTTGACAAAGACATGGAAAATTGGAAACCTTGTACATTGGCAATGGCAATATAAAATGGTTCCACTGCTAAGAAAAACAGTTTGTCAACTCTTCATAGAATTACCATATGACCCAGATAGCCAACTCCTAGATATATATGTAAAATAATTGAAAATACTCAAATACACTTACATGTATGTTCATATTAGCACCATTCATAACAGCCAAAAGGTGAAAAAAGCCCAAATTTTCATCAACTGATGGCCAGACAACCTCATTGTGGTATTTTCATATGATAGAATATTATTTAGTCATTAAAAGGAGTGAAGTACTGATACAGGCTCCCACATGGATGAATTTCAATATGCTAAATGAAAGTACTCAGACATAAAAGTCATCTATCATATTATTCTATTACATGAATTATCCAGAATAGGCAAATCCATAGAGACAGAATACATATTGGTAGTTGCCAGTGTCTACATGGAGGGGAGAATTGAGAGCAACAGTTTAACGGATACACCAACATTGCCAATCCACATTAAGCCATCATTCTGTCTTGATAGTGCTACGTTAGCACAACACCCTCCAAGATGTTCTTTTGTTTTCACTCTTGCCTAACTATAGTGTATCTACAGAGCTAAAAGTTACCCCCATTAAATTATATACCTGATGGTGGCATTCTAGCAGCTCTGCAGTATATTCTTATCATACACAATATAAGACCTGAACTCCTAGCCATGGCCTCTAAGATCAGGTATTATCCATTATCTGTCTTTTTCACTTTCTCCCTTGATCCACCTACTTCAGGTATACTGACCACTTTGTATTTCTTTGAACATACTGAGGCAACATCTGCCTCAGGAACTGCATCTTGATGTCCTCTTTTCCTGATAACTTCTTCCCAGAGACACCTGTGTGACCTACACTCTCAGTTTTTCTGTTCTTTGTTCAGTTGTCCCCCTCAGAAAGGGGTGTTAATTAGCATCCCTCATCACTGTCTAATATTTACCTTAATTTATTGTTTTTGTCATAGTACTTACCTCATCTGTCATTCTATGGTATATTCATTTATTCATTTATTTTCTGTCTCCTGCTCTATATGTTTTACATTTGTATCCTCCTTGCATAGGAGAAGGCCTAATACATAGAAGGTATTAAATAAATAAATATTTTTAAATACATATATAATATCTATGTTTTAAATAATTACAATGTGTTTACAAGCAAGAACATTAGAAGTTGTGAGAGTAATCCCAGACTAGAGATGCACTTCTTATGGTTATTCTGCAAATTTTTCTGAACTTCAAATTATTAATCTTCAGGGATATATTTTTCCTTTTCAATTCTAATAAAGGTAGATGTTTCCTTGGAAGATTTAACACTTTTTAGAACACATTCATAGTTACTCCTTTTTAGAGTAATAAAAAAGATTATATGACCCAGCAAGGTTATTTGGACTTACGCATTATTGTTGCTGTGTTTTTGTTTTATTTCCTTTGTTTACTTCTTTTTAAAAGCTTACATTTATATGAGGTACAAAAGAAGTTGATGCAAGTATAAAACAGTGATATCTTGAATTTTTATCTTTGATACCTTTAGAAAAATTTCAACTATACCTTATAAAAAGGAAAAAAACAACAAAAAACAAAAATGAATACAATTAATAAGAGCTACTCTTCCTCACTGTTCTTGGAAACTTTCAGCTAATGGCAAATATTCAGAACCACCTACTTTGATCATGGAGATGCTGACTCCACCCCCTAACAGTTCTGTTGGTGGAGTAAAATAACTAAGGAAGTTATCAGGGCCATAGATACCTTTATGATCTACCAATTCTTGCATGCCCATGGAGACTCATTCAGTTCAGCTACTCCTCAACACTGTAAAAGAAAAAGAACTCATCTGAGGATCTTACACATGAAGAAACCTTTTGTGGAATTTTCTGTAATTCCTCATTTCACACCAGACCATGGTGAGTGGAGCTGGATGGACTGTATAATAAGGTTCACTGTTCTCTGATAGAAACTTTCATAAAGAATAAAAGTTACTGATGAAAGCCAGTGGATTGTGTGTGTGTGCACTAGTGAGCAGTTGAGGTTTCATCTCATTTTCAGTGCCTGTAGAATGAAGGACAACAGGGGAGCAGGCCACAAACCTGAACTCCCTCTGCTCCTTCCCTGAAAGTGAGGAAAGAGCATCAAAGGGAATGAAAGTGACTGAATATCCAACAGGAAAGTATTGTATATTCTTGCTTTGGGTCACAGCCATGGTTTGCATTATAAAGTAAAAGCTTCCTAATATAACATTTATGAACTCCTTAGTCCTTGGGTATACACTGAGAAGTTGTGAAGAATATTTATATGTGTTGAGAGTGATTATTAGCTGTGGATCATTTAATGTTATCCTTTGTAATCTGAGGGGTGATGATCAAATTTTTAAACTGCAATTTTTACAGTAATTATTTTTGCCTTTAACTATATTTGAAAGTCTTTCCCCCTCATAATTATACCTAGAAAAGGTATCTATGACTGTCTATGACTCAAAGCGGCTACTTGCATTATCTGAAGAAAGCAATGCCAGGGAATTGTTTATTTCAAGAACACTATATTACTATTTGTAAGTTAAGAGTTCTAATCTTTCATGGTTTTGATCAAGTAAACATTTAAATAATGAATAGTATTAATGTATTAATTAAATCATGGGATTAACATAAACTAACTCAGAATTTTAAATATTCTATTTGATAAAATATGATGAAATATTTATTTTAAAATTGCTCACAAGATAGCTCCTTGGATTTCACTGAGGTTATGTGTATGACACCACTAGTTTGAGTTATTATTTAAAATTATTTTTCTGGCTTAGATTTACACAGTATAAATGAAATGCCTCCAAAGTATTTTGGCTAGTTTAGCGCATTCAATGTTTCTATTTTTTATAAAAATGGAATATTGGAAACATTTCGTTTTTTAGACATCTGATCTCTCCACTTTGACCCCTCCTCTTCTCTGCCACCACTGTTTTTCATTTCTAAAATATTTTGCATTTGTCATTTAAACAGCTGTAATAGGTCAGCCGTTTGAGGCTCAGTGTTCCAAATGCAGGTTTCAATCTTTACATTTTCTTGGGCAAATGTCAGGGGAATTCCAGCAGAACGCAAGAGGAATCTGTCTGGAATTCTCCTGTGACTTTGTTATGGGTTAAAAAAAATTATTTTAGTTTCTTAGCTCCGATAATTACAAATGGGAAGAGAAAATGCGATAATTTGCCAAAATACCAAATCTATGTATTTGGTGTTTTTTTTAGTGTCAAAAGTGAGTTAAGATTGATAGAAATTTCATGGTTTAATTAATAAAGGTTTTAGTATAATTACTTTAATTATGTTAGTTTATGTAAATATTTCAGACAGAAAACATTTACATAGCAACAAAATCCTGGTTTAGTAAATAGTAAGACAATTTAGAGGAAACATATTTTCAATCAGGTATAAAGTTAAATTGGATTATTCTGACTGAATTGGCCATGTTCAGATTTTATTCAGATGACCCAGTACAAGTAAAATAGAAGTATTCAACACTTGAAGTGCTGCATTCATGCTGCTTCTGGCTAGCTAGTTTGGGACTGGAATCATTTAATCTAGAAGTATGATTTTCTCTTACACTTCAAATTGCACTATATACACAGATGTTTACTCTAGTTTTCTAGCTAAACCAGAGAATAGGAAGGGAGTGCAAATGAGCTTGCATTTTTAATTGCACTCTCTCCTGTGATCATTAAATGTGCTTTATCTTTAACATGCTAAAATGCCAAGGTATCACAAGGGAGTACTAACTCTAGATTTAACCTGCTAAATCTGAGAAAGCCTACAGATTTGCACTTTAAGGCTTCCTGCAAGAGTCTGTTTTCAATGTTATTTTCCAACAGATATTGGAAAGTTTTATCAGCAGAAATCCAGATACATTATTTCACCTTTTACATAAGCTAGGACCCATGTTCTGTATTTACAAATTTTGACTGTCATTATCAAATAAAATATACACTATAAACATGTTTTCTTTACATCTAATTTTAAGTTCCAAAACTCAAGTGAGACATGGAAAACACTGATGGTTCATTAAAAAGAAAGAAAGAATAAAATTGAGAATAGAAAATATGTCTGGTGATGAATAATGTTGAGAGAAATTTAAACCCTCTCCTGTATTTCATGAACATGGTCTGGGTAGTAATCATCAGCTGTTTGCTTTTTATACAGAGTATAATAATTAAATAAACTTAACTATGAGGAATATAAGTCAGAGTTTAGGCCCATGAAAGACACAATCAATTTATAGGATGGTTAAACTAATCTAGATGCCTAAATTAATCAACAATACATTTCTTGAAGAGAGGAGCTATATTTAAATTTTCAGTGTGTAGTGCAATGGCTACAGTGTCATCAATTTTTAAATATCTGTTAACTGCAGGAATAAGAAAATAAATAAATAAATTCTTATTAATAGTATAATTACTTCCCAGATTAAGAGATTTGTTTCTCTACAACAAATATTTGTACCTACCTTGCTCTGAGAAACAACCTGCACTGTGAACTCATTTTATCAACAACAAGACTACTTAAGAGCAGAAGAAAAAGCAATCATTCTAGCCGGGCTGAAACCACTTAATTTCTTGGGATCCTGAAAAGCTGTGTCTGGTTGTCTAGTTTTCTACTCTGTATTTGATTTCCTATTACTGCCTTTTTAGTTTGTTTATTTGGGCGGTTGTACAAAAAATTAGCCGGGCGTGGTGGCGGGCGCCTGTGGTCCCAGCTAATCCGGAGGCTGAGGCATGAGAATGGCGTGAACCCGGGAGGCAGAGCTTGTAGTGAGCCGAGATTGCGCCACTGCACTCCGGCCTGGGCGACAGAGCGAGACTTCGTCTCAAAAAAAAAAAAAAAAAAAAGTCAATCTGAGCTTGTGTAAGAGTGCTCCACTTCTGCCTATATTCTCATGTTCTCCAGTTTAGGTATCTACAACCTGACATTGGTCCATTATCCTGAGCACATAACTTTTAACTTGTATATTTAGCATCCAACTTGGCTTGAGCCTTTTCCTGCACAAATTATACCTTTGAAGCGAATGATGACAGTGTCCTTTCAACTTGATCCTGAATCCTCTCCATATGTTGTAGGCTGGCTTGATGGCCTAAGTTCTAAGCTAACCCATCTCGATTAAAATAGCTATACAGGTGGGCTCAGTGGCTCACGCCTTGGGAGGCCCAGGTGGGTGGATCACCTGAGGAAAGGAAATCAAGACCAGCCTGACCAACATGCAGAAACCCCATCTCTACTAAAAATACAAAATTAGCTGGGCCTGGTGGCGCATGCCTGGAATCCCAGCTACTCTGGAGGCTGGGAGAATCGCTTGAACCTGGGAGGTGGAGGTTGCAGTGAGACGAGATCACACCATTGCACTCCAGCCTGGGCATTAAGAGTGAAACTCCATCTCAAAACAAACAAACAAACTATACATTTCCTAATCTACAGGAACCAAATTGGACCCTTAATCTGACGCTATCCTCAAATTATTCAGCTGCCTCAGCTGAGCTTTCTCTACTAATTGTTCCTTGCTTATCACACTGTACTCTTTCCATAGTTGATTCTGATAATGATTTTGAAAGTAGCCCTTATGTTCTTGATGAAAAGTTATTGTAAAGCAGTCTTATAAAATACGTATGTATGAATTATTCCATATAAATTGTTTTAAAGTATTTCTTTAAAAAAATAAATCTAGATTTATTACTAAAGTTTTACTTTTCCAATGATGTAATTGAGTGGATAAAAAGGGGGTTGGTCCCAGTAGGTTTATGCATAGCCTACCGTTCATACACAGAAGGACCTGGCAGTTCTTTCACAATGCACAGATGTTGTGAGCTGATACTCTAATAATTAAAAGTATTAGATGTGTGGGTTATTTGCCTGTCAGTTCTCATATACCATACCTTTACTTGCTCTTTGTATTGGTTTTCTATTGTCACTCTAACAGATTACCACAAATTTAGTGGCTTCGAATACAAAGAAACTTGTTATCTTGCAATTTTTGAGGTTACTGTTCTAAAATGGTCATCACACTGTGCTAAAATCATTGTGTTTATAGAGTTATGCTCCCTCTGAAGACTCTAGAAGAGATTATGTTTCCTTGACTTTGCCAGCTTCCAGAGGCTGTCTGTATCCCTGGCCCTGGTGGGCCTCTTTCCATCTTCAAAGCCAGCAACGTCGAGTTGAACCTCTACTTGCTCAATTCAAACTTGCTTCTTTCCTTGTATCTTTTCTGACTCTAACTCTTCTGCATGACTCTTACACACCTGAAGAAATCTGGTGATTATATTGAGCCCTACAGAGATACTTTTCTTATTTTAAAGACAGCTGATTAGAAACATTAATTTCATCTGCAATCTTAATTCTCCTTTGCTATTAAACATAACATATTCACAAGTTCTGGATTTTAGTATGTGAACCTCTTTGGGGTAAGGTAGGAATACTATTCTATCTGCCACATTCTGCTTTGCATTGCAATCAAGCATAATTCTGTCCCCTTGCAAAGTATTTCAAGCTAGTTTCAGCCACTAGTTGTCACTAAGAGGAGGTTGGAGGTTGAAAAGAAGGAAGCTATTGATTATTGCTTTGCTTGGCCAATGTATCAAGCTACAATTACATTTCCTCTCATTCCATATTAGTGTTCTCAGCAATTGTATTAACTTTGTTAAAAATATCCCTTGCACTGACTTGCATCTATTTAAAATTTGAATTGTTTCTTTTTTCTTGACTGAACACTGATGGATGAAGTTCTTAGCCTACCTAGGTGGTTTTAAGAAACAGACCTCCACCTGTAATCCCAGCACTTTGGGAGGCCGAGACGGGCGGATCACGAGGTCAGGAGATCGAGACCATCCTGGCTAACACGGTGAAACCCCGTCTCTACCAAAAAAAATACAAAAAACTAGCTGGGCGAGGTGGCGGGCGCCTGTCGTCCCAGCTACGCGGGAGGCTGAGGCAGGAGAATGGCGTGAACCCAGGCGGAGCTTGCAGTGAGCTGAGATTCGGCCACTGCACTCCAGTCTGGGCAACAGAGCGAGACTCCGTCTCAAAAAAAAAAAAAAAAAAAGAAACAGACCTCCAAGATGGAGAATGGAAATAAACTGCTCACCTGCTAGAGACTGAACACGGCAATAACATTCATAGAAACAGAAAATAGGACAACAATTATCCATGGCATCCAGTGGCATAATAACTACAAATATTATCACATGGGTCTGCTTTGGATTAAGTATTGATTAAATGAACAATTGCACCCTACAAGTCTACTGACAATGAAGACAAGATTAAAGGGATGTTGTGCCATCTTACTGGGAAAAGTTTACCAAAAGTAAAGTATATTATGAGCACGGGGCATCAACTGCTCATTCAAGGAAAGAATATAGAACCACAGCGCCTATATCTTTTAAAAATCTCTCATTTTTTTCTTTTAAAAAGTATCTGAAGAATACAACAAAAATTAAGTTCATGCATAATGTGAGCAAGTTGCAAGTCAAATTCACAGTCTGACCGGATGTTAAGATTAGGGCATTAATTGGAAAGGAGAAGGAACCTAAGATTTGGACTGGCAAACTTAGGCCAGATTTAGAGAAATCTGAGATGTTGAATCCTCAAACCTTCAATGCACAAATTGCCTAACAAGGAAATGCATCTTCTCAGGATCCATTCCCAGTACTTCTTACTGCTTCTAGATTCATTGAGTGAGATAGTCTCATGTCTAGGAATCTTTAAGATGTCTTAGATGTCAAAAATGTTGCAAAATCTTGCTAACGTTCAGAAGCAGGAATATAAGAAGTGTAGAAATTGATTCTTAAGGCTGATTCAAGAATTGTCTGGAGAGGACGTGGAGAAAGAGGAACACTTTTACACTGTTGGTGGGACTGTAAACTAGTTCAACCATTGTGGAAAACAGTGTGGCGATTCCTCAAGGATGTAGAACTAGAAATACCATTTGACCCAGCCATCACATCACTGGGGATATACCCAAAGGATTTTAAGTCATGCTGCTATAAAGACACATGCACACATATATTTATTGAGGCACTATTCACAATAGCAAAGACTTGGAATCAACCCAAATGTCCATCAGTGACAGACTGGATTAAGAAAATGTGGCACATACACACCATGGAATACTATGCAGCCATAAAAAACGATGAGTTCATGTTCTTTGTAGAGACATGGATGCAGCTGGAAACCATCATTCTCAGCAAACTATCGCAAGAACAGAAAACCAGATACCACACATTCTCACTCATAGGTGGGAATTGAACAATGAGATCACTTGGACACAGGAAGGGAGACATCACACACTGGGTCCTATTGTGGGGAGGGGGTTGGGGGGAGGGATAGCATTAGGAGATATAACTAATGTAAATGACGAGTTAATGGGTGCAGCACACCAACATGGCACATGTATACATATGTAACAAACCTGCACATTGTGCACATGTACCCTAGAACTTAAAGTATTAAAAAAAAAAAAAAAGGAAAAGAAATGTAGCCACCTCCCCCACCAAAAAAAAAAAATGCACTTATCAGAGATTTTTGCTTTGAATTTCCAGATAGTGGAAAATGTCTCTAACAGTCTAAATAAAAATGTAGATTCAATGGTAGCCTGTAGTCAATTAGATCAAAATGCCAAAACTTCTCTGCCATTGTGGGAAAAAAAAAAAAAAAAAAAGAATCCAAAGACTAAGACAATAGGAATGCTATTTAGAGTTATTAAGTTGTACCTGTTCATCCTCTCCCACTGCCACTTTCTGCTAACTCTGCTAACCAGAGGGCCCAGAGGACTCTTCTGAGAAACACACTAATCTGGGAGTATCATCAGCTTAAAAAATTCCTTACCTTTATTATGGGAAAATTTTTGAGTCTGGTTAGCAAAAATCCCATTGGGGTAACTACAATTGGAAGTAATTATCTTTCACTCATTTTCCAGACTTAAACCAATTCATACATTGGTTCAACACAATACAGTTCAATACATACTGTGCTGAAAGACAGTTCTCCATGGGTGTCTCATTTTTTGGCAATATAACATCTTTTTTCTGGGGCAAAGGTTGAGCAGGTTTGCTTGCAACCCATTGTGAGAGACTGGGGTATTTTAAGTTTGGTGTTTCTTAATTGAGATGCAAACCCACTGCAGGCAAAGCATCTATGTTGGTGACTCTGCAATGCCCGGTGGGAACTGTGGGCAAGGGAAACCAATGCAAATATTAAGCTTATGTTTTCTGCCTATCTTTGAGTGATAAAATTATTTGTCTCCGATTCAGGAGTCTCTTGTCTTTTGCCAACATTCATGAAACTTTAGCAATTTAAATTGTGAGCTTGCAAACAGTATACAAACTTTGATTCCTCACATTGTTTGGCAACCTGATATTTCTGTGATTGAAATGAGCACTCAGTTCTCTTGATAAAAGGGTATATATGTTATATGCTGCAAATCTTTCTTTCATTATTTATAGATTATCAGAGGGCTTATAGTGATGAAGTGATAAGTAAAATTTTGGCCCAGGTGAATCTCAGAGTAGACTCAGTAAATTCTCAAACCACCATATATATATTTCTCAGTTCATTAATGCCTCATTGACATTGTTATTTGGAAACCTGCAGAATCCTCATATTGGTCCCCTGACCTGACAATCAGGGCTATAGATGGCAAGAAAAACTAAGGGTAACTTCTTATCACAGCATCTTATTATCTAATAACAAACCATATGTGTCACATTCTTGAGATAATTGCACTATTTTGCACCATTAAAAAAGACTTGAAAGATGCAAGAATATGGATTCAAATAATATTATAATGTAAGCTGTTGTTCAGAGGTGCAAAAACCAAATGGATCTTTGACAATGAAGATCAACATAAACTGAAATCTGGAGGTCACTGATATATTGGAGCAAATTCATTTCTCTATCTATTAAGCAAATTTTTAAAAACCAGTTGTGAAGTAGGGGAATTAATATTATGCCTTCAATGACATACATTCATACTGTATCAGAATCCATGCTCTCTGATAATATTAACTTGATATGTCTGAATATACACCTATTATGGGTTAACTTATGTCTTGGAAAAATATATGTTGAATTATCAGTTCTCAGTTCAACAGAATGTGATATTATTTGGAAATAAGATCATTGCAGGTTAATTAGTTAACATGAGGTTATACTGAAGTCAAGTGGTCCTCTTGGCCGATACGACTGGTATCCTGTAAGAAGACAGCCATGTGAAGACAGAGTCACAGGTAGAACTTCATGTGAAGATAGAGGCAGAGATGTGATGCATTTGTAAGCCCAGAAATCCCAAGGAGTGCCAGCTATTACCAGAAGCTAGAAAAAAAGACATGGACCAGATTTTCCCTTGGTGCCCTTGTAAGGAACCAACCCTACCCTCTACCGACATCTTGACTTGTAGCTTTGAAACGTGTGAGGCAATACATTTCCATTGTTTTAAGTCGCCATTTTGTGATACTTTGTTAGCTCTAGGATACTAATGCACAACCTCATAGAATTTCAAGCTGATTTACTCTTTTAATGAGATCATGCTACTCAGACTTGTTGAGCAGGAAATAGCACAAACCCTAAGATGCTTTAGTAAGACACTTATATGACAATAAAATCCAAAAACATCAAGAGATGGGCACATTGATATAGTATCTGGTGAAACAGTTTGATTAAGGTGAAGTATGGAAGCTGGTAAGTATTAGAAATATTGTAAAGGAAAACAATTTACATAAGAATTTTTAATAACATGAAAAACAGCATAAAAGAAAATTGATCTTTTTTACAACAGTGTATTTTTAGAATAGTTTTTTCATACATTAGTTCTATTTATGTTTCTATTTTTTTAATGCTTACTATTTTATTTTTGAGATTATATATACATATTTTTAAAGGCATTGATCTAATTGATATGACAATGAGACTGTCAAAGAATATTTTAAAAAACCACTGGCCAGGTGTTGTGGCTCACACCTGCAATCCCACCACCCTGTGAGGCAGAGGCGTGTGGATCACCTGAAGTCAGGAGTTTGAGACCAACCTGGCCAACAGAGCAAAACACTTCCTCTACTAAAAATACAAAAATTAGCCAGGTGTGGTGCGTGCCTATAGTCCCACCTACTTGGGAGGCTGAAGCAGGACAATCTCCTGAGCCTATTTCTATACTAGACTAAGAGATTGTAATATTCTAAAATATTAACCATACTTTCCTCTTAAGTAATAAACAATATATCCTTGATGTTTAACTTTATAGACTCAAGTATTTTAATGTTTCAAGGATTTCTATTATATATACAAGTAATTAATACTTGTTGATGAGTTGTTTCTACTTTCAAGTTTTAAAGGTATTAAGGTTGAAATCTTATAAAAGGATTGCAAAATGTATGCAATAAAGCAGACATTTTTATAAAAGAAAGGATGGAAGATGTAAGTAAGATATTGAAAAGCACATTTACAATTGTATACAGTTGTATCTGAGAAGAGTTTGTAGGTACGTGACTGTCTGAGAGTGTTGGGTCCAAACCAAAGCAAAGTATTTATCCTAGCAGAATCTCTTCACCTCTTATTATGGCCTGAAAGCAGCACTTTAAAATCCTCTCTAGGTTTGTAAGAGGTCACTCTCTCCCCCACTTTCAAGTAGGACAAGAGAAAGCAAGTTCTAAAGAACAGGTTAACCCCTGACCCTGAAAACATCACTGTACTGATTAGTAACAGAAGTTGTTACTTTTTAGGGAAGAAAATACTTCTTTTTGTATCCTCATTGTATTTTTCCTGGAGGCAAACCTAGATCAAATTTTGAGAAATCTGTAACTCTGTAATTCTATTATTTAAATTCCAATTATAAAAGTAGAATAGATTAGGTAGAGAAATGTCATTCCTTGCTCAGGGCTACATTAGAAATCCCTGTTTCAGGTAGAATTGGAACACAAGCCTCTCTCACAGTATTCACCGTCCTGTTTCTATCTATCATATTCTTTCATTTACCTAAAACAGCTTTTTTGCATATTTAAATAATACATATATTTTAAAGGGTAAAACCTACCAATGTATAATCTCATTTTCCATGTCTTATAAGACAGACTGCTCTCCACAGTCTCATAAATGATGAGAAAAATTCTTCAAATCATGATATCATGAATTTAATGTCATCAAAAGAAAGATTCCTCATGCTAAAAGCAGGTGCACTGGTGTGAATATGTGGCTGTCCCATATTGAGGAGCCATATATTTCACAGTGAGGCTCTACATAGAGAAATAAACAGCCATATGGCAAACAAACTTACTTTTTACTGCTTCATTTTATTTGTTTCAAAATAGTGCAGTGCCACAAATCCAGAATATTAACAACGCTCCATCTGGAGAAATGTAAGTTTTGGAGCCCTGAACCAGCACGTTAGCATTCCCACAAAACTTCCGATCTTCAATCCACTGCAAACTTGGAACCAGCTTGATGTCAACCCAGCATGTCTTTCTAATGCAATGCTAGTGGCTCAATTCAAATGTTTATAAAATGAAAAAAAAAAACAACTTAATTCTGGAAAGATTTTAAAAATCGGCCTGCTTGCATACACGTCTAATAGACTGCATTACGATGTTTATTGATAAATATCTTTGTAAATGTAGTTAGCTTTATTTATCTCTATTTTGCAAATAGGAAAAACATAGAGCTGTCTGGATACAAACGTCTGCTCTGTATTTAGACACCTAGCTCTTTAGATTAAAAATAAATGACTGATGCTTGCTTCACTAGTTCAACAAAAATTTATTTATATTTTCTAGGCAGAGAACAGGATAACAAAATGAAGAAAAGGTGTCTTACCATCTCAGGATATTTTACTAAACATAAGTATTTATAATAGATTGCAGAGGATTCAATTTCTGTCTGATACATGCTTTATTCGATAAGTTAAATGCACTAATTGGTGGCTATGTATTTCTTTACTTGCCTGTTGGAAAGAAGAATGTGGAAGGTGCAGAATTAGGGCAGGAAAACCGATAACAATCAAATGAAATTCAGGGTTATTATTTGGAAAAAGTCCTAGCATATTGTCATATTGTTGTCAAATATGCTAGCATATATAGTAGTGTCCACATATATACACACACATATATATATGCTAGTGTGTGTGTGTATACATATTAGTATGTATGCTAGCTAGTATATAGGTCTATTATTATATGGCTTTGGTATGTTATATATATGTTTTTGTTTTGGCTTGGTTTAGTTTTTAAATGTGTTTAGTTTCTCTTTAAAATATTTTAAAGATATTAATTGTAAAGAATTACCAACAATGTGTAAAATATACACATAATTTGATATTTATAAAATGAATGCTCATGTAACAATCTGTTCATGTGCTTGTACCGGTAACATAGGTACAGAAATAGAACATTGGCAGCAATACAGAGCTGCTGTGTCCTTCCTTTTTTTTTGAGACAGAGTCTCACTCTGTCTTCCAGGCTGCAGTGAAGTAGCACGATCTCGGCTCACCGCAACTTCCGCCTACCTGGTGCAAGCCATTCTCGTGCTTCAGCCACCTAGTAGCTGGGATTACGGGTGTGCGCCACCACGTCCCGCTAGTTTTTGTATTTTTAGTAGAGACGGGGTTTCGCCATGTTCTCCAGGCGAGTGTCGAACTCCTGGTCTAAAGTGATCTGCCCACCTCAGCCTCCCAAAGTGCTGTGATTACTGAGCCACTGAGCCACCGAGCCCGGCCTATGTGTCCTTTTGTGATCCCAACCTTTTTTATAAAATGCCAGAAGGAAAACTTAAACTTGCTTATTATTATTTCCATGTTCTTTGTTTTATCTTACGTATTAGTACTTACATTTTCATTCCTAAATGATAGTTTAGTTCCAAGAATGACATTTTCCATAAATGTCAGATAGTAAATATTTTAGTCATTGCAGGTCATGGGGTCTCTGTAACAGCTACTAGGCACTGCCATTGTAGTACAAAAATAGCCATAGAATGATAGGCAAAAGTATGAATGTATTTATCCTCAGTACAATTTACAGAAATAGATGTAAGGCCAGATTTGATTCAGGGGCCATAGTTTCTGATTCCTACTTTGGTTTTCTCTGCTTTTCAATTTTATATAAACATAATTAAATTTTACTAGTTTTGGTTTTTAGCTTTTGTCTTTCTCACTTTTGTTTGTAAAATATCATTTAACTTGCAGTTTGTTCACTTTCATTATCTTTTAATATTTCATTATATGAATATTCCATAATTTGTTTTTCTTATTGTACTGTTGATGAATGTTTGAGCTGTTTAAAGTTTCTGGTCATTTTATTGCTGCTGTAAATCTTCTCATATAGGCATCCAAATGCACATGTGAGTGAATTTTAAAAGCATATATACTTATTAATATTATGAATATAATTATTGGGCCATAGGGTATGTGCAACTTCAAATATACTTGATAATGCCAATCTATTTTCCAAAGTGACAAAATTGACTGGCACCATTCACCAAAATGGTATATGGGTTCCATTTTTTCCCTGTCCTTATATATATATTCAATTTGTGGTAGATTTTCTATGAGTGCTTGAAAGTACAGTTTACATATCATTTTTAATCCCGTTACTTTTACTCATTTTGTATTTTGTATTTTATATTTGTCTCTTGTAAGTAACATGTTGTTGGTATTTTTTTTTCCCTATATGAGTATGCTTGTCATTAAACTGGAACATTTAGTACATTCATATGTAGTACCGTAGGTTCTCTGTTTATTTTATTTTCACCTGTTTTGCTCAGCTTCTAGTAATTTTAAGTTTGGGATAATAAGAGAAGAGTATCTAATTCTTACTCATCTTTCCAAAAGAGTGGTCACTTTATTTCTAGGTTATTGTCAAGACGGTTTCCTAAGATGCTGAATTTTTGTGTCACTTTGAACTTTTATGTAAACTATGGGTAAATGCCCTGAAGACAAAAGATACTTTATTTCTTTGATTTAATACTTATCTCTCCAGGTAAAGTTTATCCTCTTGTTGTGGTCTAGCCTCTTTCTATCATCAGTTTAACTACTCAGTGCTGTTTAGAACTGTTTTTAATATTTTATCTAGAAAAATTCTTTTTTTTTTTTTTCATTGGCAGTTTGATTCAAATAATCCTGTCAATTATTACTAGAAAAAAAACAAAATCCAGAGAAAAACCTTATATCTAAATTTTAGTAGGTTTAGGGTAATGATTGGAAAATGGAAAGAAAATTATACAATTTATGATATAAACTATAAAAGGAGTTCAATATACTCGCCATTTACCAAAAGGAAATAATGAGAAAATTTTCCATAGGTTACTAATAAGCACAAGGAGACTGCAAAATTAAAAACTCAAGAAAAACGAAAAAAATGTTGGAAAGTTGTGGAGTACAATAAAATTCCTACTTGTTTACTTATAAGAAAAAAAAATATTAAAAATAAGGCCAGCTTTGAGTTTCCCCTGAACATGCCTAAGCATGTGAGAAGGAAGTACCCAGATCTGGTCTCAACTTTCCTCAGAATTTCTCTTTGTTGGAAAAAAACTGAAAGAAAATTTCCCAATGAGAACTTTGTATTGATCTTTGGCAAGTACACTGGGTAAAATGCATATGGAGCATGAAATAGGTGAGGTTTGTAAAAATATGTAAGGCAAAATATGGAATACTATCCATACTAATATCAAGCATATAAATAATTGAAATATTTACTAACCAAGATACTAACACCAAGCATATAAATAATGGACATATGTTTATCACATAAATATTAATATTATTTTCAACAAATAAGGAAAGAGAACCTGACAAATCCATGGTCCTCAAGGCAATTTAATTTGGATGTTCCATGATGTGTGAGGAAGGGAGTGGTACTAAAAGAGCCCAGGCAATTAGGTGAAGGCAGATACAATTAGAAGGTCATTAAGAAAGTTTAGTTTTGGTAGAGGTCTGTCTGAGACTAAAGGAATGAAAGCTAGTTACATGTCATTGTTCCAGAAAGTTAAGCAGAGCTGCACTGTAATGAAGCTGAAAGAATGTGTTTCTTCACAAAGCAGATAAAACAAAGTTTAGTTTCCTCAAAAACCTACAGAGGAGAAAAGAGAAGATAGACAATCAACTCCCACAGCTGAAATTATCTAGAGATATCACTTTGGGTAAGCGAGTGTTGCTATCAAGCTTCTGTGGATGTTTGAAGACTTTATTTTTGCAGTCTTAACCTTGGGCTGGACCTAAGTGTGTGTAAACCATATGATGTCTGTATTGTTTATAGATGCTGACAGAAGAAAACTAGACCTTTTGGTTTTTGTTGTAAGATTTTTGTTTTCATACCTATGTTCCTAGTAGATAGTTTGCAAATGAAAGTTGATTTGCCATAGTTTTAAATAATATTGTTTTGGCTTGAATATTCTATAATACACTTTTATAGAGTATAACATGCTAAATCACTGTTTTGTTGTAAAAAAGGTGTAAACGTTTTGTTAATAAAATGCTATGTTTACCAAAAAAAAAAAAAAAAAAAAAAAAAAAAAAGATACCACTCTGTTCTTAAAGCACCTGTGAATCTTCCTCTTTTTGCTTAAGCAGAGTCACTTGAAGAAGAGGCTGTATCCATCACTGGTCTCCAAGACGAATGAAAACAAATTCAACAGCAGCGTAAAAGTAGAAAAGAATACTGCCCGGGCGCGGTGGCTCACGCCTGTAATCCCAGCACTTTGGGAGGCCGAGGCGGGCGGATCACGAGGTTAGGAGATCGAGACCATCCTGGCTAACACGGTGAAACCCCGTCTCTACTAAAAATACAAAACAATTAGCCGGGAGTGGTGGCGGGCGCCTGCAGTCCCAGCTACTTGGGAGGCTGAGGCAGGAGAATGGTGTGAACCCGGGAGGCGGAGCTTGCAGTGAGCTGAGATCGGGCCACTGCACTCCAACCTGGGCAACAGACCGAGATTCCGTCTCAAAAAATAAAAAATAAAAAATACTAAGATTACTTAAGAACAACAGAAAAAAAAATGGACAACTTTTGTTAACTAAGATAAACCTGAGTTGAATAATTACATAATATTTTACGGAATCACCAAGCTGAAAAAAGGACAGGAGTGTGCTAAACCTCAGGAACACATGCACTAGAGATGCAAACTCTGTTAAGACCCACATTCTCTAGACTTTGCTTTTTCTGTGCATGATGGTTACCTTTTCCATTCTAGACACGGTTATAAAACCAGGCCTTTAAAGTCTTCCAATCTTTACATCTTACAACTTTGATATCTGGGAAAAGGATTGTCTCGCCTCATTCGGCCCCACTCTTAAAATCCATGGAAAGGAATTGACACGTGGGAGCACAGAAAAATATTTTCTATATGGATAAAGAAATTGTATTTAAGAAGAATGTGGGAGAAGTGGGTGCAGTAACAGACACACAGGCCCGTAAATATTTACCACACAAAAATCCCTAATAATTAGTGTGCTAACTCATGAGGTTGGGTTTGTAGTACTCTAACTAAAGGTCAAACAATAAACAACTGATATTATTTAACAGCTTACTATGTGCCACGTTTTCTGAGGGTTTTAGATTTTTCATCTCATTTACTCTTAATAGAAATCCTAGGCAATAGAAATGATTCGTATCACATTTTGAAAACAAAAACAAACAAAGACACTAAGAGGCTAAATAACTTGTCAAAGGTCACATAACTGTGAGGCTAAGATTTTAACTCAAGTAGTAAAAAGTGTGAATTTAAAGGAAAGACACACGCATTTTGTCAGCCTAAGAAGGATATTTTTGTCAGAACATTCTCTAAAATGTTTGACCAGAGGTACAAAATTCTTGGATAATCGTATGCAGGTATTAAACAATTGAAATGAGGAAACTTTCAAAATGTTTCTGTTATTTAGCTCTGGGTTTTTTAAGTAACATATTTTTAAAGTAATAGATATGAGATAGAAGTTTAATAGATGTAATTTACTAAGTAAAAGAGTAAAAATTCCATTATCACAAAAATGAACAAAGATTTATTGAAATAAAATCTGATGGGAGACATTCATTTGATGTCCAGTATTTTGCCCATTTTTCCTCCCATTGTAAATGCATGCATACACAATTATGAAAGAAATAAACTGAGACATTTACAAGTACAGGAAATTTGCATCTGCCCTATATATTAAGGAAAGAAACTATTAAAAACCTATAATCTAAAGGAATCTTAGATAAATGCACTACATTTGTCTGGATTAAAGAGGAACATCCACGATAGGTACACAAATCATATCCCTCTTTTCAAAAATTCAAATACACTTAAGCCTCACTAATTCCCTGGGTATGAAAAGTTGGTGAACTATGGAGAGGTGTGTCAGAAATAGATGGTATATGCCAATACCTTCTTGGTAAGAATGAAAGCAGATAAAGTAAAAATAAAGTATTATAAATAATCAAATAAATGAAGATTTCTACTAAAGCATTCAAAATACACAATTACAAAATCAGGCTTGCAGTATGAATGAAGAATAAAAAAATTCATGACTGAATAAATTTGAATGTAAGGATGAATTAGCATTTGGATATATACTTTATCATTTTAATAAGCTAAATAAATAATCCGTATCTGATTATTTTATTTTTATATATACCAAAAGTCATTTTATAAAATGTGTTCTTCCCATAATGTGGAACGGGGAATAGAGAGGGATTAGTTAATGAGTACAAAAATATGGTTAGAATAAGATATGTGTTAAATAGGACCGTAGGGCAACTAGAGTTAACAATATTGTGTATTTCAAAGTAATTAAAAGAGTTAAATTGAAATGCTGCTAATACAAAGATATGACAAATGTTTAAGATGATCACTATCCCAATTACCTATCACTACACATTGTATGCTTGTATCAAAATGTCACATATACCCCATAAATATGAAAAATTTTGTCTATGAAAAACAAAATATTCCCAAGAAAAATGTTTATAAGGTAGATATAAAAAGTTATTAAATATACACATACACACAAACACACGCACACAGGTAGTCAAAACGTACACTGAACAGTTTCAAGGCAAGATGTGGGATCTTATTTTCCGTTAATTAATTGGTTCTTAGAAGTTTATACATTGCAAAATAAGCAATAAGCAAAAATATAATATGTATGGAAAAATGATCTGTAAATTGAAATAAAATGTCATCAATATTGACAATTTAGAAATGAAGAAATTAAGCAAGCCTTGGAAAATTGTCTACTAAATAATTTAGACAGACACATTGGAAAAGTTTACACTTATCATTAGAAGAAAGCAAAATAACCTGGACTCTATGAAACGGGATTGGGAACTCAGCAAAATATAACAGAATGAGCTGAAAACAAACAAAGTTTAGGTCAGGAATATTAAAAACCTATTTATTGGGTTTTTAGATTTTTTATGTATAAAGGTACATAATAGTTGTTTATACTTATGGGATCCATGTGATGTTTAGAGGCAAGCATAAGAGGTGTAATGGTCAAGTCAGAGTAATTGGGATAGCCATCACCTCAAAGGTTTGGAATTTCTTTGTGTGAGAAACATTCTAAATTCACTCCTCTAGCTATTTTGAATTGTACAATTGATTAATGTTAATTATCACTATACACTAATTGTGTATTTTTATACCCATTAATCAAACCTTCATTATCCCTTCCTCCCCATTATCCTTCTGAGCTTCTGTTAACCACCATTCTACCATGTACTATCATGAGATCAATTTTTTACCTACTGCACATGAATGAGAACATATGATACTTGTTTTTCTATGCCTGGCTTACTTTATTTAAGGTAATATCCCCCAGTTCCATTCATGTTGTTGCAAATGATATAATTTCATTCTAATAAAATAATGAATATTCTGTTGTTTATATGTACCATATTTTCTTTATTCAGTCATCATTGATGGACACATAGTTTTATTTTATATCTTAGCTATTATGAATATTGCTGTAATAAATACAGGAATACAGACCAGCAGTGGGATTGCTGAATCATATGTCACTTCTATTTTTAGTTTTTTGAGTGACATCTATTCTGTTATTCATAGTAGCTATACTAATATACGTTCCTACTAAGAGTGTACAAGGCTTCCCTTTTCTCTACATCCTCACCAGCATCAGTTATTTTTGTGTCTTTATAATAAAAGCCATTTTAGGTATGGGGAAATGATTTCTCACTGTGATTTTAAGTTGCATTTCTCTGATTATTAGTGATGAGCAATTTTTAAAAATACACTTGTTGGTCATTTGTATGTCTTCTTTTGAGAAGTGTCTATTAAAACATTTTATCCATTTTTTAAATCAGAATATTTTTTGCTATTGAGTTGTATGAGTTTTCCATAGATTCTGGTGATACATTTCTTGTCAGTTGAATAATTTGCAAATATTTTATCCTATTCTGTAGGTTATTTGTTCACCTTATTGATTGTTTTCCTGTGCAGAAGCTTTTTAGCTTTATGTGATCCCATTAGTCTATTTTTGCGTTGATTGACTATGCTTAATCAAGGATCTTTGTCCATGCTAAGATCCTGAAGCCTTTTCCCAATGTTTGCTTCTAGGAATTTTACAGTTTCTTGTGTCACATTTCAGTTTTAAATTCATTTTGATTTGATTTTTTTTAATATGGTGAGAGATGGAGGTCTACTTTCATTCTTATGAATATAAACATCTTGTTTTACCAAAATCATTTGTTGAACAGAGTGTTCTTACCCTCATTGTATGTTCTTGGCACCTTTATTGAAAATGATGTGACTGTGAATATATGAATTTATTTATGGATTCTCTCTTCTATTGTTCTGTGTGTCTGGTTTTATGCCAGTAATAACAGTTTTAGTTACTATAGCTTTACATTGTAATATAAAGTCATGTAATGTCAAGATTCCAGGTTCATTATTTTGCTCAGGATGGCTTTGGTTATTCTGGATCTTTTTGGTTTCACATAAATTTTAGGAATATTTCATATTTCTGTGTAGAACATCTTTGGTACATCAGTAGCAATTGCATTGAATTTGTATATTGTTTTGGGTAGTATAGACATTTTAAAAATATTGATTCTTCCACTTCATGAACATGAGATATATTTTCATTTTTTGTGTTCTCTTCAATTTATATCATGAATATTTTATAGTTTTTATTGTAGAGATCTTAACTTCTATAGTTAAGGTTATTCCTACATATTCTTAGTAGGTATTGTAAATGGAATTATATAAAAGCTAAAAGATTTCATTTTCAGATTGTTTGCTCTTGACATATAGAAATGATACTGATTTTTCCTCTCTTCCTATTTGAATACCCTTTCTTTCTCTTGCCTGATTTCTCTGGCCAGAACTTCCAATAGTATGTTGATAGGAGTGAGGAGAACGGGCATCCTTGTCTTGTGCCAGTTTTCAAAGGGAATGCTTCCAGCTTTTGCCCATTCAGTATGATATTGCCTATAGGTCTATCATAAACAGCTCCTACTATCTCGAGATATGTTCTATCAATACATAGTTTATGAGAGTTTTTAGCATGAAGAGGTGTTTAATTTTATCGTAGGGTTTTTCTGCATCTATTGAGATAATCATGCGGTTTTTGTCATTGGTTCTGTTTATGTGATGGATTACGTTTATTGATTGTGTATGTTGAGCCAGCCTTGCATCCCAGAGATGAAGTCAACTTGATCATATTGGATAAGCTTTTTATGTGCTCCTGGATTCAGATTGCCAGTATTTTATTGAGGATTTTTGCATCGATGTTCATCAGCGATATTAGCCAGAAATTTTCTTTCTTTTTTTTTTTTTTTTTTTTTTTGATGTGTCTCTGCCAGGTTTTGGAATTAGGACGATGCTGGCCTCATAAAACAAGTTAGAGAGGAGTCCCCCTTTTTCTATTGTTTGGAATAGTTTCAGAAGGAATGGTACCAGCTCTTCTTTGTATGGATTCAGCTGTGAATCCATCTGGTCCTGGGCTTTTTGGTTCATAGGCTATTAATTATTGCCTCAATTTCAGAACTTGTTACTGGTCTATTCAGGGATTTGACTTCTTCTTCCTGGTTTAGTTTTCGGAGGGAGTATGTGTCCAGAAATTTATCTATTTCTTCTAGATTTTCTAGTTTATTTGCATAGAAGTGTTTATAGTACTATCTGATGGTAGTTTGTATTTCTGTGGGATCAGTGGTGATATCCCCTTTATCATTTTTTATTATTTTATTCTTCTTTTATTCTTTATTAATCTGGCTAGCAATGTATCTATTTGTTAAACTTTTCAAAAACCAAGTTCCTGGATTCATTGATTTTTTTAAAGGGCTTTTCGTGTCTCCATCACTTTTAGTTCTGCTCTGATATTAGTTATTTCTTGTCTTCTGCTAGTTTTTGAATTTGTTTGCTCTTGCTTCCCTAGTTCTTTTAATTGTAATGTTAGGGTGTCAATTTTATAACTTTCCTGCTTTCTGATGTGGACATTTAGCGCTATAAATTTCCCTCTAGACAATGCTTTAGCTTTGTACCAGAGATTCTGGTACATTGTCACTTAGTTCTCATTGATTTTGAAGAATTTTGTTATTTCTGCCTTAATTTTGCTATTTGCCAAGTAGTCATTCAGGAGCAGACTGTTCAGTTTCCATACAGATGTGAGGTTTTGAGTGAGTTTCTTAATCCTGAGTTCTAATTTGATTGCACTGTGGTTTGAGAGGCTGTGTGTTATGATCTCAGTTCTTCTGCATTTGCTGAGGAGTGTTTTACTTGCAATTATGTGGTCAATTTTAAGATAAGTGCAATGTGGTGCTGAGAACAATGTATATTCTGTTGATTTGAGGTGGAAAGTTCTGTGGATATCTATCAGATATGCCTGGTCCAGAGCTGAGTTTAAGTCCTGTTTCCAGACAGCATGATTGTGTATTTAGAAAAACTCATAATCTCAGCACAAAAACTCCTTAAACTGATAAACAACTTCAGCAAAGTCTCAGGATATATAATCAATGTGCAAAAATCACAAGCATTCCTATACACCAATAATAGACAAGCACAGAGCCAAATCATAAGTGAACTCCCATTCACAACTGCTACAAACAAAACAAAATACCTAGGAATACAACTTAAAAGGGACATGAAGGACGTCTTCAAGGAGAACTTCAAACCACTGCTCAAGGAAATAAGAGAGGACACAAACAAATGGAAAAACATTTCATGCTCATTGATAGGAAGAGTCAATATTGTGAAAATGGCTGTACTTCCCAAAGTAATTTATAGATTCAATGCTATTCCCATCAAGCTACCACTGACTTCTTCAGATAACTAGAAAAATCTACTTTAAATTTCATATGGAACCAAAAAAGAGCCCATATAGCTAAGAAAATCCTAGGCAAAAAGAACAAAGCTGGAGGCATCATGCTACCTGACTTCAAACTATACTACAAGGCTACAGTAACCCAAACAACATGGCACTTGTAGCAAAACAGATTTGTAGACCAAATGGAGCAGAACAAAGCGCTCCTACAACCATCTGATTTTTGACAACCCTGACAAAAACAAGCAATGGGAAAATGATTCCCTATTTAATAAATGGTGCTGAGAAAACTGGCTAGCCATATGCAGAAAACTGAAACTAGACCCCTTCCTTATACTTTATACAAAAATTAACTCAAGATAGATTAAAGACTTAAATGTTAGACCTAAAACTAAAAACCACAGAAGAAAACCTAAGCAATATCATTCAGGACATAGACATTTAAGTCATAAAGACTTATAACTAAAACACCAAAAGCAATTGCAATAAAAGACAAAATTGATAAATTGGGTCTAATGAAACTAAAGAGCTTCTGCTCAGCAAAAGAAACTATCATCAGAGTGAACAGGCAACCTACAGAATGGGATAAAATTTTTGCAATCTATCCGTCTAACAAAGGGCTAATATATAGAATCTACAAGGAACTTAAATTTACAGGAAAAATACAACCCCATCAAAAAGTGGGCAAAGGATATGAACAGACTTCTCAAAAGAAGACATTTATGCAGCCAACAGACACATGAAAAAAGCTCATCATCACTGGTCATTAGAGAAATGCAAATCAAAAGCACAATGAGATGCCATTTCATGCCAGTTAGAATGGCAATCATTAAAAAGTCAGGAAACAACAGATGATGGCAAGGATGCAGAGAAATAGGAACACTTTTACACTGTTGGTGGGAGTGTAAATTAGTTCAACCATTGTGGAAGACAATGTGGCAATACCTCAAGTATCTAGAACCAGAAATACCATTTGACCCAGCAATTCCATTATTGAGTATATACCTAAAGGATTATAAATCATTCTACTATAAATATAAATGCACATGTATGTTTACTGCAGCACTATTTACAACAGCAAAGACTTGGAACCAACCCAAGTGCCCCTCAATGACAGATGGAATAAAGAAAATGTGGCACATAAACACCAGGGAATACTATGCAGCCATTAAAAATAATGAATTCATGTAGTTTACAGGGACATGGATGAAGCTGGAAGCCATCATCCTCAGCAAACACAGGAATAGAAAACCAAACGCTGTATGCTCTCATAAGTGGGAGCTGAACAATGAGAACACAGCGAGGGGGACATTAAACACTGAGGCCTGTCAAGGGGTTGGGGAAAGGTTAAAGAGAGAATTAGACCAAATACCTTAATGCATGCAGAGCTTAAAACCTAGATAATGGGATGATAGGTGCAGAAAACCACCATGGCACGTGTATACCTATGTAACAAACCTGCACATTCAGCACATGTATCCCAGAACTTCAAGTAAAATAAAAAATAAAAAAAACAGAAATGCTACTGATTTTTATATGTTGATTTTCTATCCCTGACCTTACTGAATTGGTTTATCAGTTCTAATAATTTTTGAAATAATCATTTGTTTTTTCTAGTTATAACATCATATCATCCACAAATAAGATAATCTGGCTCCTCTCCTTCCAATTTGGATATTGTTTTTTCTTTCTCTTGTCTAATTGCTCTGGCTAGTACTTCTAGTACTATGTTGAATAAAGTGGTGAAAGTGAGCATCCTTGTCCTCTTCCTGATCTAAGATAAAAGGCTTTCAGTTTTTCCTTGTTCAGGATAATACTAGTTTTGGTTTCTTTCATATGACCTCTATTGTGTTAAGGTATGTTCCTTCTATTCCCAGTTTGTTGATAGTTTTTATAATGAATAAATCAAATTTAACTAATTTTTTATGTTTATTAAAATTATCATATGGTTTTTGTCCATTTTGCTGAGGTGATGTATCATGCTTATTGATTTGTGTATTTTGAACCATCCTTGCATCCCAGGGATAAATCTTACTTGGTTATGACAAATGATCTTTTAAATATTTCATTGAATTTAGTTTGCCAGTCTGGTAGGCTTTTTTAAAGAATTTGTTAAACGATATTCATCAGAGATTTCACCCTGTTGTTTTTGTTATTGTTGTTGTTGTTTTTGTCTGGTTTTGTTATTAGGGTAATGCTGGCATCCTAGAATGAGGTACTCTTTTGTTTTTTGTGTTTTTGAGAGACAGAGTCTCACTCTGTCATCCAGGCTGGAGTGTAGTGTTGCGATCTTGGCTCACTGCAACCGCCACCTCCCAGGTTCAAGGGATTCTCCTGCCTCAGCCTCTCAAGTAGCTGGGACTACAAGTGCATGCCACCACTCTGGGCTAATTTTTGTATTTTTAATAGAGATGGGGTTTCACCATATTGGTCAGGCTTGTCTTGAACTTCTGACCTTGTGATCCGCCCACCTCAACCTCCCAAAGTGCTTGGATTACAGGAGTGAGCCACCTCACTCAGCCCCTAGAATGAGTTTTTATTCTTTCCTGTTCAATTTATTGGACTAGTTTGATTAAGATTGGTATTAATTTTTCCTTAAATGTTTGGTAGAATTCAGTGATGAAGCCGTCAGTGGCTGCCTGGGTTTTTCTTTGATGAGAAGCTTTTTATCATTTTTTCTATCTTATTATTTGTTAGTGGTCTATTCAAGTTTTGGATTTCTTCATCATTCAATCTTGGTAGGTGGTATTATCTGAAATTAATTAATGTATTCTAGATTTTTTAATTTATCGATGTGTAGTTACTCATAACAGTCTCCAATAAATAATCCTTCAAATTTTTGTTGTATCACTTATAAATGTTTCTCTTCTTTCCTCTGATTTATTTGCATTTTTTCTCTTTTTTTCTTAGTCTGGCTAAAATTTATCAATTGTATCTTTTCACTATTGATTTTATTGATCTTTCCTATGTTTTTGTCTCAGTTTTACTTAGTTCCCTTTTGTGTTTATTATTTATTTCCTTCTACTCACTATGGACATAGTTTGCTCTTGCTTTTCTGGTTCTTTAAAATGAATCGTAAACTTGTTTATTTGAAATTTTTCTGCTTTTTTGATCTAGACATTTATTGCTATAAATTTCCCTCTTAGTATTAGTATTAGTTCTGCTGTATCTTAGAGGTCTT
Organism: Chlorocebus sabaeus; assembly: GCF_047675955.1. Classification (NCBI taxonomy): domain Eukaryota; kingdom Metazoa; phylum Chordata; class Mammalia; order Primates; family Cercopithecidae; genus Chlorocebus; species Chlorocebus sabaeus. The sequence continues at coordinate 18,577,820 of NC_132914.1, forward strand.
GGTATGTTGTATTTTTCTTTTCATTTGTTTTAAATAAACTTTAAAATTTTCTCAATTTCTTTATTGATCCAATGGTCATTTAGGAGCATGTTTTTGACATCCATGTATTTTTACAGTTACTAAAGTAGCTTTTCTTGTTGATTTATAGTTTCATCTCATTTTGGTTGGAAAAGATGCTTGATATAATTTCTATTTTAAAAATTTGACTTGTTTTGTGGTATAGCATATGGTGGGCTGGTATATGGATAAGTGGGCTGGTGTATATATATGTGTGTATATATACACACATATATGTATATCCATATATATGTATATATATGTGTGTGTGTGTATATGTATATGTGATGTCTTCTGGTAGTAGGCTTTAATTTTTTGCTTTTTATTTTCTGTGTATCTCTTACAGATTTTTCATTGTGATTACCATGAGGCTTTCAAAAAACATTTTATAACCAATTATTTAAACTAATTACAACTTTTAAATTTCCTTCTTTGTCTTTGACCTTAGGGAGTTTGATTATTATATGCCTTGAGATAGGCTTATTTGGGTAAAATCTGCGTGGTATTCTTTAACCTTCTTGTGCCTGGATATTCATATGTTTCTCTAGGTTTAGAAAGTTATCTCATTATTTATTTCTACAAATCACAAATAAGAATTAAAAAAACAAGCAAAACTACAACTACAAAACCTGACACTTTTACTCCACTCCCTCCATCCCCTAATTATTGCTGTTTTCTGTATATCTTCCACTACAGGCCCACAGTCTCTGAGACCAGGGCAGTGTCAATACTTTCCAAAGGATAGAAGCAATTACGGCCTGACTGGCACTCAAATTTATTTGGGCCCCCAGGCCACCATAGTCAGCTGGTGATGAAGTGGGCTGGGACTAGGTTTCTTCACACTGGACAGAGGATTCCCCTCTAGACTAGGGCTAGTCTAAATGCTCCTTCTATGAGCACTGGCAGAGTTCTAACCAGTGTCTTGTTTCATTTTGACAGGGAAGTAGTGAATTCCATTGCAAAGTTCCACACACTTGACTCTCCCTTCCTGTATTAGTTCATTTTCATGCAACTGATAAAGACTCCCAAGACTGGGAGGAAAAAGAGGTTTAATTGCACTTAGAGTTCCACATGACTGGGGAGGCCTTAAATCATGGTGGGAGGCAAAGGGCACTTCTTACATGGCAGCAACAAGAGAAAATGAGGAAGAAGCAGGAGTGGAAACTCCTGATCAACCCATTAGATCTTGTGAGACTTACTCACTATCACGAGAATGGCACAGAAAGACCAGCTCCATGATTCAATTACCTCCCCTTGGGTCCCTTGATTCTGGGAGAAACAATTCAAGTTGAGATTTGGGTGGGGACACAACCAAACCATATCATTCCAACCCTGGCCCCTCCAAATCTCATGTCCTCACATTTCAAAACTAAGAAACAAAGAAACAATGAAATCTCATGTCCTCACATTTCAAAGTCTTAACTCATTTCAGCATTAACCAAAAGGCCACAGTCCAAAGACTCATCTGAGACAAGGCAAATCCCTTCCACCAATGAGCCTGTAAAATCAAAAGCAAGCTAGTTACTTCCTAGATAAAATGGAGGTACAGGTATTGGGTAAATACACCTGTTCTAAATGGGAGAAAGTGGCCAAAACAAAGGAGTTACAGCACCCATGCAAGTCTGAAATCCAGCAGGGCAGTCAAATTTTAAAGCTCCAAAATTATGTCCTTTGACTCCAGGTCTCACATCCAGGTCATACTGATGCAAAAGGTAGGTTCCTATGGTATTGGGCAGTACCGCCCCTGTAGCTTTGCAGGGTAGAGCCTCCCTCCCTGCTGCTTTCACGGTCTGGCGTTGAGTGTCTGTGGCTTTTCCAGACACACGGTGCAAGCTGTCAGTGGGTCTATCATTCTGGAGTCTGGAGGACAGGAGCCAGCTTCTCACAGCTCCACTGGGCAGTGCCCCAGTATGGACTCTGTGTTGGAGCTCCAACCCCACATTTTCCTTCCACACTGCCCTAGCAGAAATTCTCCATGAGGGCCCCACCCCTGCTGCAAACTTCTTCCTGGGCATCCAGGCATTTCCATAAATCTTCTGAAATCTGGGCGGAGGCTCCCAAACTTCAGTTCTTGACTTCTGTGCACCCACAGGCTCAATACCACATGGTAGCTGCCAAGGTTTGGGGCTTGCACCCTTTGAAGCCACAGACTGAGCTGTACATTAACCCCTTTTAGCCACAGCTGGAGCAGCTGGGACACAGGACACCAAGTCCCTAGGGTGCACGCAGGATGGGGACCCTGGGCCCAGCCCATTAAACAACATTTTTCTCCCAGGCCTCCAGACCTATAATGGGAGGGGCTGTGGTGAAGGTCTCTGACATGGTCTCGAGACATTTTTCCCATGTTCATGGGGATTAACTTTAGGCTACTTGCTATTTATGCTAATTTCTGCAGCCAGCTTGAATTTATCCCCCGAAAATTGTTTTTTCTTTTCTATCGCATAGTCAGGCTGAAAATTTTCCAAACTTTTATTCTCTGCTTCTTTTATAAAACTGAATGCCTTTAACAGCACCCAAGTCATCTCTTGGATGCTTTGCTACTTAGAAATTTTTTCTAACAAATACTGTAAATCATCTCTCTCAAGATCAAATTCCACAAATATCTAGGGCAGGGGCAAAATGCTGCCAGTCTCTTTGCTAAAACATAACATGAGTCACCTTTGCTCCAGTTCCCAACAAGTTCCTCATCTCTATCTGAGACCACTTCAGCCTGGACCTTATTGTCCATATCACTATCAGCATTTTGGGAAAAGCCATTCAACAACTCTCTAGGAAGTTCCAAACTTTCCCACATTTTCCTGTCTTCTTCTGAGCCCTTCAAACTGTTCCAATCTCTGCCCATTACCAGTCCAAAGTCACTTTGACATTTTCAAGGATCTTTTCAGCAATGCCTCACTCTACTGGTACCAATTTACTGTATTAGTTCATTTTCACACAGCTGATAAAGACATGCCCGAGACTGGGAAGAAAAAGAGGTTTAATTGGACTTCAATTCCATATGGCTTGGGAGGCCTCAGAATCGTGGAGGGAGGCAAAAAGCACTTCCCACATGGTGGTGGCAAGGGAAAATGAGGAAAAAAACAAATGCAGAAATCCCTGATAAAACCATCAGATATCATGACACTTATTCACTATTAGGAAAATAGCATGGGAAAGACTGGCTCCTATGACTCAATTACCTCCCCCTGGGTCCCTCCCACAACATATGGGAATTCTGGGAGATACAATTCAAGTAGAGATTTGCATGGGGACACAGCTAAACCATATCTCTTCCCCAAGTGCACAGATGCTCTCTTTGAGCTGCGCTGCCTGGGGTTGGAGGAGAGTTGGCATAGAGAATACAAGATTTTTCGTTTTACCTTCTTCAATATGTCTTTTACTATTATGTTTAAAAACAAACAAACAAACAAAAAACAAGTATTTTCATTGCTCGCTTGCTACTGGGGTGGGGGTGGGGCACGGATTTTGAAGGTGCCTTCCTGAACTGACAGTTGTTCCATTTGGTGTTCTTTTGTGGGGATCATCATTGGATGATTCTATTCAGCCATCTTGCTATGATTCTTTCTAGTATTTTAAATGAAGAGACACTTAAATATTGTCACTGTTATATTTGTTCTGGCCTCTTAGGGACATCAATTATCACATATAGTCCCCATATTCTCTTTTGTTATAATAATACTTTTCCTCTCATTGTTTCTTTTTATTTTTTTTTGGTCATTTTCATATGCAACTCCTAATGTAGTAGCAAAATTTTAATTTTAATTTTGCTATTTTGTCTTTATTTTTTTCAAATATCTTTATGCAAATTCCATTTCATCTCATCCATTCCCTATTTAATCTTCATAAACTTTGTTGCTGTAAAAAAAATCTATAGTTATATGTAATGCACTACACACTTAAGGATTTCAAACATTCTTATAAAATTATCTTCTAGATAATGCATTAGACATTTTTCAAAAGAATTTTCTTCCTCTCATTATTCTGGATGCTTATAACTGTGACAAAGCTTCACCGAGCCTGTAGTTTTATTTGTTGGTAGGCAAGTTTCTTTATTGGCCAGCATTACTCAACATGCATGATGTATGGTTTTCCTTGTTGGTTGTTAGTTTTTTGTGCAGATCTAATTCCCTTCTCAAATCATCCTGTGGAGAGAAGGTTGATGACACAGATCTCAGATCACTTCTGGTCTGGTAGAAGACTTTCACATAGAACACCTCTGGTACAATGTGCGTCATCTTTTTGCTGTACCCTGTGTCTGTTTCTGTTCTCATCTGATTTGACAGAAAACTTAAAAAGCTAAAACTGCCTCTAGAAATACTTGTTTTTCACTCTGCTTCACTTGACCTACAACTTCCAGAATCTATTATAGTACAATAATATTTCTTTCAAATAATGTTTTTATAATTTGCAATCTCTGCCAGAATACAGAATTTTGTGACATGGATCAGTATTCTGACTATCCTTTACTTTCTATTTTGAAGTAAGAAGCCTAAACAAAATGTGAAAGTTGTCTTATTTCCTGCCGTTTTAAAGAGATAAAGCAGATTTAAACTAGGTATACATAGAATAATCCAATTGACATTGATTTGTTTTTATTTTCCCTTCAAATTATATGCCTAAGCCAATTCCAGATATATTAATTGAAACTTTCAAGGGAAGAGCAGGAAAGTATATTTTTAATTCCTACTCTCAAAGATATTGATTCCAACTTTTGGTAAAGAACTATATAATAGAGAGGTATCTCATTCTTTAGTTGGTACAAGAACCTCATGCTCTAAATCATTAGTGAAAAAATGAGAACTGTACACACTGTTTTTTCAAATGATTTTGCATTATAGAAGAATCCAGAAAATAACAACCTGCCAAAGTCAAAGGTAAATTTTCTCTATCTGGCTGTACTTTTCTTAGTTAGTTAGAGGTTCCTAACTACATTTTGGTGCTATATTGTCTTAGTATTAGATATAACTGTGAGCTTCTGTTTTTCTCCCTTTTGCATCATGAATAGTTTTAGGCAAAGCTTAGAATTCTGTATCAGTGGATTCCAGCTGTATGACATTTTACACTAGGATTTCTAAAACTTATTTTAATGGCACATATAAGTATGGCATAGTTGTTTGGAAAATTAGCTTAGAATAACAAACTTTGATTTAAATAAGAAAATTAATGTATGTCCTTTTAGATATTATTTCACATTCTCCCCAATTCTACATTTATATGAACCTAATTATTTTTTGAATTATTCTGATAATCATCTGTACACATAATTTTCACATCAGGGCATACCTCTGGCTTTAGTGTTAAAGACATTACAAGGAATAATTTCAGATTCATTCCTTTCTTATTTTTAATTAAAGAATTTAAAAATATTGGCTGTGTTGCAAAGTATTTGATCCTCCAACCTACACCTGGGGGTGTCCTACTTTATATTTTGAGGTAAGAAGCACAAATGCTAACCAAAATGCAAAATTTCTTTAATTTCCTGCCAAAGTTTAGATTCTATTTTTGCCAAAGCAGAAGAAAAGCACATTATACAGAATATGCCTCTCTGGTTGTCAGTTCTCCTGCCAGCTTTACTTTAGCACCATCGAGCTGCGACAGCAGATGGACTCCCCAAGTTAGCACTTGGAATGGAAAGGTGTTTAGAGGACCGTGGTGGTAAGTGCAATTCCTTAATGAGAAATTATGAAGAAAGGAGAAAGGAAAGTAACCTATTAAATTATGCAGCTAAACAGTACATTTCAACCATTCAGCAGGTATTTTAAGTGTATTTTTCAGATCCCAGCTTTGGGATAAAAAGATTTCTATGAGTTTGCTTCTCAAATCCAACAGTCAATTCTCAGACGTCTTCCTACTTGTCAGCATTAGCACATCTGATTATTCTTTTTGAAAAAAAAATTATTCACATTTACATGCACTACACACAAAGATTATTTTCTTCCTACCTCACTGGTTGAGACTCTGCACTATCCTTTCTAGAACTTTCTCTTCCTCATCAGTGGTAAATTTTGGAATTCCTCGGAACTCAATCTTCATATCTCTTTGCTTTTCAAAATGATCTCATTTAGACCCATGGCTTTAAAGGCCATTAACCCAATTATGCAGGAGGTTGCCATTTTTTTAATTTTTGCATGAGTGAAAAATCAGACCTTACTGATGACCTTGAGCAGTAGGATATAAATAACTCCCATATGCTTAGTCTTCCAGTAATGGAACACTAGGCATAATGGTTAGTATGTTGATAGGTCCAAAATTTTCATATTTACTTCAAACTTCTTATATGAACTATAGATCTGAAATTTTAAAGACAGTTTAAAATGCTCACCTGAAAGTCTGTACAGTATTTCAAAAGTATGAGTCCAAACATTCTACTTTCTATAACCTGATCTACCCATACTGTTCTTTATAGTAATACATGGCACCATCGTTTCACTTCCACCCATCCTGTGGGATTTATCCTCCTATAACATACAACTAGAAAACTTGACAAATTATATGAGGCAGCTGTTTTTAGACATTGAACTGAGACAGAGTAGTTGTATATGGAAGCTATCACCAAAAATGGTCCCCAATGATCCCTTCCTTCTTGTACTCATACCCTGATGTGTTTCTCTCTCACATTGAGTAGGACTGACCTATGCAGCCATTGTAGTATGGTTAAAATTATTATGTGTGACTTCCAAGGCTATTTCATTAAAAAAAATGTGATTTCTACCTTTCGCTGTTTTGAAAATCTTTAATGGGAGAAGCCAGATAAAAGAAATGAAGATAGTCTGTGGAGAGACCCGTGTGAAGAGGATACAAAATCTCTTGTTAATAGCCATACGAGTGATCCAAGTTTGAATCAGATACTCCAAGCTCAGTTGAGCTACCAAATAAGCTCAACTTAAATCAATGTATTTACTACAATCTATGAGGAACCTTGAGCTAAAACCACCCAGAAAAGCTATTACAAGATTCCTGATACACCCAGAAATACGTAAAATAATAAATTCATATTCTTATAGGCTGTTACATTTTAAGATAATAAAGTACTCAGCAATACATAACTAATACAGATCTAGGAAATCTGGAAGTGGAGAGCTACTACTAAACTAAAATGTGGGGGAGGATTTTAGAATTAGACAATGATCAGAAGCTACAAGGACTCTTACGAGAGAGCTAGTGAAATACTAATGTTTTGAATAGAAAGTTGATGGACTTTGAAGAGGCTGTCAGTGACGGCTTAAAGGAAAATGAGGACATTGTTATTAGGAACTAGAAGAATGTGAATACTGATTATTTAGTGGCAGAAAATTCAGCAACACAGTTTACTGCAGTAATGTGGAAAATAGAAAATGTATCCAGTGAACTGGATGATGAAGCTAAAAACATTTCCAGGAAGCATTAATGGTGCCACCAGGTTTCTTTCTGCTACTTATAGTAAAATGTGAAGTTTGATTTACATAGTTCCAAAACCACTTATATATATATACACACATATATATATACACATATATATAATAATTACACTTGATCTAGTGTAGTTTTGCAGATCTGTGTTCTTGCAACTCATTGTTTAGTTCTCTATTTTTCAAATATTTAACATACTAAACACCAAAATCTCCACACTCCACAATATGTACTATATATATTGCCACTGTGTCTCAACCAGTCTTCTGATTATTTTACAAGTTATTTCTGAACATTTGAGAACACTGTGCAGCTCAATCAGCCTTTACTTGTGTAATTCAAATTTGTCTTCAGAATTTGGTAGTTTATGACTCTTCGAGAAAGAGAGATTGACAAGAAAATAAGTAAATTTTAGTCCTGTTGCCTCAAAAACGAGTAAAAGCAGAGTAAAACTTGTTCTTTTTTATACTCAAGAGCTTGAATTTCTGAAACTATGAGCAAAGAAAAGGGGGCAGAGCATGAAAAATATAAGGCTTTATATTTTCCATCTTTTTGAACTGGACTTGGATTTAGCATCTCCAGAAATTAAGCTACAAGAAATTCAAGTGGAAATGTTGAAGAAACCAGAAGTGTTTAGCCTATAGATAAGACGACTTAGGGCAGAGAGAGGAAGTATGACAATTATCTCCAAACATCTTAAGAGAGATCATTTGCTAGCAAAGTACATTTTTTGCCTGTTTTACTATAAAACACAAAACAAGCATGCATCTTGAATTGTATAAAGGAGCTATCTTCTACTTAAATATAGAACCGTACGATAGAGCACATCACTTATGGAATGATCAGCCTACTAACGTCATGAGCTCTTCGTCACTGTTGTAGAACAGATTCATGGACTTAAAAAAGGATTTTGACCAAATTCTCTATAATTCCTCTCTAATCCTTAGATTCTGTGTTGTGTTCTTTTTAATATTTTGCTGTTTATTGGGACAAATGGCAAATTTTCAAAACACACTTACTCTATTATTCTTAACACAGTTTGCATTAAAGGCAATGGAATACTTGGATTTTTTTCCTGTGCAAATTGAGTCAAAGCAAATAAAATAATGCTGAATATTAATTCTATGTATTTAATATCATTTTTATTTTACATTCTGGAAAAGGTAAAACTATCAGAGTCTCAGTAGGCTAGCTCCTAAAATTTACATTCACCATTTACATAAAAATATACTTACCAGTGATTAACACAGGTATCAAAATATCAGAAACAGAACAGTAAGTCATTGATTCAGTTGCAACAGTACCTACCTCCAAATCAGATGTGTATATATTCATTTATCTATCCTCTGGAAATGATCTGTTAGATACTGAAGTTACAAATTATAAATGTAATCTTATCTTTATAATCTCATAGTCTAGAGGATATATACTTCTAAAATAGTAAATGCAAAAACATTATATAGTAAAACAAAGTCAAGAGAAAGAATAATATAGTGTTTTAGGGGTGAACACTTATTTCATACCACTTGGCAGAGGGAAGTCTATTTTTTTTTTTTTTTTTTTTTTTTTTTTTTTTTTTTTTTTTTCAGTCTCATTTAGTCTATCCTTGGACAAAAGAAAAATCTTACTTGATTGGTGAGATTAGCATGAAGCACTGGGGATGTGTAGCTCTGCCCTTTCTTCTGGAATCCAAGCTCTCTATGGAGATTATGGGTTCTACTCCACTATCTTACAGAGATCTATGGGGATCCTACATAAGCTGTGAAAGATTTCAGTATCAAGAAGTCCACTTACTGGCAGAAAAAATGCATAGTGCCCAATAATGCCTTTACTTGTTCAAAAAATTGTTTTCTACTTAAATTAGAATAAAGTTTCATTTGATCACAGTAAAATGGTAATTATGGTCTCATATTCCACAATCAACAGAAAAGTAAGTTTCTCACTTTTTTTCATTTTCAATTAAGGTAACATTTAATGCAATAAAATTTAACATTTTTGGTTTACAGTTAAGGTTTTGACAAATGCATTCTGGTCTTGCAACTATCAACTTATATAATTAATATATAAAAGAGTTATATCAATCACCTGTCAAAATTTGTCCATGCCCTTTTGAATATCTAAGTAATATTTTTCAGTAATTTTGGAAGAAAATTATCCATTATCTCTTAAATATTTTTTGTGTCTTATTCTCTCTTTTCTGTCTTTCTGGTAATTAAATTATATGAATGTTAGATGTTTGATATTGCCCTACAGGTTTCAAGACAGTCTTTCTCTGTTTTCATCATTTTTCTCATTGGTGCTGATTTCCATTGATCAGGACTCAATTTTACTAAACCTTCCTTCTGCTGTGTTTGGTCTATTATTAAGAACATTGAATAAAATTTTTCAGTGTGGCTATTATTATTATCTGGAATTCAGATTTTTCCTTTTATCAGTACTCATTTTTCTGTCAAAATTTTATATTTATCTATTTTGTTCATAACATATAAATTATTTAACATGCCTTTCTATATAAAATAATTTTAAAGTCCTACTAATTCTAACATTAGAATCATGTGACAGTGTGCTTTTATCATATTTTCTGTTTCCATGACCACTCCTTTGTATGTCTTGTAATTTGTTTATATATATACTAAGCATCATGGGTATTACATTTTTGAGACTCTGGATGATATTTTCTTTCTTCACATTATTGTGTGTTGCAGATACTGTGCTTTTTACAAATTAAAAGTTTGTGGGTATTCTGCCTGAGTCAAGCAAGTCTATTGGTGCAATTTTTCCAACATGTGCTCACTATATCTTTTTGTCACGTTTTGGTAATTCTCACAGTATTTCAAATTATTATTATTATCATTATTATTACTACTATTATTATATCTGTTGTGGTGATCTATAATCGGTGATTTTTGACCATAATATTTCAATTGTAATCATCAAGTAAGACAAATACTTTAATTGGTAAACATTTTTGTGTTCTGATTGCTCCACCAATTGGGCATTCCCTTGTCTCTCTGCTTCTCATTGGGCATCTCTATTCCCTGAGACACAACAATATTAAAATAAGTCAATTGACTTTTATCCAAAAAACAGGCAACAAGAAATGCTAGTGAAGATGTGGAGTAAAGGAAACCCTAATACATTGTTGGTGAAAATGTAAATTAGTACAACCAGTTTGGAAAACAGTTTGGAGATTTCTCAAAATAACTAAAAATAGAGCTACCATGTGAGCCAGGAATCACACTGCTGAGTATATACCCTAAAGAAAAGAAATCAGTATATCAAAGAGATACCTACATCCCATGTTTATTGCAGCACTGTTCACAACAGTGAAGATTTGGAAGCAACCTAAGTGTCCATGAACAAATGAATATCCATGAACATGAGAATTTCATACCTATACACAATGAAGTACTATTTAGCCATAAAAATAATGAGATCCTGTTATTTGCAACAACATGGATGGAGCTGGAGATCATTATGTTTAGTGAAATAAACCAAGCACAGAAAGACAAACTTCGCATGTTCTTATTTATTTGTAGAAGCTGAAATGTAAACCAATGGAACTCATGGAAATAGAGAGTAGAAGGAATGTTACCATAAGCTGAGAAGGGTAGTTGAAGGGAGCAGTGGAAGAAAAGTGGGGATAGTTAATGCATACAAAAATACTTAGAAAGAAAGAATAAGAACTAGTATTTGATAGCACAACAGAGTGACTATAATCAATAACAATTTAATTACACATTTTAAAATAACTAAACGAGTGTAATAGGATTATTTGTAACATAAAGGATAAAAGCTTGACATGATGGATACCCTATTTACCCTAATGTGATTATTACACATTGCATGCTTGTATCAAAATATCTCATGTACCCCATAAATATATACACTATTATGCATCCACAAAAATTAAAAATTAACATTTAGAAATGGCTAACTGATAACTCTTCAATGATTTCCTGGTGTTAAAGTTTAAAAAAAAAAAAAAAGAGTCACAGATCTCACTTTAACTCAAAAGCTAGAAAGTATTAAGCTTAGTGAGGAAGACAGGTTGAAAACCAAGATAGGCCAAAAGTTAGGCCTCTTGTGCAAAATGGTTAGCCAAGCTGGAAATGCAAAGGAAAAGTTCTTGAAGGAAATTAAAAGTGAGATTCTAGTGAACACGCATAAATGATAAGAAAGCAAACAGTCCTACGGCGGAAATGGAGAAAAAACTGAGTGGCCTGGCTAGAAGATCAAACCAACCACAACATTCCTTTAAACCGAAGCCTAATCCGGAGAAATGCCCTAACTCACTTTAATTCTGGAAGCCCGAGAGAGGTGAGGCATCAGCAGAAGGAAAGTTGGTAGCTAGCTGAGGTTGGTTCATGAGGTTTAAACAAAGAAGCTGATGTAGGATTTCTGCTCCTTAGCTCAGCTAGGTCTGGGTTCTTGTCTAATGACCAGGAAAAATTAGGTACATGGACACCAGAGGGTGAGCGTAGTAGAATTTATTAAGCAAAAGGAAGCTCTCAGGCAAACAGAGGGTCTTGAAAGTAGGTTTCTGGTTGCCCCACTGTGCAGTTGAATGCTAGGGTTTAAGGCACAAATTCCTGGTGGCTCCACCCCATCCTTCCAGTGTCCACGTGGGCCCTTAGACTGAGCTATTTCACATTGATTTATTTCCTTTACTCTGCGTGTGTGAAGAAACAAAATGTTTCACTAAAGGCATTTTTAGGCAAGGCTCCTGTGCAAGTTCCCTTATCTGTACAAAGTATCTGCTGTAAGCACTTGTCTGGTGGGTCAGAGGTTCTCAGAGTCCTTTCCTTTACTGTAGGCCTAAAGCAAGCTAACTCACTCCTTTAAAGCCATCTCTATAACATAAAAGTACAAAGTGAAGCAGCAAGTGCTGATGTAGAAGATACAGCAGGTTATCCAGAAGATATAAGTAAGATTATTGATAAAGATGGCTATGCTAAACAAAAGATATTAAATGTAAAGGAAGTAGCCTAATATTGGAAAAGGATGCAATCTAGGACTTTTATAGCTGGGGATGAGAAATCAATGCTAGCTTCAAAGCTTTAAAAATCAGACTGAATATCTTGTTAGTGACTAATGTAGCTGTGACTTTAAGTTGAAACCTATGACCCTTTGCCATTCCAAAAATCCTAGGCCCCTTAAGAATTATGTTATGCCATTTTTTTGTTTGTGCTCTATAAATGAATGGAACAACAAAGCATGGATATGAGCATATTTATATGTTTAGCATGGTTAACTGAATGTTTTAAACTCATCATTGAGACATACTGCTCAGAAAAATATTCCTTTTAAAATATTACTGTTTACTGACAAAGCACATAATCACTCAAGAGCTCTGATGGGAATGTACAAGAAGATCCATGTTGTTTTTATGCCTGCTAACACAACATCTACTTGGTAGCCCATGGCTCAAGAAATAATTTTGACGAGGCTCAGTGGCTCACACTTAGCACTTTGGGAGGCCGAGGCGGGTGGATCACCTGAGGTCAGGAGTTCAAGACCAGCCTGGCCATTATGGTGAAACCCAGTCTCTACTAAAAATACAAAAATTAGCTGGGCGTAGTGTCGGGTACCTGTAATACCAGCTGCTCAGGAGGTTGAGGCAGGAGAATCACTCAAACCTGGGAGGCAGAGGTTGCAGTGAGCCGAGATCACGCCATTGCACTCCAGCCTGGGCAACAGAGTAAGACTCTGTCTCAAAAATAAGTAAGCAAATAAATAAATAAATACATAAATAATTAATTTTGACTTTCAAGTCTTATTATTTAAGAAATACGTTTGTAAGGCTATAACTGCCATATATAGTGATTCCTCTAATGCATCTAGGCAAAGTAAACATAAAGCTTTCTGGAAAGGCCGCATCAGCCTAGATGACATTAAGAGGATCTGTGATTCATGAAACAAGGTAGAAATGTCAATGTTAACAGGAGGTTGGAAGAAGCTGAATCCAAATTTCTGGAATGACTGTGATGGTTGCGATTCTTCAGTGGATTAAGGAACTACAGATGCAGTAAGAATAGCAAGAGAACTACAATAAAAACTGGAGCCTAAAGATGTTCACTAAATTGCTGAGATCACATAAGAAAATGTTAATGGAGAGTGGTTTGTTGAGATAGAAGCTACTCCTGATGAAGATGCTGTGAAAATTGTTGAAATGACAAGAAACAGTTAAGAATGTTACACAAACTTGGTTGATAAAGTAGCAGCAGGATTGAAGAAAATCGACTCCCATTTAGAAAGCAGTCCTACAGTGGGTAAAAGACTACCAAACACCATTGCATGCTACAGAGAAATAAAAGAAGAGACAATCAATACAGCAAACTTCACTGTTGTCTCCTTTTAAGAAATTGCCACAGCTGTCCAAACATTCAGCAACCACCACTCTGTTCAGTCAGCAGCCATCAACATCAAAACAAAACTATCTGCTACCAACTATATATATTTATATAAATATTATATAAATATATATAATTTATATAATTATGTTATATAAATATTATATAAATATATATTTATATTTATATAACATATTTTATTATATATTTACATATAATTTATATAATTACATATATATTATATATATTTTATTATATATAATTTATATAATTACATAAATTATAATTTATTTTTATAATGTTTTATATAAAATATATTTAAAAATCTATATAAATATATAATATATAAGTTATATTTTATAAATTATATATATTTATAATATATATTATATATTATATAAATATATAATATATAAATTATATATATTTATAATATATAAATGTATATTTATATATCATATATAGTATTTTATATATTATATACATAATATATATTATATATTATAAAATATAATTTATATATTACATATTTATATAATATATATTTATATAAATTATATAAATATTATACATTTATATGATATATAAATATTATATATTATATGATATATAAATATATATTTAGAATATATAATTTATTTATATATAATATAGAAATATATAATTATATATATAATTTTAAATATATATAAATATTTAATATAATTTAAATAAATATATATAAATTTACATATATTATAAATTCTATACTGTACATAATATATAAAATGCTATATATGATATATATTAATAGACATTTATATATTATAAATATATACTATACTATATAAATATATATTTATATTTATATATAGATATAAAATAAATGATACTATATAATATATAAAAATGCTATATATAATATATAAATAATTAATTATTAATTATAATATATACAAATTATACACTAATATATTAATATATTATATATTTATTAACATATATATTTATTAATAATAATTTAATATTATTAATATATATTTATTAATAATATAATTATATTATATATTGATATATGCTATATGCTATATGCTATTAATACATAATATATTATATATTAATATATTAATATATGTTAATATAGTATTTTATATATTATATAGTATAGTATATTTTATATATTATATATAGTATATAAAATATATAGTATACATATTAGTATATAGTATATATTATATTTTATATTATATTATATAGTATATATTATATATCCATATATAAATTATATATAATATAAAATTTACATATTATATATATTTATAATTTGCTGGAGGCTCTGATGATTCTTAGCATTTTTAGCAATTAAGTCTTTCTTAACTAATGAATATACATTATGTTTTAGACATTATGTTATCGCAAACTTAATAGACAGTAGTATAAACATAACTTTTTTTATACATTGGGAAACCAAAAAGTTTGTATGGCTACTTTTTTGAAATATTCTATTTATTCTGGTCGTCTGGATCTCAACCCACAGTATCTCTGTGGTATGCCTCTACTAGCAAAACTAGTAGAAATACTTAAATGTCATTGAAAAATTGGTAGAGGTAAGTGTGAAGTGTTGGAGAGTTAAAAATTCCATAGTGCTGCAACTTAGGTAAGTACTCATATTCTCATGAGTTTTATCTCCAGAGACGCTACCAAGTTTTCACAGTGAAGAACACACAGAAAGCAATAAAGTTGGTTTTCAGGCTAAGGGAAGGGAAAAATAACTGTTTCGAAATACACCAGGAGAAAAGCAACCATTTTGAAATATACCCAAATAATGTATTTACTATAACAGAGTTCTGCCCTCCAAGAAAATGACTTTTCTAGAGCCTTAGTATACATACAGGAAGGACAATTAGACAATGCTACTCCTCTAGCCTTCTGTTTTCTCATAGGGAAGAAAATAAGAAGGCTAAGAATTTTTTAGAAGCTTCCTGCCCAGGGACGCTAACATACCAAAAAAGGGAGATTAAATCATAAGATTGTAGAACATATCTCCTTCCCAATTTACTACCACATAAACTGGGCATCAGTAAAATAACACTGGGTTACAACTGAGAGAGCTACAAGACATAGACTGTATTTAAAGAGTTTCTAGGGAAACTCAGAGAAAACAGAGAAGACAAAACAAGGTCGCTAGAGGAATTTTAAGCCTTTGACATATATAGCAATAGTAAACATTAAAAGCAGCCGAATTTCCAGATAAATACACATAAAATCTCACCCAAAATGCCTGTCTAATTCAGTTCATATTATCTGATACATGTCTGACTTTAATTTTAAAAAATGCAAAACTTGCTCAAAGTCAAGTAAAAGCACAGTATGAAGTAACAAATTAAACTCAGATATGGTAGAAATTTTGGAATTATCAGAGAAACTAAACTATAATTGATATATTAAAAGCTCTAGTAGAAAAAGAAGTAGTCAACATTCAGAACCAGATGGGTAATTAGAACAAAGAGATGGAAACAAAAAGTAAGAATCAAATAGAAGCACTAGAAATAAAAAACGTGGTAACAAAATGAAAAATGCTTTTCATGGGCTTATAAATTTACTGAATACATCAGTGCCACAGAAAATATGTCAATAGAAACTTCAAAAACTGAAATGCAAAGGAAAAAAAGAATAAAAATTAAGATCATTTAAGAATTGTGTGCCAATTGCAAAATATGTAATATATATATAATGTGAATAACAGAAGGAGAGAGAAAGAGCAAAGAGAAAGAAATATTGTCTGAGAATTTTCACAATTAATGTTGGAAACCAAACCACACATTCAGGAAGCTCAGGTTATACAATACAGAATAAATTTTTTTAAACCTCATAGGCATATCATATCCAAAACTGCAAAAAAAGGACAAAAACACAACTTTGACAGAAGCAAGAGGGAAATAAAAAACCTACCTACAGAAGAACAAGGAAAATAATTACACAAGACTTCTCTTCAGAAATCATACAAACAAGAAAATAGAGTGAAATATTTAAAGTGTTAGGGGAAAAAAATCCCTCCTACCTAGAAATCGCCAGTCAATAAAATTATCCTTCATAGATGAAAATAGAGATTTTCCAAATCAAAGCTAGGGAAATTTGTTGCCAAGAGACCTTCCTTAAAGAAACAGTAAAAGGAGTTCTTCTGGGAGAATAAAAAATGATATTAGACAGAAACTGAATCTACACAAAGAAAGAAGAAAATATTTTATCTTTATATTTTTAATTGATCTAATAGACAGCAGTTTGAAGTAATAATATGAACATTGTATTCAGTAATGAAAATTTACAGATAAGTGAAAGTAAATATGGCAATGTCATAAGAGATGGGAGGATTAATAATATTGTTTTAAGGTAATTTTATTGGTTGTAAATATGTATTGCAAATCTTATGCACACATTAAATTTTAAAAAGTAAGTGTAAAATTGATATGCTAAAATAGGAGAGGAAATAGAATCATATAAAATGCTCAATTAAAACTACAAAGGGCAAAATAACAGGGAAGATTTAAGAGAAAACAAATAACTAGATCAACAAATAGAAAGCAATATCAAACATAGTAGATATTAATCTAACTGTATCAATAGTCATTTTAAGTAAGAATGGTATAATGGTATAAATATACCAATGAAAAGACATAGACTGACAGAATAAATAAAAAACAAGATCCAACCATATATTGTCTCTAAGAAACTCACTTTCATATAAAAACAAGAATAGATTAAATGTGAAAGAATGGAGAAAGGTAGATAAAGTTAACAATAACCCAAAGAAAGCCAGAATAGCTACACTAATTTCAGAAAAAGACATAAAAATAAGAAACTTATCAGAAGCAAAGCAGGACATTATATAATGATAAAGATATTTATTCTCCAAGAAGACATAACAATTATTAAAGGATATGTACCTAGCAAGAGAACATCAAAATATGTGAATCCAAAACTGATAGAACTGCAACGAGAAATAGACAAATTATTATTATAGTTGAACAATAAAACACACCTCTGTCAGTAATGGACAGGATCAGCAGGAAAAAAATCAGTAAGGATACAGAGTCATTCACTGATAATGATCTTTCGGGCAATGATGATCTGCATATACTATGGTGGCCCTAAATGTTAAAATAAAATATTTTTACTGTACCTTTTCAATGTTTAGGTATGTTTAGGTACATAAATATGTACAATTGTGTTACAATTGCCTAGCATATTCAGTATACAAACAAGCTGTACAAGTTTGTAGCCTAGGGGCAAAAGGCTATATTATATACTCTAGATATGTACTTGACTTTATACCATTTAGGTTTGTACACTCTATAATGTTTGCAATACAATGAAATCACCTAATGATGCATTTCTCAGAACATATCCTCATTGTTAAGTTACATATGACTATGGTTGAACTAAGCAGCAGGACCAATCAATTGCATATCACTGACATTTACAAAATCATTCAACAGTAGTAGAACACACATTCTTCTCAATACCACAAGGAATATTCATCAAGATAGGCTGCATTCTGGGCCATAAAGGTATTTTTACAAAATTATAAAAGTCATACAAACTATGGTCCTAGACTACAGTGCAAATAAACTAGAAATCAATAACAGAGAGAGAGCTGGAAAAACCTCAATTCCTACAGATTAAATAACATACTTTGAAATAACACATGGGTCAGAGAAGTCCCAAAATAAATTTTAAAATATTTTGAGCTAAAAGAAAATTAAAATACAACTTATGAAAATTTGTGGAATGCAGCAAAAGCAGTGCTTAAAGGAAAATTTAGATTATTAAATACATGTACTAAGGGGAAAAAAAGTTCTAAAATCAATTATCTAAGCTTCCACTTTACCATAGAAGAGAAAGAGCAATATTACATTCAAGCAAGGAGAAAGGAATTAGAAATAATATGACAAAAATCAATGAAAGGGAAATCAGAAAATCAATAGAAACATGTAATGAAATCATATAATTTGAAATCAGAAAGTGTGATGTCTCCAGCTTTGTTCTTCCTTCTCCAGGTAGCTTTGGCTATTTGGAGTCTTGTGGTTTCCTATATACATTTTGGGATTTTTTTTTTCCTTTTTCTGTGGAAAACATCATTAGAATTTTGTTAGTTATGTTGAATCTTTAGATCACTTTGAGATATATATAATAATAATCCCATGCTCATTAATTGGAAGAATTAACATGTTTTGTACTGACTGTATCTTGGAGGAAAAGCTTTCAGTTTTTCATCATTGATTATGATGTTGTCTGTGAGCTTTTTATAAATGGCCCTTACTCTTCTAATTTTCTTCTATATCTTTTTTGTTGAGAGTTTTTATCACTAGTGAATGTTTAATTTGTTCAGGATTTTTCTGCATCTATTAAGAAGAAAATGTGTTTTTCAATCTTTCATTTTGTTGATGTGGTATATCACCTTTATTGATTTACATGTGTTGAACCATCTTTATATCTCATGTATAAATCCCACTTGGCTATGGTGTAAATTCCTTTTTTATGCGTGTTGAATTCAGTATTCTAGTATTTTAATGAGTAATTTTGCATCACTGTTTACCAAAGGTATTATTCTGTAGTTGTTTTTCTGGTGATGTATTTTTCCGGCTTTAGAAACAAAGTGGTGCTGGTCACATCAAATAAGTTTGGAAATGCTCTCTCTTCTGTTTTGAAAGAATTGAGTAATGAACGGTGTTAATTTGTTTTTAATGTTCGGTAAAACTCACCAAATAAAGCCAACTGATCTTCGGCTTTAATTTTTGGGAGCTTTTTGATGACTAATATGATATCCTTATTTGTTATTTATAGGTTATATAGTTCTAAGAATTTATTCATTTCTTCTGGGTTATCTAATTTGTTAGTGTATAGGTGTTCATAAAAGTTTCTTATAATTTTTTTATATCTGAGACATTGTCATAATATCTCTTATTTATTTCTTATTTTGTTATTTGAGTCCTCTATTTTCTTAGCCTAGTTTAGGATTTGTCAATTCTCGTTTTTTTTTTTTTTTCCCCAAAAAAATTTAGCTCAGTTTTGTTGATTTTTTTCATTGCTTCTCTATACTCTATTTGATTTATTTCTGTCCTAATATTTAGTATTTTCTTCTGTCTGGTGCCTCTGGGCTTAGATTGTTCTTTTTCTAACTCTTAAAGTGTAAATTCAGATTGTTTGAGATTTTTTAATTTAAATGAAGGTATTTATTGCTATAAAATTTCCTCTTAGTGTTGCTACTAATACGTCACTTAAGTATTGATATGTTGTATTTCAGTTTTTATTTCTCTCTAGATATTTTTAAAATTTCCTCTTGATTTCCTCTTTGACCCAGTAATTACATAGGAAAGTATTTTTCAGTTTCCCTGTACTGGTGAATTCTTCCATTTTCTAGCTGTTATTGATTTGTCATTTCATTCATTCAGATTTGAAGAGATACTTGAAATAATTGTAATCCTTAAAAATTATTTGTTAAGATTTGTTTCATGATCCAACATGTGATCTATCCTAGAGAATGTTATGTGCACAATTGAGGAGAAATCTATTCTTCTGCTCATGACTGAGAATTTCTAAATATTTCTGTTAGGGCCATTTTATCTACAGCGTTGTTAAAACCCACAGTTTCCACATTGATTTTCTATATAGATGTTCTATACATTTTCTATATCTATTTTGAGTGTTTATGTATTTCTATGTGTTATATCTTCCTCATGAATTGATCTTTTTGTTATATAATGACTTTCTTCATTTTTAAATGTAGATTTTTTTTTTTTAACTCAAAGTCTATTTTGTTTAAGTTTACCCAACTCTGCTTTCTTTTGGGTACCATTTAAATAAAATATCTTTCTCTATATCTTTACTTTCAGTTTATATGTGCTTAAATCTTAAGTACTTCTTTTGTAGACCACAAATTACTAGTTCTGATTGGGTTTTGTTTTATTTTGTTTTGTTTATTTCTCTGTGTGTATTTACTCCATCAGCCACTCTAAGTTTTTTGATAGGGGAATAATCCATTTACAAAGCTAGGTTTTTGAAGACATCAAGAAAATTAGTTAACCTCTAGTCTAGCTAAGCAAGAAAACAAGAGACAAAAACATATTCTTAATATCGTAAAATAAAGAGAGGCTATGAGTACTGATTCTATGAGCATTAAAAGTATGATAAGAGATTATTATGAAAAAACATATTTTTAAAAATTGGATAACTTACATAAAATGGACCGATGTCTTAAAAGCCATACTCCACTGAAAGTCACACTAGGAGAAATGATCTTATACATAGGCTGGTTTCTAAAATAAATTGGCCAATATGAAAATGCAAAACTTTAAAAAAAAATTGAAATCATCATTGGTTGGCAGCTGTTTGAGGAAATGGGAAGTAGAGGAAAGGATAAACAGGTGAAGCACAGGGAATTTTACAGAGGTAAAACTATTCTGTATTATACTGTAGTGATGGATATAGGACATTATGCATTTGCAAAATGCATAGACCTGAATTAACACAAAAAGTGACCCCCAATGTAAGCAATAGACTTGTTATTGGCAATGTACCAATGTTAGTTTACCACATGTGAAAAATGTACCAAACTAATTTGAGATGTTAGTAGTAGGGGAAACTTTAAGCAGGAAAGATGTATATCAGAACAATTTGTATCATCTGCTCAACTTTTCTGTAACCCTAAAATACTCTGAATATTGTTCCATTAATATTTTTAAATGAATTATAATATGCATCCTATCTATAAAAAGTTTATTATTTGGTTAAGAAAACACCTTAGGGACTATGCTAACATAAGCCTGTGGAGACAGAAGAACTTTATGCACAATAATGGAGATTCACTTACAGAAATTTAGTACTTTAATCTGCTTGATCAAGTAACTTTTTCTTCAAAAAGCCAATACAATTAAAACATTTAAGATGCAAATTTTGATTTATGAAAAATCTTCCCAATTAAAGGCAAGAGAAAGAAACCCTGTTAAATAGCCATTATTGTGAGAAGCCTCCTACTCTCATTTTTTCCCTAACTCCCTTCAAATATTTGATGAAGTGGGAATTATTTAATCTTCTATTTAGTAAAATAGAAGATTAAAAATTTTCTATTGAAAAGTAAAGGGAAATGAAATCCATATTAAAATTTGGGCACTAAAGAAAGCTCTAATTTTTAATTCAATATTAAAAGCTTAAAAATTAAAAATAATTTTCTCTCATTTTTATTGAATTAAATATTGTTTCAATGATGAAGCAAAGGGATTTTAACATGTACATTCATGAGATGTCATTAATATTTTCTCAGAGTCACAAGTCACATAATATGATTATTATGACATTTTATTTTGATTAGATAAAAACATCAATCAACTTTTTAATGTGTTGTTTCTCAATTCCTTAAATAATCGGGTTATCCTTTACAGCAGGGGTCCCCAACCCCTGGGCCACACACTAGCACCAGTCTGTGGCCTGTTAGCAACCAGGTCGCACAGTAGGAGGTGAATGATGGGTGAGTGAGCATTAACACCTGAGCTCTGCCTCCTGTCGGATCAACCTGGCCTCAGAATCTCACAGGAGCCCGGACCCTATTGTGAACTGTGCATGTGAGGGATCTAGGTGGTGCTCACTCTTTGAGAATCTAACTAATGCCTAATAATCTGAGATGGAACAGTTTCATCCCGAAACAATCATCCCCAGCAGCCTCCACCACCACTGCCCCACATATGGAAAAACTGTCTTCCACGAAACTGATCCCTGGTGCCAAAAAGGTTGGGGACCACCGCTGCTTAACAGACTATATAGTAAATATTAAATATAACAACACATTCATGATAACGTTATTAGGCACAGTCCTCAATATCACATGTATTTGCAAGATATGAGAATGAATTAAAGCAAGAAACAGTTTTATATTCTGAATATGACTGTGCATTTAGTTGTTTCCTAGTGGGAATTTCAACAGAAGATATAATTCAACTTAGAAAAGACTGAGTTAACGAATGCTAGAGAAACAAATTAAACTTCTGCCAGACATTGATGGGTTGTGAATTTGTTTTAATTTCTAAGGAAAGAAATGCTGGTGTCATTGTGAACAGCTCAATAAAGATGTCAACTTAATATTTAACGATAGCTAAACAAGTGTTTATTTGAATTTTGAAAGGCAGAAAGTATGTGAAACATAAGAACATACAATTATATAAAGAGAATGGCCAATGGTAATGTTTTAGTGATTGTGTTTATTATTATATATACTTTTTTTTTTTTTTTTGAGAAAAAGTCTGGCTCCGTCGCCCAGGCTGGAGTGCAGTGGCGCGATCTCCACTCACTGCAAGCTCCACCGCCTCCCGGGTTCAGTCATTCTCCTGCCTCAGCCTCCCTACAAGGTGGGACTACAGGCGCCCACCACCACGCCCGGCTAATTTTTTTGTATTTTTAGTAGAGACGGGGTTTCACCGTGTTCGTCAGGATGGTCTCGTCTCCTGACTTCATGATCCGCCAGCTTCAGCCTCCCAAAGTGCTGGGATTACAGGCGTGAGCCACCGCGCCCGGCCTATATATACTTTCTTCATCAGAATTTCATCAATTTTATATTCATCAGATGTACACTGAAAACCTACTTATAAAACCAGAAAAACTAGTCAGAAATAGTTCATACAAGAGATAGTGTTTGAGCCTTAATAGTGTAGCAGCAGATGACAGTCAATTGTATTAAACACATTTAAGGAAAAAAGAGCAGCACCAGCAAAATCTTAGGTATTAAAAGAGACTGTCATATTTGGAAGATTACAAGTTGCTTCATAGAGTTCCATAGCGTTTCTCTTTGTGTTACCCCAAAGCAGACACAGTCAAATCACAGATTTCTCAAATTCCATGAAAGTGTTTTAAATTACATAAAGAGACAAATAAAAATAATGTATTTTAAGAGCTCATTGGACTGTAGGTATTGTACTAAGCACATGGCCTACCCTTAAGACAACTACATAAAGTAGATATTGTCTCTCTAATGAGAAAACTAAGAAATAAAAATCGTAAATTTCCCAAAACCAAAAAGAGTTGATAATTATTAGCATGGCACGAATTAAATCCAGTGTTTAACTCTAAAGGATTACATACAATGTGTCTAAAAGTTGGAAAGATGTCAACAAGGCCACTTGTCTCATGCACTTAGCAAGATCTCATTGTGCATTATCTATGAACAAAGTTCTGCTTTACTAGCATTAAGGAAAATATCTATGAATCAATATTAGATTCTTTCCCCAGGAAGCATATTTGCGCTTCACTTTGTATATTGGTTTTCTTATATTTCTGGAGTAATGGCATATTCTTTCTCCAACTTCTTGAGACTTGTCATTAATATACTTTTTTTCCTAACTTTTACATTTTAGGTTATATATTCCCCTTTAAGCCCTATTTTAGCCATATCCCACAAGATTTTTTATCATTCAGCTCAAAATAATTATTATGATTACTTGTATTTTTTAATCAATGACTTATATGGCAAAGTATCTCATAATTGCCAATGACATATGGGCTTTTTTAGTTTTTTTTTAAAAAACTTATTTCTAGTTGTATTTTACTGTGGTCAGAAATGATGCATTGCATAATATATGTCTTTAAAATTCATTGATATTTGACTTATGCATGAAGATATGTTATTTTAAAATAGTTTATACTAATATAAACTCTATAGTTTGGCTTCTAGTATTGTAAATATGAAAATTATCACAGGTTTGCTAATTATTTTTTCAAATCTTCCATCTGCTTACTGAATTTTTTGTTTGCTGGATCAATCAATTACTGATAAAGCTATGTTGAACTTTCTCACTATAATTCTAGGTGTTTTTATCAGTTAATTAAAAGTAAATTATTAGGAAATATCCCTGCTCAATTCTAGTAAAGCCTTTTAATATAAACTTTATTTTCTTTCACTTTGACACAATGTATTGGTGTTTGTATAATACATATTACTTCTTTTGTTACTTTCAGCCTTCTGAATCCTTATGTTGTACATGTATGAAGTCTACTTTTAAAGAATATGGTATGCTATCTAACAGAAACTCACTTTACCTATAACAACACACATAGACTTACAGTGTAGGGATGAAAAAAGAAATTCCATGCAATGTAAACAAAAAGAGCAAGAGTAGCTATACTGATATCAGATAAAACAGATTTCAACTCAAAAACTTAAAAAAAAATTAAGTTACTATATAATGATAAAGAGGTCAGTTCAGCAAAAGAATACATCAATTACAAATATATATTCACTCAACACTGGAACACCCAAATATATCGAGCACATTTTAATGAGTCTAAAGAGAGATATAAACTACAGTATTATCATAGTAAGGAACTTCAATGCCCCACTTTCATCAATGGACAGATCATTTAGGTAGCAAATCCACCAAGAAACATCAGAGTTAAACTACATTCTGGATCAAATAGACCTAACTGACATTTACAGAACATTTCACCCAACTGCTGCAAAATGCACATTATTTTCATCAGCACATAGAACATTCTCTCCAGGATAGACTATATATGTTAAGGTCACAAAACAAGCCTCAAAAAACCCAAAATTTGATTTCTACCAAGATTCAACCATGAATAAATAGAAAACCTGACCAGACCAATATTGAGTTTAAAAGGTCATAGCAGTTATTAAATGGTCTCCCATTCAAAAAAAAAAAAAAAAAAAAAGGTCAAGAACCTGATGGCTTCATTGCTGAATTCTGCCAAACATTTAAAGAACTAGTACCATTTCTACACAAACTATTCCAAAAATTGAAGAGGAAAAAATGCCTCCAACTCACTGTATGAGACCAGTATTATTCTGACAGCCAAATCATAAAAGAGAACAACAACAACAACAAAAAAGAAAGATGCATGCCAACAGAAGAGATCACTCACCATGACCGAGTGATACTCATTCCAGAATGCAGGGATGCAAGGATGGTTCAAAATACACACATTAATAACCATGATACATCACATTAATGGAATCGAGGACAAAACCATAGAATTCTTTTCAGTAATACTTTAAAAGTCATTGATAAAATTAAACATTCTTCATGATAAAAACTATCATCAAAATGGTTTTATAAGGAATATACTTTAAAAAAATAAAGGTCATATATATCACAAACCCACAGCCAATATAATATGGAACAGGGAAATATTGAAAGTCTTCCCTCTAGGATTGGGAATATGACAAGGATATTCAGTTTGACCATTTTTATTCATACTTTTAAAAAAATAAAGGTCATATATATCACAAACCCACAGCCAATATAATATGGAACAGGGAAATATTGAAAGCCTTCCTTCTAGGATTGGGAATATGACAAGGATATTCAGTTTGACCATTTTTATTCAACGTAAAACTGAAAGTGTTAGCCAGAGAAATTAAGCAAAAGACAGAAATAAAGGGCATCTAAATTGTAAAATAAGAAGTCAAATTGCCCTTGCTTATAGATAATATTATGTTATATAGAAAACTTAAAAAATTCACCAAAAAATGGTAGAACTGATAAATAAATTTAGTCAACATAAAAAACTAATAGCATTTATATATGCCAACAGCAAACAATCTGAAAAGGAAATTAAGGCAGCAATCCCAATTACAATAGCTACAAAAAATAATATACCTAGAAATATATCCAAGGAGGTGAAAGATCGCTACAATGAAAATTATAAAAATACTGATAAAGACAACTGAAGAGGAAATCAAAAAGGAAAGATAACCCATGTTTAGGAATTGGAATAATTAATACTGTAAAATGTCATAATGCCCAAAGCAATTTACCTGTCCACTGCAATTCCTATCAAAATACTAATAGCTTTCTTCACAGAAATATAAAAAACAATTCTCAAATGTGTATGGTATCACAGAAAATCTTGAATACCAAAGCAATCCTGAGCAAAAAGAACAGAATTGGAGGCATTACACTATCTGACTTCAAAATAGAGATCAAAGCCATAGTAGCCATAATATAATAGCATGGTTCTGGAATAAAAACAGATACGTAGATCAACGGAACAGAATAGGGAACACACGCAAAAAAAACACATATTGAGAGGCAACTCATTTTTAACAAAGGTACCAAGAGCACACATTGGGGAAAGTACAGTTTTTGTAAAAAAATAAATAAATGGTACTGGGAAAACTAGATATTAATATGAAGAACAATAACACTAGACTCCTGTCTCTTATCATATACAAAAAAACAGCTCAAAATTGATTAAAGACATTTAAAACCTGATACTACGAAACCACTAAAAGAATCCATTAGAGAAGTGCTTCAGGTCATTGACCTGGGCAAAATTCTTTTAGGTAAAACCTCAAAAGCACAAGTAACTGAAGCAAGAATAGACAAATAGAATTATGTTAAACTAAAAAGCTTCTGGACAACAGAAGAAATTAACCAACTGAGTGAAGAGACACTCTACACAACAGGAAGAATTGTTTGCAAACTATCCATTTGATAAGAGATTAGAAACCAGAGTCTAAAAGGAACTCAAGCAACTCAACAGCAAAAATCAAATAATGTTTTTTAAATGACAAATCATCAGAACAGGCATTATCTAACAAAGACATACAAATGACCAACCGGATATATGAAAAAAAAAGCTCATTATTAATCATCAGGATAATGCAAATCAAAACCACGATGAGATTGCACCTCACCCCAATCAGAATGACAAGTATCAAAAAAACAAAAAGTAACAAATGCTGGTAAGGATGCAGAGAAAGGGAAATTCTTATAAACATTTTGGAAAACAATATGGAGGTTCTTGAAAAACTAAAAATGGAACTACCATATGATCCAGTAATCTCATTACTGCTTATATAACCAGAAGAAAGGAAATCTGTACGTCGAAGAGACTTGTCTTTAGGTGTGACGTATCTAGAAACATTTATACCCAGAGACTATAAATACGTATGATATATTGGAAAAAATTAAGTACATAGTAATACCAGACAACACAACATGAAAAGGAAGGCAGTAAGTAAAACCTAAGTTGAGGAGACTGGGCTGTACCTGATATATGATAAATTCATAGAATACTTCACTCTACAGAAAAAAAATCTGTGAAATACAATGAGTGATGTAAACACTATTTAATGATTTTGGACTTGTAGTCTCAATTTTTAAAAAGTGCATGTTTTCTTATTTTTATGAAATGCTTGTAAGTATTATCAACCTTGGCAACATTAAAGTAAAACTAGAGGTGACAGGAGTTGAGAAGATAAAGTGGGAAGTCAAAAGACGATGTGTTTGATTAAGGACAATATTTAGGGCAGTATTTTGAAACATGCTTACATTATAAAATAAAAAAAAAAATGTATACGGTTAAAACTGGATTAATGGATGTGGCTGCTATTCACTGCTGGAGGCACTCTCTGTGTGGACCCTGGCTACCCAAGGCCTGACCGGCAGAAAGCCTACACACCATTCATGGCACACTGGCTGTTAAGTTCTACTTAATTTATGGGTGTAATAGAGGCTTTCAAAATGGTTATATACAAGAGAATGGAAGAGTTGAGTGATGTTAACCTTCATCTATCAGATTATTTTAACTCTCCCCTATCAGAACAGGAAACCAACACTTGTCATCAAATAGTTTAAGCATATTATTGAAACACAAAATAGGATGGGTGCGGTGGCTCACACCTGTAATCCCAGCACTTTGGGAGGCCAAGGCGGGCGGATCACAAGATCAGGAGATTGAGACCATCCTGGCTAACACAGTGAAACCCCGTCTCTACTAAAAATACTAAAAATTAGCCAGGTGTGGAGGTGGGAGCCTGTAGTCCCAGCTTGTAGGGAGGCTGAGGCAGGAGAATGGTGTGAACCTGGAGGCGGAGCTTGCAGTGAGCCCAGATAGCGTCACAGCACTCCAGCCTGGAGACGAGTAAGACTCTGTCTCAAAAACAAACAAACAATAAAAAAAAAAAAGAAAAGAAACTTCAAAATAAGGACATAAAAATTGAAAACAATATCAAAAGGACTCAAAAATAAAAATAGCTAGATGTTTTTACTTTTGAGAAGTAGTAATGAAGATGAAGAGAGGTCTATAATTTTCATTAAAAGCTCTTCTATGCTCCTTATTTTTTAATCCTATATGCACGTAACTTTCTGACTAAACAATTACCTGTTAGATAAAAGAACAGTTTTAGGTATGTACAATATAAGGTAAAAAATATTGACTCTAAAAAGGGTATAAATAAAATGTGGAAAAACACAGTAATTACTATGTTGCCAAAACAAACTCTTCAAAGTAAAAATGTAAACTCTTAGGAACATATCTTAATTCAGGCTTTTCTGGGAACTGGTACAAAATGCTGTAGAAAGTACATAGAATGTGTAACTGATATTCTTTGGAGCAGAACAAAACCCCTGACTTTCAGATGTTGCAAGAGAGGTAAATAACTCCCCCCATTCAGCTGCAAAGCCTTCCATGGACACACTGAAAAGAAAAAAAAAAAAAACAAAACAAAACTAACAAACAAAAAGAACTCCTGGATCCTCATCTTTCATCCTCCATCTCCTCAGCAAAAAAAAAAAAAAAAAAAAAAAAAAAAGTGTATCAAAAGGCAGATAATCACAATTCTTATCATCTTACTAACACCTTAATGATGATGTAAGAAAACCTTTTTCTATCTCATTCCTGTCACAGGGATTTATCTTCAAAAGAAGATAGAAAACAATAGTTGTATAATAAACAACAAAATATTTAATTTCATAAAAATAGGAGTATTTAGGAAAAATAGAGTGCATATTTTCTACTCTATTGTTTAGACAATAAAGTACAAATCATGATATTTTAGTTGCATTCAGATTAATTCTTCCACTTTCTTTCAACAGACTCATGCTTCAATTATTGGTACATGTTCAGTTAGATATAATTTTCTTCATTAGAAGCATGAACCATCACCCAAATTTTTTAAAATATAATTTTCTCAAATAAAAATCATAGACTTAAATGCTAGGAAAAAAATGATGGATGAGAAGTCACCATGAATTCATTAGCATTATATACATTAAAAAAAAAGAATCAATGCTAGACTCCAGGGGAAGATAGAAGTTTCCCAACCAAATGGAGAGAGATTATTGAAAATTTCCTTGCTATCTAATACAGTCTTTATTCACCCAATTATTTTTTAAAACTTTTTGTAGTTCTGTTTCAGAGAGACTTCCACATATTTTAAAAATAACACCAGGGAAATAGAATATAGTAAACTAAGACATAACTACACGTTTCTGTTTTAGTCAGGGACAAAAATAGAAGACTTGATATTATTCTTATTTAAATTACAGCCCAAGATGTGTTTATTTATTCTTTCTAAAAGGCATTTAAAGGTTTCAATAACATATTGAAAATAATTGTCTAATACATGTTTGTAGTTCCAATGATAAATGCAGATATATACACATTTTAATTTTACAGTCCCAAAACAATAAAAAAAAAATCAATCTGTAACCCAAAGTTAAAATAGCCTAAAATCTTAAGTACCCCAGATTTTATGGTTTTGGTTTAAGCATTCTCTCCCTCTACTCTTCTTACCATTTCTTCCCCTTTTTTTTTTTATTTTTTTTATTTTTGCTTTATTCTCTTGTTTTGATAAATTTTATTGTTTGAGTTTTATACCATGATGTTATGGGATACATACAGACAGAAAAATTGTTAGTATGGTAAAACAGATTAACTAATCTATCATCTCACATGGTTACCTACTTCTGTGACAAGAGCAACTAAAATTTACTTATTTCACAAAAATACTCAATACATTTTTTTTTTTTTTTTTTTTTTTTGAGGTAGAGTCTCACTCTGTTGCCCAGGCTTGAATGCAGTAGTGCGATTTCAGCTCACTGCAACCTCTGCCTCCAGGATTCAAGCGATTCTCATGCCTCAGCCTCCTGAGTAGCTGGGACTACAGGTGCATTCCACCATGCCCAGCTAATTTTTGTATTTTTGTAGAGACAGTGTTTCACCGTGTTGGCCAGGCTGGCTCAAACTCCTGACTTCAAGCCATCTGCCCACCTTGGCCTCCCAGAGGCTGGGATTACAGGCATCAGCCACTACATCGGGCTGCTCAATATAATTCTTTTAACTATAGTCCTCATTATACCTATAGACTTGTTAACCCTACCTATCTGCTACTTCATATCCTTTGACCTACATCTCTCCACTTCCTCTACTGGTCCTACTCTTGCCTCTGGTAACCACTGTTTTATTCTCTCTATATATATATTTGATCTTTTTTTCAGATTCCTCCTATAAGTGAGACGATGCAGAATTCTTTTTTTTTTTTTTTCTTATTTCACTTAGGATAATGTCCTCCAGATCCATTCATATTGTGGCAAATGACAGAATCTCCTTTTTTAAGGCTCAATAATATTCCACTGTGTGTGTGTGTGTGTGTGTGTGTGTGTGTGTGTGTGTGTGTGTGTAGTACATTTTCTTTATTCATTCATATGAGCTGGGAACAGACGGAAGCCTCCGACTTCCAAGTTGGAGGGGCGGGAGCCCCACCCTCCCAGGTGCAGCTGCAGCCACCCAGCTATGGCTGCAGACCTGGGCATCTCTGCACTCTTGGGGGCCAAGGATTCCCCCCTTCCCTGAAGGCTCAGAAATGTCTGCTCCCGCTGCCTGGCCTCTGCCTGCTCCTGCCTCCCACTCTGATTTTGGATCAAAGTTGTTGACCTGGCCAGCTGTGTGCATGCTCCAGGCAGTGCTGACACATCAGTCCCCTGCTGCCTTGACCCCCTCCATAGTTTGCGTGCCAATGAGCACTGGACAGAGCCCGTAGTGAGGCTAAGGGTAGCTTGGCGTGAACCTGCAGGCACTCCTTGGCATGAATAACTTTGGCTCATGGGCACCATGGATCACAGATTAATGATGGCGGGAGGCAGACAGGCTCCTGGGCAAAGAGGGGCTGGTCCCTGGTGAAACCTCACCTTCGGGCCATGGATGGCCTGAGGCCTGGGGGCTGGGCTGCCAGTTCCAGGGACCAAAGTGAGAACTTATGGTGCTATTTCCGCTCCTGCCCATGGCAGTCCATGGACCAGTTGGCACACACTGCCTCCCCAATGAGGCCTACAAAAACTCCAAACTCAGCCAGACTTGGGCAATGGGATGACCTGCCAGCCGAGAGGAGCTACCTACTGTGGGTCTTCTTTCTGCTGGTAGCTGGGTTCTTGTCAGGACGACCTGCCTGGGGAGAGGAGCTACCCACTGCACATCTCCTCAGAGCTGTGCTGTCACTCAATAAAGCACCTCTTCACCCTGCTCACCCACCTTGCTCATCCTCCACTTGTCCATGTACCTCATTCTTCCTGGATGTGGGACAAGAACTCAGGACCTGCCAAATGGCTAGGCTGAAAGAGCTGTAACAGAAACAGTGCTGAAACTAGCCCCTTGCTTGCCACATAGCAGGTGACAAGAAAGAGAGAAGAGAGAAAGAGAGAAGAGAGAAGAGAGAAAGAGAGAAGAGAGAAAGAGAGAAGAGCTGCATCCCTTTGGGGAGCCCAGACCTAGGAGCTCCCCAAGATGGAGCTGTGACACCTTCTTTGGGGCTCTGCAGTTCCTGGCATCTCCAAACTTCCGGGTGCCATCTCATATCCTGATGCCAGACATGTAAGCTGCTTGTGGTGCATCTGGTCCAGCCACATCCTCACACACAGCTGGCACCTGGGCAAGTGCTTAGAGCTGCCCACTTTGCCATAACTAGCCTGTCTGGCTGTGTGCAGTTGCTGGACCCCATGCTCACTCACTCACACACCCTTCACCACTCTGTTCCTGGCTGGCCCTTGGCAGGTGTGGGATCTGGGCTGGTAGCATGAGCTGAGCACAGCCTGCTAGGCTGAGTTGACAGAATGAGCCCAGCAGGCCTGAGCAAAACTTGGGAATAGGTGCCACCATCCACAGAGGTCTCCAGCCAGAAAAGCAACACCCCCAAAATTCTGTGACAATAAGTGCAGATCAGAGTGTTTATCTCACATTCTGACTTTCAGGTATAAGGTAGAATTGTCCCTTTGAAGTTAGTTGTGGCTGAGTGACTTGCACTGGTCTATAAAATGTGAGTAAAAGTGACATATGTCACTTTTGAACAAAATCTTGAAAGTAGTGTCATTCACCCCTTTTTTCTTCTCTCTGATCTGGTGAACCTATAAGCATTTCCAGTGTGGAGCAGCTGTCAATGCGGGACCATGGGTGACTATATTGCACAAACCCCCATCTTAACCTGAAGTAAACATGAAGTGAAAACACAGACATAAAACTTTGTTGTGTTAAGCCTCTGAGATTTTTTTAGTAGTTTTTTTGCTATATGACCACCTGTTTTTGAAATATGTTTGAAATTAAAAGTGCATTATCGATGTGGGAAATTCTTAAGGGATATTCTGGAAGAAATAATTCCAAATTGAATAGTAAATGTGACCAAAAACTAAAGCCAAAAGATTCAGAAATATCAAACGTTTATTTGGAAACTTTTATTCTGCTTGAATTAACTTCAATATAGATAATTTAATGGACCGTTGTATTATTTCTTGTGAAATTGATTTTTTATTTTAAGAATTTTAATTTTTTTCTAAACTAAATATCAAAATCAAAGAAAATATTGAATTGCAAATAGACAAGTATAAATTTTATAATGAATAAATTACGCTGAATGTTTTAATTTTAAAATTTGATGAATATAAATTTCATTGCCAATCTAAAAGTAACCAAACTATGTGTCCAGAAAATGTGGTATGTATACACCATGGAATACTATACAGCCATACAAAGAATGAAAGATGGATGCAGCAAGATGGATGAAACTGGAGAGGATTATCCTAAGAAAGCTAACTCAGAAGTAGAAAATCAAATATTGTATTCTCACTTAACAATGGATATGCATGGACATAAATGTGAAAATAATAGACACTGGAGACTCAGGAAGGAGGGTAGGGAGGGGAAGGAGGGGAAGGAGGGGAAGGAGGGTGGGGAGGGTGGGGAGGGTGGGGAGGGTAGGGAGGGTAGGGAGGGGAAGGAGGGTAGGGAGGGTAGGGAGGGTAGGGAGGGTAGGGAGGGAGTGTGGTTTGAAAAGTTACCTATTCAATGTTCAATATTTGGGCAGTGAGTACACTAGAAGCCCAATCTCCACCATTACACAATATACCCATGTGACAAACACACACATGTACCCTTGAATCAAAAATAAAATTTTAAAAATAAATGAGTACCCTAAGCAAGGTAGCTGCCGCCTATAATCCCAGCAGTTTGGGAGGCTGAGGTGGGCAGATTGCTTGAGCCCAGGAGTTCAAGACCAGCCTGGCAATGTGGCAAAACTCCATCTCTGTTAAAAGAAAAAAAAAAAAACAGACAAAAATTTAGCCAGGCATGGTGGCACATGCCTGTAGTTCCAGCTACTCAGGAGGCGGAGGTGGGCAAATCACCTGTGCCCAGGAGGTCCAGGCTGCAGTGAGCCGAGAGTGCACGACTGCACTCCAGTCTGGGCAACAGAGAGAAACACTGTGTCAAGAAAAATAATAAATAAATAAATAAATAAATAAATAAACAAACAAACAAACAAACAAACTTTGGGGAAGATAGCATTAGCAGAAACCTGAATTAGCACTTTTTCAAAGGAAATGTAGAAAGATATTTTAAGTATTTAGTGAAATACTTTTAAAACATGTTCCAGTTATTGAATAGCTTTGAAGTGTTAAAGTTTTGTGAATATACTGGAAAATTTAATTTTTTTCACAAAATTCATTGGCCATCTGCATGTGTAAACTGCTCATAAAAAATCCTCCTAAGAATTTCCATTTGAAACAATTAAGAACAAATGTTATTTCTGAAGAAAATTTAATATCATAATATTGTTTAATTAACAGACTAGCTTGGAGAACAGTGTTAGGTTGATAGAAATATTGAATATCCAAGTACAGAGAAAACACATACAGCACCTCAACCCTGTCACCACCCAAATACAAACATTTTCCCCTATAATCATCTTGCATTATCGTGGTGCATTTGTTACAATTGATGAGCCAATATTGATGTGTGATTATTAAGCAGAGTTCAAGTTTAAGTTCACTCATTGTGTTGTACATTCCATATGTTTTAAAAATGCATAATGTCATGTAGCCATGATTACAATATCATTTAGAATATTTTCACTGCCACAAAACCCCTGATGCTCCACTTATTCATCTCTTCCTCACAAGTCCCTGGCAACCACTGAACTTTTTATTATCTCTAAGTCTGTACTAGCTGCAATAACAAAATGCCATACACTGGGTGGTTTACAAACAACAGAAACTTATTACTCAAGAAACTAGCAAATTCAGTGTCTGCCAAGTGCCTGCTACATGGTTCATAGACAGGCAGCTGTCTGCTCACCTTGTCCCTACATGGTAGAAAGGATAAATATGCTCTCTTGGTTCTCTTTTATAAGAGCACTAATCCCATTTATAAGGACTCTGCCCTCAGATTCTAATTAGCTCCCAAAGGTCTCATCTCAAAACACCGTCATATTGGAGATTAGGTTTCAACATACGAATTCCAGAGGGACACACTAATTTAGTCCATAGCAGATTACACAGTTTTACTTTTTCCAGAATGGCACATAGTTAAAATCATACAGTAAGCCCTTTCAGATTGGTTTCTTCCACTTAGCAATATTCAGGTATTTTTTTTTTTCATATCTTTACATGACCTGATAGCTCATTTCTATCACTGAACAATATTCCACTCTATAAATGTGCCACAGTTTATTTATCATCTACCAAATGAAAGACATCTTACTTGCTTTCAAGTTTTGTCAAATGGCATAAATACTAAGGAGCATTGTTGCTGGATGGTGTGATAACAGTATGTTTAGTTTCTAAGTAACTACCAATTGTCTTCCAAAGTGGCTGTACCATTTGCGTTGCCACTAGCAATAAGTGACAGTTTCTGTTGCTCTGCATTCTCAAAAGCATTTGACACTGTTTTAGATTTTAGCCATTGTAGAAGATGTGTAGTAGTATCTCATTTTTAAAATTTGAGATTCTTTAATGACGTGTATTGCAGAACGTCTTTCCATATACTTATTTTTCCTCTATATATCTTCTTTAGAGAGGTGTCCAGATATTTTTCACAATTTTTTAAATGGGTTTCTTTTATGTTAAGAATTTGTGTATATTTTAGATACCAGCCCTTTAATAAATATATGATTTGAAAAGATTTATCCAATCTATGGTTTGTCTTTTCATTCTCTTACCAGTGTCTTTCACTGAGCAAAATATATATATATATTTTTTTAATGGAGTCTAACTTGTAGTCTTTTTCTGGCGTCATGCTTTGTTGTCATATCTAAATATCAGTTGCTAACTGCAATGACACCAGGTATTCTTCTGTATTATCTTCTAGGAAGCTTATAATATTGTGTTTTACATTAGCTCTATGATCCATTTTGAGTTAATTTTTGTGAAAGATTAAGGCCTATGTCTAAATTTGTTTCATATGGAATTGTTTCAGCATGATTTGTTGAAAGGGCAACATGAAATTCCCTTTCCTTCCTTTTTAAAGATCAGTTGACTATATTTTATA
This sequence comes from Chlorocebus sabaeus, assembly GCF_047675955.1. Classification (NCBI taxonomy): domain Eukaryota; kingdom Metazoa; phylum Chordata; class Mammalia; order Primates; family Cercopithecidae; genus Chlorocebus; species Chlorocebus sabaeus. Next base: position 18,614,197 of record NC_132914.1, read on the forward strand.
CTCTCTATTATACATCATTGATCTAGTTTTCTCTTCGTCTGCCAAAGCCACAGTTTCTTGGTTATTGTAAACCAAATCTTATAAAATTATTACATAAATTTTAGGAGCCAGATTGTGTCAGTCTTCTAATTTGTTCTCCTTCAATATTGCGTTAGCTATTTTCCATCATTAGCCTTCTTATATTAACTTTGAAGTCTGTTGATATTCACAAAATCACTTGCTTTGTATCCATGTATATGAAATATCTTTCCATTTATTTAGATCTTTAATTTCTTTCATGAGACTTGTAGTTTTCCTCATATAGCTTTTATAGATATTTTATTTAAACCTAAGTACAGTATGAGGTTTTATGTTTATCTAATAGACTGTTAACATTTACTGTAGCTGTAGGTCTCATAGATTAAAGTTTCCTCTCGTCAGTTGATTTATTTTCCCATATTGTCTTGGGGTGTCCCTAAAGATTCTTTCTTAAATAAGATTTGAGATAAACAGCTTTTTCAGGTGTAATCCCTTATTATGCAGGAGCTCCATTAAGGTGGTGGTAAAATGTGGAAAGAGTGAAAAATTTCTGTAGCTTATGTTGAGTTCTCAGTTTTTTGATGAGCCAGTGCTCCTTGCATGTTAACTTCATAAGTGTTCTTATTTTTCACTCTCTAGGTAAGACTAGGAAGGACAGGAGTTGAAGATTTCTCTTCACCCACATAGAAGATTAGAGGAGACTAATCCTCTCATCTTCACTGGGCACTTCCCTTACCCCATGCTAGAACATGCTAGTATTGAATCCTTCCCTTTCTCAGGGCTAGGGAGGCTGTGGTAAAACTATAGTTGTTTATATTTTGCTAAAATAGTTTGCTTGAGAAAAGATCTTGATAAGGAGAACAGATTGCTCTGAGTGTATATTGAAAAGGCTACTTCACTGTGAGAGTCTAGTAGGATTCTTGGAGGTAAAATTCCCAAAGTTGTTGATTTTCATAGTAGTGGGGCGTGGGGGCATCCCTCTGGAGATTTTTAACTTTTGCTAAACTTATCCATACGGAGTCTCTAGCAATTCATAAATTATAGTTTAAGTTTTCCCATCCCTGTACTGGCTCCAGAGGTAGCTTCTGCTTCTAGGCTTTTGTTTCCATAAATTGGGATTATCTGTAATAATTTCTCAAATTTTGGGGTAGAGGTTTGTCCCATGACCTCAATTTTCTGATGTATCTAAGAAGAGTTACTAATTTTATTCTGGAAAGCATTATCTCTGTTTTTGGTATTCCAGAAAGAAGAAATTAAGAATAAAAGAGCAGAAATAAGAAAAAAAGATCTTGATTTTTAACAAAAGCTGATATGACATGAATTCTCAACTATATGAATTATAAAATATATAAGGCAGAATACATTTTTTAAAATCCTTCCCTGAATCATTTTAGTGATACTGCAAATATGAAAAGCAACAAGAAAATGTTAAAAGTAGCCAGGAAGAAGAGAAAGAACACCCAGAAGAGACAAAATTAGACTCTAATTAGGCCTCTCAACAAAAATAATGAATGCCAGAAACAAGTGGAATGATATTTCTAAACTGCAGAGAAAAAATTACACTGAACTACTCTTGTGTACCTGGCACGAGAGAGACAGAGGGGGAGAGAGAGAGAGACAGAGGGAGAGGGAGAGGGAGAGGGAGAGGGAGAGGGAGAGAGAGAGAGAGGGAGAGGGAGAGGGAGAGAGAGAGAGAGGGAGAGGGAGAGAGAGAGAGAGGGAGAGGGAGAGAGAGACAGAGGGAGAGGGAGAGAGAGAGAGAGGGAGAGAGAGAAAGAGACAGATGGAGAGAGAGAGACAGAGGGAGAGAGGGAGAGAGGGAGAGAGAGAGACAGAGGGAGAGAGGGAGAGAGAGAGACAGAGGGAGAGAGGGAGAGAGAGAGACAGAGGGAGAGAGGGAGAGAGAGAGACAGAGGGAGAGAGGGAGAGAGAGAGACAGAGGGAGAGAGGGAGAGAGAGAGACAGAGGGAGAGAGGGAGAGAGAGAGACAGAGGGAGAGAGGGAGAGAGAGAGACAGAGGGAGAGAGGGAGAGAGAGACACAGAGGGAGAGAGAGGGAGAGAGAGACACAGAGGGAGAGAAAGAGAGAGACAGAAGGAGAGAGACAGAAGGAGAGAGACAGAGGGAGAGAGACAGAGACAGAGGGAGAGAGACAGAGACAGAGGGAGAGATAGAAAGAGAGGAGAGAAACAGAGGAGAGAAACAGAGGAGAGAAACAGAGGAGAGAAACAGGAGAGGATGAGGAGAATGGGCAGAGAAAGAAGGGATAGAAGGATAAAGTTGGGAGAGTACAGAAAAGAGAATATAGAAATACATTCTTGGGAGACTATAATGGAGGTGGTTGTCAAAGGTGCCAATATTTTCCTTCTGCAATGTTTGAGTTTTCTAAAATCAATATGGTTATATTATATAAAATTGAGATTAAGTTAAAAACTGAGAAAAATATATATCTCATATTTGAAACACAAGAAATTATACTAACAGTATGTAGACAAAGCTCCCTGGCAAGTGAAATATGTTTTGAAGATGAAATCCCTTTGATGTTTATGACTTTCTAAAGAATTTGGTGGAGAAATAGAATTTTTATCTTTATCTTAATTTTGCTTGTTAAGATTATCAAGATAATTAGTGCATTCCCCTTGATTTTTCTAGTTGTCATTTTGATCCTTAGCAATATGTAAACAACTTTTTGTTCACAAATACAATTTTTTTACTTTAACTTTCTTTTCTTAAAAATGGAAGATTTTGTACTAATAATGATACTAATTTCCCTGCAAATTTGGCTTACATCTTAAAATATTAGTCATACTATTGACTAAAAGAATAGCTATATATTTCTCCACATCCTCTCCAGCACCTGTTGTTTCCTGACTTTTTAATGATCGCCATTCTAACTGGTGTGAAATGGTATCTCATTGTGGTTTTGATTTGCATTTCTCTGATGGTAAGTGATGATGAGCATTTTTTCATGTGTCTGTTGGCTGTATGAATGTCTTCTTTTGAGAACTGTCTGTTCATATCCTTTGCCCACTTTTTGATGGGGTTGTTTTTTTCTCATAAATTTGTTTGAGTTCTTTGTAGGTTCTGGATATTAGCCCTTTGTCAGATGAGTAGATTGCAAAAATTTTCTCCCATTCTGTAGGTTGCCTGTTCACTCTGATGGTAGTTTCTTTTGCTGTGCAGAAGCTCTTTAGTTTAATGAGATCCCATTTGTCAATTTTGGCTTTTGCTGCTGTTGCTTTTGGTGTTTTAGACATGAAGTCTTTGCCCATGCCTATGTCCTGAATGGTACTACCTAGGTTTTCTTCTAGGGTTTTTATGGTATTAGGTCTAACATTTAAGTCTCTAATCCATCTTGAATTAATTTTCATATAAGGAGTAAGGAAAGGATCCAGTTTCAGCTTTCTACTTATGGCTAGCCAATTTTCCCAGCACCATTTATTAAATAGGGAATCCTTTCCCCATTTCTTGTTTCTCTCAGGTTTGTCAAAGATCAGATGGCTGTAGATGTGTGGTATTATTTCTGAGGACTCTGTTCTGTTCCATTGGTCTACGTCTCTGTTTTGGTACTAGTACCATGCTGTTTTGGTTACTGTAGCCTTGTAGTATAGTTTGAAGTCAGGTAGTGTGATGCCTCCAGCTTTGTTCTTTTGACTTAGGATTGTCTTGGAGATGCGGGCTTGTAAACTGGTTCAACCATTATGGAAAACAGTATGGCGATTCCTCAAGGATCTAGAACTAGATGTACCATATGACCCAGCCATCCCATTACTGGGTATATACCCAAAGGATTATAAATCATGCTGCTATAAAGACACATGCACACGTATGTTTATTGCAGCACTATTCACAATAGCAAAGACTTGGAATCAACCCAAATGTCCATCAGTGACAGACTGGATTAAGAAAATGTGGCACATATACACCATGGAATACTGTGCAGCCATAAAAAAGGATGAGTTTGTGTCCTTTGTAGGGACATGGATGCAGCTGGAAACCATCATTCTTAGCAAACTATCACAAGAACAGAAAACCAAACACTGCATGTTCTCACTCATAGGTGGGAACTGAACAGTGGGATCACTTGGACTCGGGAAGGGGAACATCACACACCGGGGCCTGTCATGGGGAGGGGGGAGGGGGGAGGGATGGCATTGGGAGTTATACCTGATGTAAATGACGAGCTGATGGGTGCTGATGAGTTGATGGGTGCAGCACAGCAACATGGCACAAGTATACATATGTAACAAACCTGCACGTTATGCACATGTACCCTAGAACTTAAAGTATAATAATAATAAATACATTTAAAAAAAAAGAATAGCTATATAATATTCTAATTAAATTCTTAATTAAATTTTGCAGCATATTTTTTACCTTTGTCTAAATTTTATATATATGATCTGTATCCAAGTTTTATCTTATTTTTCTTAACCTTATTTTTCATCCTTTAAGTGTGTCGTTAAATGATATTATATAATTACAATAATTTATTCTAGACCTTAATTTTATATTGCATTTTTAAATAAGTAATATTTTGAGGTCAGAATGCAAATAAACAGTGGCAACTCAAAATTATAGTGTCAGAGCCAATAAATAATTTTACTTTTTAGTGTAGCTAAAAAAACTGCTTTCCATCCACATTACATTCTTCAGATATAAGTTGGATTCCTTTACTTACTTTATATCTAAGCAATTGTATTAGTCAGAGTTCTCCAGAGACACAGAAGGAATAGTTATGCACATGTATAGGACAAGGCTTACTATAAGATATTGGCTCAGATGATTATGAAGACTAGCAAATTTGACTACGTAGTATGGGCCAGCAGACTTGAGATCCAGGACAGTAAATGGTGTATATGAACTGCAAAGGCAGTCTGCTGGAGAATTCCCTCTTGCTGGAGAGATCAGTCTTTTTGTTCTATGGAGAACTTCGTTTGACTGGAGGAGGCCTACCTACACCATATAGAACAATCTGCTTATTCAAAGTCCATCTATCAATTTCAATGTTAGTCTCACCCAATGTTAGTCTCCAAGTTGACACACACAATTAACCATCACAGTAGTGTACTGCAGTCAAGATTTTGCCTCAGCATTTGAACATTTTATAATTCACAAAATTGTAAAATACTCTGATATTTTTATTTATTTCATACATTATTTTCAACAGTTATACCACCACATACAATCATCCTTACTCGTAAACAGTATCCTAATCCCTTCTATGGCATTAAGCTATGATTTTATATATTTCTTATCTTTCGTTTTACTTGTATTTTCCAAGAATTATGTGTTCTAATATTTCTGGTCAAAATTTATTCATCAGTTCTCTCCCTTAGCCTATCTTTTGAGAGGTTTTATTATTGATAATTTTAAATTTTTATTTCTAAAATCTCTAATAAATTATTTCTTCATGGTCAGAATACTTTTGTTGCTGAAAATATTTTAGATTATTCCTCTGTTTATGTGATTAGCTCTTTTTAATAAAGTATAAATCTTTCTGGGTATGTCTTCTCTTTCATTGTGTGGGTCCTCTTTTAAGAATGTCGTAACTTTTGATTGGGAAACTAAGCTTACTCACAAAGTTTTCGGTAGTTTCAGCTTCCATAGCCTACAAGACTTGAGCTCAACCCTGCATTCAGTTAAAATGATGATGGACAGGATTTTCCACATAGGGGATATTTTTCATCATTTTCAATCTCAAATAAAACATTTATTAAGTTTCTGGTAAAACTGTGTATATTACACTATTTCATATTCATCTGTTTCCTCTGGTTGTTCCTTCTGCCCAAATTACTTCTTTAATAAAGTAATATCTATTAAAAACCTAATATATTTGAACAATATTATATTAGGTATATGAATTAGAAATAATAAAAAAAGTCTTAATTGTATTAAATTTAGTATTCGTCACTCTTCAAGATTTGGGTGGGTATCATCTCCTCTAGAAATCTCCATTTGAATCATTATGTTGAAAGTATCTGCTTATAAGTCTCTTGCTTCCATTTCATTATAGTTCTAGCTCAAGTACCATGGTTTAATAATTCCGACAAGTGTAGAGACCTCAGTAAATACTCACAAAGTTCAATTGAAGGTAACTGTTACAGGTGAAGTGACAGTAACTTCTTTGGGTAACTAATATTTAAGTGGCGCTAAACAAAAATTTCAACAACATTTTTTTTGCTCCAACTCAGAAAATACCCCTTTACCAAATTTTATATCAAATTTTAATTAAATCTTTACATGTGACTTAATTGACTTATGACTAGACTGATGAGTGTGTTGAATGGAATAATATGTAATGACTTTTGTAGAACTGACATAAATTAAAAGCTAAAAAAGGAAATACAGAGTTAATGTACAAAAGTAAGAAGGTAGTTTCACCAACCTCCTCGTTACTTGTCGGAAAGGTAAAGAACTGCCACTCTTGCCCAGTTTATATGAAAATTTTTATAGTACATTTCTTAGACACCCATTTCAGAGAACATTTTAATTTAGTAATATTTTCCATGACAAAGATTTTAACCAAACTGATAACTAAATCATTGTTGATCTGGCAATAACAAATTATACATCACCTAAGAGATTTCCTGGAAGTGATATAGATATTATAGTTTTCTGGAATGTGTATAGAAATTATGACCACTGGCCAGTCATGGTGGTTCATGCCTGTAATCCCAGCACTGTGGGAGGCCAAGGCGGGCAGATCACGAAGTCAGGAGTTCAAGACCAGCCTGACCAACATGGTGAAACCCTGTCTCTACTAAAAATACAAGAATTAGCCAGGTGTGGTGGCTGGCATGGGTCTGTAATCACAGCTACTCAGGAGCCTGAGGAAAGAGAATCGTGTGGGCCCGGGAGGCAGAGGTTGCAGTGAGTCAAGATCATGCCACTGCACTCTAGACTGGACAAGGCAGTGAGACTCTGTCTCAAAAAAAGAAAAAATAATAATTCATGATCACTTCCTCTATTGAATATAATCAACTTTATTTCGTTTTCAGGGTATTTTCATAAAGAAAATTTTTGATGGCCAAGTTTTCAGCACTGAAAAAATAAAAAGTCATTTTTTCCAGGTATTTTCAATGCCAGCATTTTTCTAAACAATATGAAAACATATAAACCTAGAAAAATAAATATGCACATATAAAAACGCACTGGAACTTGAACCTATTGCCTCTGATGTTTATAGTTATATCTTTCAATTACATCCCAATGAAATCTACAAATATTTTATTGAAATTTTAACTCTCATGTGTATCAAAGTTGACACACACAAAAGATAGCAAATGCTTTCGAAGTTATTGATAAAGTTAAAAAATATTAAGAAATTGGCCTGTAATACCAACTGAAATTACCTCATTCTTTATAATACTAATAACAATTAAAATGTGCTGAGTTACATATTAGCTTATGTAAAAAAATTTCTGCTTTAGTATTACATAAGTCAAATTAATTTGAATACTCTTGTAGTATATTTTGGAGATTGTAGATTAAATTTAAAATAACAAGTTTCTAAAGAAATTTTCTAACAAAATTACAGCCTTAATTTCTACCTACCTAATTTAATATACGCTTTCACAAGACAAACATCATTTAATAACTTTCTAAGTCCCTAGCCTGACATATGTCTGATTTTGTTCCTATGGTTTTACTTATCTCTGCAACTGATTGGAATTAGACTTTTTAATGTTTTGCAGCTACTATGCAATTAGATTAACCAAATTAGCTTTTTACTTACAATGCTTTTTATCCCTTTGCACTTCAACTATCTTCAGTTTTTCCAGTTTGTTGTAAGGTGACATAGTACATTAAAGTCCTGGAATAATTTATGCTGGACATACAAATTAACTTGATTTAAAATGGAATAGTTCACATAAAACATACTAAGATTATCTATCTCCAGACTATGTTTTAAATGAAAATTCCACTATCAGAAAAAAATAATATAGAACATGAAAATCCTACAGAGTGACAGGGCAGGGAGGGGGTCCAAAATGAATGGACCAGGATATAAAGTAATTTCGATTCCACTAATAACTAAATGCTCTATTCTTAATTAATGAACTATTTCAGATAGCCCCAAGTTACTTGTTGGGTACCTGCTTTTCTAATAAATGTGATGCACTGTGTAACAGAGCTCTTGTACATCAAAGTATTTAAATTAGAAAAATAATGTATTTAGATTTTCATCAAAATAATAATTTGTATTACTATAATCGACTTTAAGGTGTTATTTAACTCTTTTATGTCTTAGCAGAAAAGGAGCATGTTTAATAACTATTTAAAATAAATGACGTATTAGTCCATTCTCACACTGCTAATAAAGACACATCCAAGACTGGGTAATTTATAAAGGAAAGAGGTTTAATTAACTCACAGTTCCACATGACCGGAGAAGTCTCACAATCATGGCGGAAGGCGGAGGAGCAAAGTCACGTCTTACAGGAAAAGACAGCTTGGGAAGATAATACCTCTTTATAAAACCATCAGATCTTGTGAGATTTATTCGCTATCATGAGAACAGCACAGGAAAGACTCGCCCCCATGGTTCAATTACCTCCTACCCGGTCCCTCCTATGGCACACGGCAATTATGGGAGCTGTAATTCAAGATGAGATTTGGGTGGGAACACAGCCAAACCATATTAAATGAAGATGTCAGTTTTTGGTGTCATATTACTTCTAGCCACTCACTATTAAACAAAAAGAAAACAGTTCACTCCATGTAGCATTCACCTTTTGATAGACCATTTAAATTCTCATATCCCAAGGGAAAATGCGTATAGTTTTACTCATGAGCTATTGCAATATATTGCTAAAATTACTGTAATAGTTTAATAAATCTACAGAATTTATTTGAATATATCACTCTATATCAGATAGATAGATAGATAGATAGATAGATAGATAGATAGATAGATAGATATTGAATTACATTGACCTTATAAAAAGGTGTAGTATGGATTTGTAATTCTTGATTTTTATTTTCCTAGGACAAGAAGGAGGGGGATTTTTTGCTATTTATTTATATTTATAGGTCGACTGTCTACTGTATTTAAATTTTATATTAGTCTGTCTTATAGATGGCCTCTCAAGACATTACATTTCCCCCAAATAATGTATGCAATCATTTAATTTATAAAAGTAGTTCCAAATTATTTTTCTAATATTTTAACATCTAATTTTTATTGTCTAATTAGTATTTTCTAATTATGTGTTTTCTCTAGATATAAGCTTCACCTTTCACCTGATATACAAAGGACCAGATCAGATCAGTCAGTGGAGACTTATACAGACAATAATTATCCCACTGGGACTGCAATGAATACTCAAGTGAAATACCAGGCCAATTTTGGTAAAAAGAATTTTAGAACAAATTCTCACAGAACTCGTCAATGTCTGCTTTTCAACTTTCTGAAATTCCCCAAGAGATCTTTTGTTACACTTCTGCTAGTAGCAGTGTTAGAGCAAATAGGGTACAATACATTTTTCATTATTTTAACCTATGGAGAGAATGTTAAGTCCTCAAGGACAAGCATGTAAAAAGTAGACATGCTATTATTTTGATTAAAGCTTTGTTTTAAGAGAAGACTCTTGGGGAGATACAAAAAAGCTTGTCCATATTAATAGTAGAGTCAAATTATGAGAGGACAACTTCATGATAAATAATCCTTAAAAGATACTGGGGAAACCAGGGAATAAAAAGAGTTTGAATAACTGTTAGTCTCCACCTACAAAAGATGTACACAGCTATAAAATTTACTTGAAAATATCCAGTATGTTATAAAAATAATTTATTTATATAGATTTATTATAATTTGAGTCAAAATTCCAATAGGATTTTTTTTAATGTAAGTTAACAAAAAGATTTAATCAGAGAACAAAAAAGAGAAACCAGTAGCATATCCATAAATCCACAAAAATCTTACTTATGAAAGAACTTTCATTGTGTTTCCATTTGGCAAATTAAAGAATACCAGTATCTGTCTAGTGCTGGCACAATTACTGTCAAGATGAAAAAATATATATATTGTTCCCATTTTATGCCAAAAACTAAAAGCAACCCACATAGAAAAAAAGTAAGTCCATGTGGCTTAAAACACAAAAGATAAAACATTTAGAAGACAATATAAAAATCCTTCTAACATTATTAAACCATAAATACAGTAATTTTTAAATTAAGCTGTTTCTTAATTAAAATACACTAAAACGAAAATAAAAGACATAGACTGAAAGTTATTAATTACATATATACCTTAAAATGAATTGATTCCAGGATATAAAAATAATTTGTTCAATAATAACAAGCAAATAGACCAATTGGAAAAAAATCTAAAAATAGGTTGTTTATAAGAAGAAAAAAAAACCACAAATAACTATAGCCATCATTTATTAGGAAAATTGAAATTAAAATTTCAATGAAGGCTGTGCACGGTGGCTCACGCCAGTAATCCTAGCACTTTGGGAGGCCGAGGCAGGTGGATCACCTGAGGTCAGAAGTTTGAGACCAGCCTGGTCAACATGGTGAAACCCCATCTCTACTAAAAACACAAAATTAGCTGGGCATGGTGGCGGGCACCTATAATCCCAGCTGCTAGGGAGTCTGAGGTAGCAGAATCGCTTGAACCCACGGGGCGGAAGTTGCAGTGAGCCAAAATTCTCCCGCTTCACTCCCACCTAGGCAAAAGAGTGAAACTCCGTCTCAAAAAAAAAAAAAAGGCCGGGCGCGGTGGCTCAAGCCTGTAATCCCAGCACTTTGGGAGGCCGAGACGGGCGGATCACGAGGTCAGGAGATCGAGACCATCCTGGCTAACACGGTGAAACCCCGTCTCTACTAAAAAATACAAAAAACTAGCCGGGCAAGGTGGCGGGCGCCTGTAGTCCCAGCTACTCGGGAGGCTGAGGCAGGAGAATGGCGTGAACCCGGGAGGTGGAGCTTGCAGTGAGCTGAGATCCGGCCACTGCACCCCAGCCTGGACGACAGAGCAAGATTCTGTCTCGGGGAAAAAAAAAAAAATTCAATGAAATATCATTTTTGCAGCAATTTAATTGACAATTTTTAAGTATTTGACAATACTATATATTGGTAAAATATGAAGCAATAGATGTTTCATATGGTACTAGTAGAAGTGCATAGCATATTGAAAACAGTTTGCCTTTTTGATAATATGCATATGTTACAATCCAGAAATACTTGCATACTCCAGAAAAATGCTTTTATTTGTATCAGAAATGTATATAAGCAGCATTGTCTATGACAGAAAAAAAATACTAACCTAAATGTTCATCAACAGGAGAATGAATAAATACATTATGAAATAGTCACATTATGAACTATGGGACTGTAAAGTTGAATGAATTGTAGTTATCCATATTTTTAGGGTCCAATCAGGAAGGAGAATTTACACAGAATTTGGACAGTGAAGGTAAATGTAAAACATTATTAACTGTAAAAGGGTTTAAGAAAGAAAATACTGGGTAAGAAGCAGCAAATAAAACTCTAAACATGATAGGAATAGCAGGAATAAAGAGCAGCCTGTATCACTCAGGCTGAGATTGAAGGTGCAAAGAAACCCCTACACACATATGTGTGTGCATGTGCACACAAGCGCACACACATACACACACACAGACGACATCCTAAAGTGAAATCCAGATCCTAGTGGACAAGGCATAACCATATCCTGCTAAGCAGAAGAGGAGAGGGGTGATGCCACCCTTGTAAAGGTGCCAGATATCTACCCTAAAGGGTACCTGGCAAACTTATTCATGAGGATGAGCCTCATCATAGGTTCTCTGCTATAAAATCACCTGAGTGGTGAGCTTGGGGAAGCCTCTGGCTTGTGGGTGCCGCTGGCTGTGTATACTGTAAGAGTTATGCACTGGAGAGGCTGTCTGCACTGCAGGAACCTGCTTAGCCAGCTGGTAAGAAGGACCTATTAGTCTTGTGATGACTCCCCAGTGCCCTTTACTGACAGAGCTTAACATGACAAAGGGACAGTTGGCATAGAAAAAATATTCAAAGGACTCATCCATTTTTGTTACCTTCTATAAAGACAACAACAAAAAAGGTAAGGTAAAGGAGAATCCCAGTTAAGTAAGTCTTCTTGGTTATTGTTAATATTATCACTCTTAGGTGACAGCTGGATACATAAAAGATTGTATTTTTTTACTCTATATACTCTTCTTCTTTATACTAATATTTTGTGCTTCTATCCAGCATTAAATAAAATCAGATTAATGGAACAAATCCAAGATACATTTATAGAAAAACACACTCTAAACAGTGAAGTATATGCATTCCATATATCACTCAAATATTTCAGTGCATAGTAAAGTATATTGAGCAACTCATTTTATAAACTTAGTATAAACATAAGAAAATCTGAACAACTTGTACATAAAAAGCCAATAAAGTTACCCAAACCCTTGCATATTTATGTTGGCAATATCCTATATTAAATATTTACAAAATATTCTGGCAGTATCTTCCATTAATGTAATCCCACCACTTTTGGGAGAGGAATGCTTGAGGGCCAGGAGTTCAAGACCAGCCTGGGCAACATAGCAACACCTTGTCTTTACTAAAAAATGAAAGAAAAAAAAAAGCTAAATATGATGTCATGCACTTGTAATCCTAGTTACTAGGGAGGCTGAGGCAGAAGAATCATTTGAGCCCAGGAGTTTGAGGATGCAGTGAGCCTGTACTCACTCCGGCCTAGGCGAAAGTTTGAAACTATGTCACTATGATAATAGTAGTAATATGAACAAGTAAAATTTATTTTAAAATGCTAATGTGTCAAATTTGGAAATTCATCAACAAATTAAAGGAGAAAACATAAGGATTTAGATATGCTCTACAATTTTTGTTACTAAAATGCTACATAAAATTATAAAAAATATTCAAAATATTTTCTGGATAAATATACCCCAAACCAAATAAAACATTATAGGTAATAAAAAGAGTAAAAATGTTTTAATTACATTAAAATAAAAAAAAATTAAAGGGGGCTTAAAAATAATTAATTCTCAACACTGTTCTTAATGTTATAGCTAACTGCAATATAGGAAAAACGTGACTGTAAATAGTGAGGAAAAAATACTAATAATCGTGATTAGTGGCATATTTATATTTTACAATTTGAAATTAAATAAAAATCTAGTAAGTGTAACTAGATAAAATATAATATGGAAAATTAAATAATTTTTAAACCAATATTTATATTTTACAATTTGAAATTAAATAAAAATCTAGTAAGTGTAACTAGATAAAATATAATATGGAAAATTAAATAATTTTTAAACCAAGAATAATCATTTTAAATCATAATAAAAATAATCTTATTGGCATTAGAAAGAATTATGGAGTAACAAGGAATTAATCAAAAGTAACACGTAAAGCAGTGTGTACAGGGAAATTGATAGCACTAAATGCCCACAAGAGAAAGCAGGAAAGATCTAAAATTGACACCCTAACATCACAATTAAAACAACTAGAGAAGCAAAAGCAAACAAATTCAAAAGCTAGCAGAAGGCAAGAAATAACTAAGATCAGGCAGAACTGAAGGAGATAGAGACACAAAAAAACCCTTCAAGGAATCAATGAATCCAGGAGCTGGTTTTTTGAAAAGATCAACAAATTGACAGACCCCCTAGGCAAGAATAATAAAGAACAGAAAAGAATCAAATAGATGCAATAAAAATGATAAAGGTGATATCACAACCGATCCCACAGAAATACAAACTACCATCAGAGAATACTATAAACACCTCTATGCAAATAAACTAGAAAATCTAGAAGACATGGATGGATTTCTGGACACATACACCCTCCCAAGACTAAACCAGGAAGAAGTTGAATCCCTGAGTAGACCAATAACAGGCTCTGAAATTGAGGCAATAATTAATAGCCTACCAACCAAAAAAAGTCCAGGACCAGAAGGATTCATAGCCGAATTCACATTCAAAAGCTAGCAGAAGGCAAGAAATAACTAAGATCAGAGCAGAACTGAAGGAGATAGAGACACAAAAAACCCTCCAAAAAATCAATGAATCCAGGAGTTGGTTTTTTTGAAAACATCAACAAAATTGACAGACCGCTAGTAAGACTAATAAAGAAGAAAAGAGAGAAGAATCAAATAGACGCAATAAAAAATGATAAAGGGATATCACCACCGACCCCACAGAAATACAAACTACCATCAGAGAATACTATAAACACCTCTACACAAATAAACTAGAAAATCTAGAAGAAATGGATAATTTCCTGGACACTTACACTCTTCCAAGACTAAACAAGGAAGAAGTTGAATCCCTGAATAGACCAATAGCAGGCTCTGAAATTGAGGCAATAATTAATAGCCTACCAACCAAAAAAAGTCCAGGACCAGATGGATTCACAGCTGAATTCTACCAGAGGTACAAGGAGGAGCTGGTACCATTCCTTCTGAAACTATTCCAATCAATAGAAAAAGAGGGAATCCTCCCTAACTCATTTTATGAGGCCAACATCATCCTGATACCAAAGCCTGGCAGAGACACAACAAAAAAAGAGAATTTTAGACCAATATCCCTGATGAACATCGATGCAAAAATCCTCAATAAAATACTGGCAAACCGGATTCAGCAACACATCAAAAAGCTTATCCACCATGATCAAGTGGGCTTCATCCCTGGGATGCAAGGCTGGTTCAACATATGCAAATCAATAAACATAATCCAGTATATAAACAGAACCAAAGACAAAAACCACATGGTTATCTCAACAGATGCAGAAAAGGCTTTTGACAAAATTCAACAGCCCTTCATGCTAAAAACTCTCAATAAATTCGGTATTGATGGAACGTATCTCAAAATAATAAGAGCTATTTATGACAAACCCATAGCCAATATCATACTGAATGGGCAAAAACTGGAAAAATTCCCTTTGAAAACTGGCACAAGACAGGGATGCCCTCTCTCACCACTCCTATTCAACATAGTGTTGGAAGTTCTGGCTAGGGCAATTAGGCAAGAGAAAGAAATCAAGGGTATTCAATTAGAAAAAGAAGAAGTCAAATTGTCCCTCTTTGCAGATGACATGATTGTATATTTAGAAAACCCCATTGTCTCAGCCCAAAATCTCCTTAAGCTGATAAGCAACTTCAGCAAAGTCTCAGGATACAAAATTAATGTGCAAAAATCACAAGCATTCTTATACACCAGTAACAGACAAACAGAGAGCCAAATCATGAATGAACTTCCATTCACAATTGCTTCAAAGAGAATAAAATACCTAGGAATCCAACTTACAAGGGATGTAAAGGACCTCTTCAAGGAGAACTACAAACCACTGCTCAGTGAAATAAAAGAGGACACAAACAAATGGAAGAACATACCATGCTCATGGATAGGAAGAATCAATATCGTGAAAATGGCCATACTACCCAAAGTTATTTATAGATTCAATGCCATCCCCATCGAGCTACCAATGAGTTTCTTCACAGAATTGGAAAAAACTGCTTTAAAGTTCATATGGAACCAAAAAAGAGCCCGTATCTCCAATACAATCCTAAGTCATAGCCGAATTCTACCAGAGGTACAAAGAGGAGCTGGAACCATTCCTTCTGAAACTATTCCAATCAATCAAAAAAGAGGGAATCCTTCCTAACTCATTTTATGAGGCCAACATCATCCTGATACCAAAGCCTGGCAGAGACACAACAAAAAAAGAGAATTTTAGAACAATATCCCTAATGAACATTGATTCAAAAATCCTCAATGAAATACTAGCAAAATGAATCTAGCAGCACATCAAAAAGCATATCCACCACAATCAAGTCGGCTTTATCCCTGGGATGCAAGGCTGGTTCAACCTACGCAAATCAATAAACGAAATCCATCACATAAACAGAACCAATGACAAAAACCACATGATAATCTCAATAGATGCAGAAAAGGCCTTTGACAAAATTCAACCGGACTTCATGCTAAAAACTCTCAATAAACTAGGTATTGATGGAAAGTATCTCAAAATAATAAGAGCTATTTATGACGAACCCACAGCCAGTATCATACTGAATGGGCAAAAACTGGAAGCATTTCCTTTGAAAACCAGCACAAGGCAAGGATGCCCTCTCTCACCACTCCTATTCAACATAGTGTTGGAAATTCTGGCCAGGGCAATCAGGCAAGAGAAAGAAATAAAGGGTATTCAATTAGGAAAAGAGGAAGTCAAATTGTCCCTGTTTGCAAATGACATGATTGTATATTTAGAAAATCCCATCGTCTCAGCCCAAAAATCTCCTTAAGCTGATAAGCAACTTCAGTAAAGTCTAAGGATACAAAATCAATATGTAAAAGTCACAAGCATTCCCATACACCAATAATAAACAGAGAGCCAAATCATGAGTGAACTCCCATTCACAATTGCAACAAAGAGAATAAAATACCTAGGAATCCAACTTACAACAGATGTGAAGGACTTCTTCAAGGAGAACTACAAAACACTGCTCAACAAAATCAAAGAGGACACAAACAAATGGAAGAATGTTTCATGCTCATGGAGAGAAAGAATCAATATCATGAAAATGGCCATACTGCCCAAAGTAATTTATAGATTCAATGCCATCCCCATCAAGCTACCAATGAGTTTCTTCACAAAATTGGAAAAAACTACTTTAAAGTTCATATGGAACCAAAAAAGAGCTAGCATTGCCAAGACAATCCTAAGCAAATAGAACAAAGCAGGAGGCATCACGCTACCTGACTTCAAACTATACTAAAGGCTACAGCAACCAAAACAGTATGGCACTGGTACTAAAATAGATATACAGACCAATGGAACAGAACAGAGGCCTCAAAAATGACACCACAAAGCTACAACCATCTGATCTTTGACAAAACTGACAAAAACAAGAAATGGGGAAAGGATTCCCTATTTAATAAATGGTGCTGGGAAAATTGGCTAGCCATATGTAGAAAGCTGAAACTGGATCCCTTCCTTACACCTTATAGAAAAATTAATTCAAGATGGATTAAAGACTTAAATGTCAGGCCTAAAACCATAAAATCCATAGAAGAAAACCTAGGCAATACCATTCAGGACATAGGCATGGGCAAGGACTTATGACTAAAACACCAAAAGCAATGGCAATAAAAGCCAAAATTGACAAATGGAATCTAATTAAACTAAGGAACTTCTGCACAGCAACAGGCAAACTGCAGAACGGGAGAAAATTTTTGCACTCTACCCATTCGATAAAGGGCTAATATCCAGAATCTACTAAGAACTTAAACACATTTACAACAACAAAAAAAACAACCCCACCAAAAAGTGGGCAAAGGATATGAGCAGACACTTCTCAAAAGGAGACATTTATACAGCCAACAGACATATGAAAAAATGCTCATTATTACTGGTCATCAGAGAAATGCAAATCACAACCACAACGATACCATCTCACGCCAGTTAGAATGGCGATCATTAAGAAGTCAGGAAATAACAGATGCTGGCGAGGATGTGGAGAAAGAGGAACACATGTATACTGTTGGTGGGAGTGTAAATTAGTTCAACCATTGTGGAAGACAGTGTGGCAATTCCTCAAGGATCTAGAAATAGAAATACCATTTGACCCAGCAATCCCATTACTGAGTATATACCCAAAGGATTATAAATCATGCTACTATAAAGACACATGCACACATATGTTTATTGTGGCACTATTCACAATAGCAAAGACTGGGAACCAACCAAATGTCCATTAATGATAGATTGGATTAAGAAAATGTGGTACATATGTACCATGGAATACTACGCAGCCATAAAAAAGGATGAGTTCATGTCCTTTGCAGGGACATTGATGAAGCTGGAAACCATCATTCTCAGCAAACCACCACAAGGACAGAAAACCAAACACTACATGTTCTCACTCATAGGTGGGAATTGAACAGTGAGATCACTTGGACACAGGGAAGGAAACATCACACACTGGGGCATGTCAGGGAGTGGGGCCCTGGGGCGAGGGATAGCATTAGGAGAAATACCTAATGTAAATGATGAGTTGATGTGTGCAGTAAACCAACATGACTCATGTATACTCATGTATACCTGCATGTTGTGTACATGTACCCTAGAACTTAAAGTATAATTTAAAAGAAAGTAACATAAAATAAATATAATGGGAAACATTAGCAAGATGGCAGAATAGGAGGTACCCAAATTTGGTTTCTTCCAAGAGAAACAATAATTAAGCAAGTATCCATGAATTTGGATGCCTATGTGAGAATTCTAAAAACCAGGAGAAAGGTTGCTGCACAACTATGGAGAAAAAAATGATAAAAACACATTTAAAAGAATCAAATGAACACTCCTACTTCATCCATATCACCCCTACTCTAAGTTGTGAAAGGGCAGCACCAAGAAGGATCCTCTTGACCTGTAATTTATCCCATAGGTACAGACAGACCAAGGTGGATGTCTAATTTCCTTGATGTCGCAGAGCATAGCCTCAAAGGGACATTTGTGTCTCAACTCATCCAAAGCATTGAAGGAATTGATATGTCTAGATCACCTGGGAACAGTAAGGAACAGTTATAGGAGAGAGGTATTTCAGCCACTGGCACATATGAATTTCATTAGAAAGCACTTGATCATGCCCAGCATCCTGTTGGTCTTCTTAACTGCAGAGCCTGGCAAAAGCCTTGCTTCACTGTGGAGTTTCCTGAGCTTTTCTGCCTAATTAAGGAACCCTGTCAGAAGCTTCACTCCATCATGGAGTCACTCTTAGCAGATTAGCTGGAACACAGAGCCCCATCTACCTACTCACCTCAATTACAGAGACCCTGCTGGTTTCCCCAAACACAGAGGAGCAGCAGCAGATGCCATCTAAACTCAGCTCTATGTCACTACAAATCTCTGCCAGCTGGCTTTGCCTCAATGTGGAGGCCTGACCAAATCACAGATGATGTAACCCAGAATTCTGTACCAGGCTGGCTGGTGCAGGCTTTTCCCTGCCAAAGCCAATCTGTAAAAACTAGAGGAGGTGACTGAGTTCTCAAATGTGTGAACACCAGAAGAATACAAGGCTCACAAAGAATCAGGAGAAAGTGACACCATCAAAGGAAAATATCAAAGCTCCAGAAACCATGCCTAAAGAAATGGAGATCTACAAGCTGCCTGACAAAGAATTCAGAATAATCATCTTTAAGAAGGGAAAATGACATGATCAAAGAAAAATCTCAAAGCTCCAGTAACCAACCCTAAAGAAATGGGGATCTATAAGCTGCCTGACAAGAATGCAAAATAATCATCTTTAAGAAGCTCAGTATACTACAAGAGAACACAGACAACTAAGCTATATCAGGAAAACAATACATAAACAAAATGAGAAATTCAACAATGAAATTAAAACCATACAAAAAAATTACAAAAATCCTAAAGCTAAAGAATACAATGACTGCACTGAAAAACTCAATAGGGAGGTAGCTCAGAAACTACTGGGGAAGTCCTAGAGCCTGGATCTACAGGGACCAGCTTGGAGCCTATGTTAATAGGGGCAACCCTAAAGCCTGTGTTCACAGAGGAGGACCTGGATCCTGGAGCCATGGTGGCAAGTGTGCTGCTGCAGCAGGCTTAGAGCCAGAATGTAATATGGTGGGTTTGGAGACTTGGTTCATGGGATTCAGCCTATTACTGGGGCAGGCCCAGAGCCTAGGTTTGCAAGGGCCAGTTTGGTAACAGGGTCTACAGGGGCAACCCTGAAAGGTGGGTCTGTAGACTCTAGCTTGGAGTCTGCATCTACCTAGAACAGCCTAGCCTTGGGGTTCACTAGGGTGGGACTGGTGCTAGAGTCTGGAAAAATTCAGGGGCTCATCAAAATCTCTTTCCCATACACAGAGGATATCCCTGTCAGCACTGCATGGACTTGAGGGAGGGGTGAGTGAGCAATGTAATACTGTCATTCTTATACTCTCTGATATATAGTTCTCTTTTCTGTGCTCTGCCCATGTGTGTAATCTCTAATCTGAAACAGTGTTCTATGAAAAGATGTATGCAAAGCAACCCCTGAATGCCAAAGAAGCCAAGAAACCAAAATAATAATAATAATAATAATAATAATGAAGCTAGACAAATTGAGGGAAGTTACAGACAGAAGCATGGTTTTGGGTGGCTGCAAGACAGGCAGATTTCCACAATATTACTCACCAGATCCAAGGCTTTCATGCCATAGGGAAAGGGTAGATATGCCCTAGCAGGACAATAAAGGCAACCCTCCAGAACAGTCAAGAATACTATGTGCACCATAGCCCATAATTTGTGCGATAACATCAAGATTTTTTTGTTCTTATGCTAGGATAGTAAATAAAGTAGAAACCAGGAAACACGAATGAAACTGGGTCTAATCAGAAGTTAACATGTCAGATTAGCATCCAAGACGGAGAGATGGAGTCACATTTTTCTCCACACTCCATCCATCTAATCCAGCTCTTACAATCTCACATGTCCACTTCTTCCACAGTGGTCCCTGAGACTCTAGGGAGGGAGGGATGCTTTAGTCATCCCTGGTTTGAGTGACATATTGCATCAATTTGTTTCCTACTTGTCAGCAGAGGCTGCTGCAACAATACAAACAAAAGACAATGGTATCTATACTAAGTATAAGACACAAAATTAATAATGTCTTTTTCTGTCATGTTCCTCAGAATCCAAATCAAGAGGAGTAAAGCAGAGAAGCAATAGGAACAGAAGACTATGGACAGAAGTACAATGTTTATAAATATTTTTTATATATTTGTATATTTGTTTTTAAATATATTTTGGCTTATAAATCAGCCATCTCATCTCAGCTCATTGGAACACACTTTATTTTATAAAATGAAGTGTTTCCCAATTCTAGAGTCATAAATGAAGTCAATTAAGATCTTTAAACACACACACAAAAAAATCAAATAGATATTTTTCAAAAAACATGACTTTCCTAAACTTCTTATAGGCATTTTTTTTTTACATTTAACTTCTCTCTAATGTCTTCTCCTTTCCAAATTATAACATCTAAATTCATTTTTAACTTTTTTTCTTTATGCATTTAGAATTGTATAAAATATAATGATATGATACTGATTTAAGTATTCTTCATCACTTCTCTCTGGTTTTACTTTTTTTTTTCTTTTGTGCGTTATGTATAATGGGTTTTTCTGGGATGATGATTTTCAGGTACTAGGCCATTTTCTTGAGATTAATTCATTATTTCTGCAGTTACAAAGCAAATTTGATGTCTTACCAATGGAACAAGCTGTAATATTCTTAAAGTCACTTTAATTCCTATAATAAAAGACTTTTAAATATTCTATTAACCTGAGGGTTGGTGTAGAAGAAACATATATAACAATATCAATTTATTCTAAAATAATTAAGACAAAAACAGTTGTCAGTTTTACATAGAGACAAAGGCAGTCCCATGGATTTATTTTGATGCAAATTATTTCATTAAAGAACAATTCTATTACCAGAGAAATATATAACGAATCCTTAGATGTAAAATAATCTCCATTTTAAAGTCATTTTGATAACAATTTTTCAGTTTATGTCTTGAGAAGCCACAAAGTGGAGGAAGCAATTAATATCACAACTTCAAACTACCAATGGAAAAATATCTTATTATTTTATTCTTCATCCCGTTTTTGCTTTACAAAGAGTGGTGTGTGAAATGGGGAATGTTTGTTATATATGTTAAAATATTCATGGATCCCACCTAATGCTGTTTTCTTCTGTGGATACTAGCTAGATTATAGTCTCTTACAATTACTTTTACTGGATGCCAAAAGAACCAAGGTATGATTTCTTGTAGAGTCCAAATAAAATAAAATTATTTCCTGAAACTATCTTGCTCTATTTACTTGGCCCTGATTCTCCATAAGAATTGCTTCCAACATTAGATAATGTATTTTTAGTTTATTCTTTCCTGCCAGCATTCAGTATCTATGCATTTGTACATTTTCATAACTCCCTTCTTTTTTCAAATGGCATTATGTGTTTGCACATAAATTCTTCTCTTTTCCCTTGTCATGTCTGCTAATCTTTTTGCTGTTGTTGCTGCATTTGGCACTGCAAGTTCAATTTAACTTATGAAAATCAGGCTGTCTATTCTGTTTCATTCATCATCATCAACTGAAATCATTCTGGAATCAAACCTTGTTTTCTATTATCTTGTTATTTTTGGTGATGATATATGGAAGGGAAAGTAGACAGTATCAGGGCATAGAATTTAACTGTAGTTTATAACAAACATCTGCCTCTGTATAGCAACCTTGTGGGATTTGTGCAGACTCTTATCTACAAAAATCAAAATTCAGACAGAAGCTTTTTACGCCATGCAGAACTCAGTATGTGGATCATCAAAAGAAAATTCAAGTGTCAAATATACATAGATTACCTGTATTATATAATTACAAGAAAAAACGTAAATACCCAGTATGTCCTATGTACAATACATAATTTAAGTTGAATATATACACTTTTGTCTTTATAACTTGAAGCAAAACATACAATTTAATAGATCAAAACACATTTTGGAGAAATGTTTTTAGGAAAAATTGAACAAAGACTGGTTCCATTTTGTCAGTAACTTGGGAGAGGTGTAAACTCAGCTACCTCCTCTAGTACAAAAAAGTGGGAAATTATTATTAACATATTAAGGTTAAATAGTGAATGCATAGTATCATATAGTTTTCTCTGAGCTCATGAAAGGAAAAACAGTTGATGATTATCTTACACAGACTTAGAAGTTTGTAAAGGAAGTCAGAATCTTTATCCCTTTACTATGCAATTCTAAATGTAGTCATTAAATTATAGATTAGAATGTAATCATTTTTTCTATTATATGTTATGTCACTCATATAAATGCTAGACTTTAAAGCAAACACATCATGTCTAAGTATTATAATTCATTCATTATTTGAGCAGACTTAGGAAACATTATTTAATTTGGCCATTCATTTATTTAGATCCTTTGGTCTTTAAAGTTCTGTAAAATCATCTGATAAAGCTAAAAATACCTAAATTTCAAAGTGATATATTATCTCTACTATGAGCAAAACAAATTTATTATGGATTACAAGAAATAAAGTAATAGCTCAAAATGTTTCTTAGAATTTTCATTTTAATATTTTATTGTTATTTTGACCAATATATTTCTCTGAACCTTAACATTTTAGTTTTACTCTATGTACTATGCATGTAGATTGCCTCCAATTTATGATCTTTTAATTCTACTATTTGGTTGATGTCTTAGTTTAGCTAAATCCCTTTCTTTCTTTTTTTTTCAAAACACTTGATGTTGGAGGGCTCTTTCAAGGTCCTATAGTCCAACCTCTGACCATGTGCTGAAAACTCCCCACAGTATCCCAGAGATGTGGCCAGTGTGGAGCTGCTCATAGAGGAAAACACCATTTCTCCTAAGCAATGTCGTCCAGTTGAGAAGTTCTTACTCATATTAAACGAAAATTTTACTACCTATTTTCTTTTTAGAGGTTTTTCTTTTAGAGATAAACTCAGAAAATGTACTCTTACAATTATATCAAAACTCCTCACATATTTATGAATATTTGTCATGTCTCAGAACGTTCAATATATTAGATAAAATAATTGTATTTCCTTTAACTGCTCTTCTAGTGACATGGATTTCAGACCCTCATATATCATTCACTCCCCTTTCCTAACTTACCAGATTTATTTTTCTTAATATCTCTAATAAACTGTCATTTCTAGATGTTTATACAGTTTTCTTAACATGATTAAACTTAAACTTTTATCATTTAAAAATTTTTCAAATATCACATTTACTTTAAGACTGAAATATTTTTGCCAACTATATTATACTACTGGCTCATGCTGAACATAAAATTATAAAAGACACTGTTATTTTATTCATTTGATAAATATTTAAAAGTACATACTACTGGTACTACTACTACTGCTACTACTACTACTACTTGGGGTTAAAAGCTGTGTTAGGTTGTTGGAAGATACAGATTTTGAAAAATAGGAATATCAATATAGTTAGTAAAACAGATAAATTAATATAAATATAAAAATAAAACAGTATGCAATTGGATCACAGAAGATTATTTTATACGTACTAGGAATCATAAAAGGTTCCTGGGAGTTCCTATATATGGTACATCCTGAACAATAAGTAGGAGGTAATTGGAACAGAAAATACAAACATGTGAAATAACATGATGGTTCTTTAGAAAACTGAAGGCCTTATGAAGATATGTACTAGGACATTAAGTTAACTAAAATAAAAGACAATAGTTAGATCATAAATTCTCCAAGGTTCTAGGTTCAAGTGTTTCTTATATTACATTTGTTTTTGTTAAAAAAATAATAATTAACTCTTTCCACCTTACTTTTGAAAAAAAAGTGTAATGAAGAATTTCTAATATAGAGTGACAACATATGCACATCTCCTATCCTTCTAGGAAAACTATAGTAATAAATATAGTAATACTTTTATAGTAATATAAGTAAAATACACAAGAAGCTCATAAATCAAAATCAATGAAAAACTTAACAGTGACAGTGTAGGTAAGTGTCTCAGAGATTTCCATATAACTATGGAGGAAGAAAAGTGGAGAAATAAATGATAGTTGAAATGCCCGGGTAAAAAAACTATACAGCCTAGAAGAGACTACTAAAAAGAAGAAGGTAACCAAGTTGCCCCTGCACCCTCAAAAGAGAAAAACTTTGAAGATGTTAGATACTTTGGTATGAGAAAGACCAGAAAAACAAACAAACTGAAAACAGCAGAATTTAAAAGCAAGTCTATATATTGAAAATACTACAATATTTTTTCACTCCCTGTGAAGTTATACCTTTTCAGGTAGAAGTTCTGAAGTTTCTGTTCCAGCTAAAAGAGTAAAAGAAAATACTTCTGTATATTCAGAAGTCCTCCAAAGAAATATCCAAGAACCTACCCACAGATATTAAAGCAGATCCCTATAGTTAACATGGCACACCCATATACAGAGTATACCCAAACAATCATTGGTTCATAAATTAAAACATAGCTGAAGAATATCTGACATGTAAGAAAAGACTTCAATTTAGAGATGCCACTAATAAACAAAACAGAAAATATAATCATGTAGAAGGAAGAAACTATGTAGAATACTAAACTGAAAAAAATGTATCTTTGGATGTGATGATAGGAGAAAATATTTCATCTAGAATACAACAATAACAGAACACAAACTAGCCTTTAAAAATGTAATATGTGATTGGGAAAATGAAAAAGAAAAGTAATTTGATAGCACAACAGGGAAACTATAGTCAACAATAACTTAATTGTACATTTTTAAATAACTAAGAAATGTAATTGGATTGTTTGTAACTGAAAGGATAAGTGCTTGAGGGGATGGATACCCCATCCTCTATGATGTGATTATTTCACATTGCACGCCTGTATCAAAATGTAACATATACCTCATAAATATATATACCTACTGTATTATTCCATTTTCATGCTGCTGATAAAGACATATCCGAGACTGGGAAGAAAAAGAGGTTTAATTGGACTTACAGTTCCACATAGCTGGGCAGGCCTCCAAATGATGGAAAGGAGGCAAAAGACACTTCTTAGATGGCGGCGGCAAGAGAACAACAGGAAGACACAAAAGCGGAAGCCCCTGATAAAACCATCGGATCTCATGAGGCTTATTTACTACCATGAGAACAGTATGGAGGAAACAGCCCCCATGATTCAAATTATCTTCCAACGAGTCCCTCCCACAGCAAGTAGGCGTTATGGGAGTACAATTCAAGGTGAGATTTGAATTGTATGGGGACACAGAGCCAAACCATACCACCTACTATTTACTCATGAAAATTGAAAACAAAACATTTTTAAAGTGAAAAAAAATGGAATTATTTTAATGAAATAGGAAGCCAATTAAATCCCTCAGAAATTAGACTAAAAAGAGAAGGTACTGAAAGTATCAAAGAAGAGACACAGGAATAGAACATCAATCTAAGAGTTGTAATATCGGAACATTAGGAACTCCAGGAAGTGAAAACAGACAAGATTAAAGAAAGAAAATTATCAAAGAAATAATACAAATTGAGGCCCCAGATCTGAATTACACATAACTTCAGATAAAATAACAAAATATGTTCAGGAAAATAAATGAAAAAAAAAAAAACCTCAAGCACAGAACATCATTGTGAAATTTCAGAACAAAGACAAGAAAAATATTTGAAATGTTTATATTTGTCACCTAAAGAGCGGTAACAATCATACTAACTTTGAGCTTCTGAATGTAGATTATCAGTATCGAATTCCATGCTCAGGCAAACTGGCAATCAATTATATAAGATAGGATATAGACATCATCAGTCATGTAAGAACTCAGAACATTTAACTCATACTCATTTTTTTCTTAATGAGTCCTTTGAGAATATGCTTTTGTAAAACAAAAAGATAGGAAAAATTATTAAATACAGATATAGATCTAGAAAAAACCAATAAACCTAAAATATCAACAACAATATGGTCTGATTAAAGCAGTGATTGATCAGACCTGGAGAAAAGTAATTAAAATGTAGACTAAATGAACATTGGAGCTTTAGATGGGGAATCTGGGATTACAAAAATGAAATAGATAGTATAAGTGGACATTTAGGAAGTGTTTATGATGAGGAATTAGATCATTAACTCAGGAAGGACAGAAGGACAATCCTGGTCTTCAGGAGAATCATAACTATGCTACAACTTCTCTCTCTCTTTAAACGACACTATTTACATGGTCACTGATTAGAGAATTAACTAATACCAAATATGTGTATCAAAGTTTATGAAAAATGAGAGAAAAAGGGGTTATGTAAGGGAATACAACTGTCTCTTATTACTAGAAGTCAAAAATAGTATCCAAAATTGACAGATCAAGATTTAGTGAATATATATATACACACACACGCACATATATACACACACACACATATATATATACACACATATATATATATTTTTTTTTCTGGACAAGAATAAGAAGTATATATATGTGTTTGTGTGCATGTTGGGGGGTGGGCATGTGGGGGGCGGTTAATTTTTATTTGTGATAGTAACTCTTACAAGTATCTGATAAAGGAGCTGAAATTATGATTTTTGAAGGAGTGGGACATAATAGTCAGGAATGATCCACTAAAGCTTTCTTCTCTCATCTCAACTGGTTTTCAGCCTTACCCCCTCCATTATCTGCAACTCAACTGCCATTTTTCTTTTGCTATTCTTATTATTGTCCAGAAAAGTAGTGGTAGAAGGAGGAGAACTCAGGTTAAGAAAAGGATAGACAAGAAAATTCCAAAGCTCCCCAGTGTATCAACAGAAAGGTAGCTTCCAACCTGTAATAAATTTTAATTTGGCTGATCTGAACTTGAATTCAGCTGCATATTTGCTTCTATACTTTTGGCATTCTGGCATATCATTGTGAATACTATGTCAATTATGATGCATCAGAGACTGTCATTTTCCATTAAGTCAGAAGAGAGAGCATATGCCTTCCCTATTATTCCTGAAATGAAATTATTTTACAACCAGTTTGTTTCAGAAACAAAACATGATTTTACACATTTGTGGATTTTGTCGTTATTCTCATTTTGTTGGATGTCTAGAAGCTTTATTTTTAACCAACGTAGGAAGAAATTACCATATATTTAGATATATATTTTATTTTGCTTTACTTATTCCTCAGGTTGGTTTAAATCTAAACATACATACTACTTTCACAATGGTTTCTATTGACTTCAATGGATCACACTCTGTACTGATGCCCCCTGTGAGATAGAAAAGAAAGAAGCTTGTTCATAGATTCCCTGTAGCACATCACCACGATTGATTCATGGCTTTAAGGTCTTTAGTCACTAATTTCCTCCCACCAATGGGGAGACCCATTGCTCAATGTGTTTAGACTCTTATGACTGCCCACCATGACTTCAGTTCTTAATCTGCCTGAAGGTGTCAAAAGTCACGCTGCTGTTTGGAGGGAGAGTTATTTAAAAAAAAAAAGAAAGAAAGAAAAAAAGAAAAAAGAGGAAAAAAAAAAGCTTGCTACTGGGAGTGATGCTTTTCTTAGTCCTAAGATGCCCATGATAATGGAGAGAGCACTGAAATACATTTATTCTGCTCACTCTTGAATGAATAACCACTATAGTTCATCTCTGTATGTCAAAGAATATTTTAACAATGCATTTTCACTTAAAGAACTCCAGCATAGGTAGTACGCTTAAAAATTTGCATGTTAGTTCCCTGTCATCAATGTCTAAATGGAAGTCAAAAAATCTAGTCATTAACAAAAGAAATAAGCTTGATATTTTTGGTGCCCATGCCTTAAAGTTCTATGTAACTGTTAACTTGTATTTATATGAAGTGAATATATGAGCAGTTTTTCTCATTAAGAATGTATTTGATTTTTATACAGATAGGTCAAATGTATTAAACAGCATAACATATATAAAGATGCTTAACCTCACCGGTAATCAAGTAAACACAAATTGAAACATCAATGAGTTATTTTTCACGTTCTAAATTAGAAATATTGATAAAATAATACTAGTTGATGTTGAAAATAGTTCTTCCTGGAAATAAATCAGTTCTTTCATTTAGAAAGCAATCTGTCAATAAGAATTTAAAAACATTAATATGTTTATCCCCTTGACACATTAATCCAACATTTGAGAATCTATCTTATGATATTAACCTGGAAATAGCAATATAAGCAAGTGTCTACTTCAACATGACTTGTAATTTGTACAAGTTGTCCCACAATATGGAGAAGATAATTAAACTATGACACAACATTACATAATGTTACACAGTCATTCATTTATTTTAATAAGAAATAAAATATTTCTGTTATAAGGCTTATACCAAAAATCTTATCCTGAATATAATTGATATCAAACTTACAACCTAAGAAAGATTGAACATGTTTGATATTTGAGAAAAAAAAGTAGAATGCATATTTACATATGTGGTATTTTTATTGATCAGTACTCTTTTGAATACAAGTGGCAGACTAAAATTAACTACTGTTATAGGACTGGTAGACAGCAGAGCTGTTCACAGAAGTAAAGAAAACACTAAAATTCAAACCTTTTTTAAATTATACTTTAAGTTCTAGGGTACATGTGCACAACATGCAGGTTTGTTACATATGTATACATGTGCCGTGTTGGTGTGCTGCACCCGTTAACTCGTCATTTACATTAGGTATATCTCCTAATGCTATCCCTCCCCCCGCCCCCCCCCCACCCCATGAAAGGCCCCGGTGTGTGATGATCCCCTTCCTGTGTCCAAGTGTTCTCATTGATCAATTCTCACCTATGAATGAGAACATGCAGTGTTTGGTTTTCTGTCCTTGTGATAGTTTGCTCAGAATGATGGATTTCAGCTTCATCCATGTCCCTACAAAGGACATGAACTCATCCTTTTTTATGGCATCATAGTGTTCCATGGTGTATATGTGCCACGTTTTCTTAATCCAGTCTATCACTGATGGACATTTAGGTTGGTTCCAAGTCTTTGCTATTGTGAATAGTGCTGCAATAAACATACGTGTGCCTGTGTCTTCATAGCAGCATGATTTATAATCCTTTGGGTATATACCCAGTAATGAGATGGCTGGATCAAATGGTATTTCTAGTTCTAGATCCTTGAGGAATCGCCATACTGTCTTCCACAATGGTTGAACTAGTTTACAGTCCCACCAACAGTTTACAAGTGTTCCTATTTCTCCACATCCTCTCCAGCACCTGTTGTTTCCTGACTTTTTAATGATCTAACTGGTGTGCGATAGTGTCACATTGTGCTTTTGATTTGCATTTCTCTGATGGCCAGTGATGGATGAGCAGTTCTTCATGTGTCTGTTGGCTACATAAATGTCTTCTTTAGAGAAGTGTCTGTTCATATCCTCTGCCCGCTTTTTGATGGGGTTTTTTTTTTCTGTAAATTTGTTTAAGTTCTCTGTAGATACTGGATATTAGCCCTTTGTCAGATGGGTAGATTGCAAAAATTTTCTCGCATTCTGCAGGTTGCCTGTTCACTCTGATGGCAGTTTCTTTTGCTGTGCAGAAGCTCTTTAGTTTAATTAGATCCCATTTGTCAATTTTCGCTTTTGTTGCCATTGCTTCTGGTGTTTTAGTCATGAAGTCCTTGTCCATGCCTATGTCCTGAATGGTATTGCCTAGGTTTTCTTCTAGGGTTTTTATGGTTTTAGGTCTAATATTTAAGGTTTTAATACATCTTGAATTAATTTTTCTATAAGGTGTAAGGAAGGTATCCAGTTTCAGCTTTCTACATATGACTAGCCAATTTTCCCAGCACCATTTATGAAACAGGAAATCATTTCCCCATTTCTTGTTTTTGTCAAAGACCAGATGGTTGTAGATGTGTAGTATTATTTCTGAGGGCTATATTCTGTTCCATTGGTCTATGTCTCTGTTTTGGTACCAGTACAATGCTGTTTTGGTTATTGTAGCCTTTAGTATAGTTTGCAGTCAGGTAGCTTGATGCCTCCTGCTTTGTTATTTTGACTTAGGATTGTCTTGGCAATGTGGACCCTTTTTTGGTTCCATATGAACTTTAAAGTAGTTATTTTCCAATTCTGTGAAGAAACTCATTGGTAGCTTGATGGGGATGGCATTGAATCTATAAATTACCTTGGGCAGTATGGCCATTCTCATGATATTGATTTTTCCTACCCATCAGCATGGAATGTTCTTCCGTTGGCTTGTGTCTTCTTCTATTTCATTGTGCAGTGGTTTGTAGTTCTTCTTGAAGAGGTCCTTTCACATGCCTTGTGAGTTGGATTCCTAAGTATTTTATTCTCTAACATCATAATGACAAGATTAAATTCACATATAGCAATATTATCTTGAAATGTAAATGGACTAAATGCTCCAATTAAAAGACACAGGCTGGCAAATTGGATAAAGAATCAAGACACATCAGTCTGCTGTATTCAGGAGACTCATCTCATGTGCAGAGACATACATAGGCTCAAAATAAAGGGATGGAGGAAGATATATGAAGCAAATGGAAAACAAAAAAAGCAGGGTTTGCAATCCTGGTCTTTGATAAAAGACTTGAAATCAACAAAGATTCAAAGAGACAAAGAAGGTCATTACATAATGGTAAAGGGATCAATTCAACAAGAAGAGCTAACTATCCTAAATATATATGCACCCAATACAGGAGCACCCAGATTCATAAAAGACTTAGACTCCCACACAATAATAATGGGAGACTTTAACTCCCCACTGTAAACATTAGACAGATCAAGGAGACAGCAAGTTAACAAGGATATCCAGGAATTGAACTTAGCTCTGCACCAAGAGGACCTAATAGACATCTACAGAACTCTCCACCCCAAATCAACAGAACACACATTCTTCTCAGCACCACATCACACTTATTCCAAAACTGATCACATAGTTGGAAGTAAAGCACTCCTCAGCAAATGTAAAAGAACAGAAATTATAACAAACTGTCTCTCAGACCATGGTGCAATCAAACTAGAACTCAGGATTATGAAACTCACTCAAAACCGCTCAACTACACAGAAACTGAACGACGTGCTCCTGAATGACTACTGGGTACATAACAAAATGGAGGCAGGAATAAAGATGTTCTTTGAAACCAATGAGAAGAAAGACACAACATTCCAGAATCTCTAGGACACATTTAAAGCAGTATGTAGAGGGAAATTTATAGCACTAAACGCCCACAAGAGAAAGCAGGAAAAATCTGAAATTGACACCCTAGCATCACAATTAAAAGAACTAGAGAAGCAAGAGCAAACACATTCAAAAGCTAGCAGAAGGCAAGAAGTAACTAAAATCAGAACAGAGCTGAAGGAGATAGAGACACAAAAAACCCTTCAAAAAATCTATGAATCTAGGAGCTGGTTTTTTGAAAAGATCAACAGAATTGATAGACCCCTAGCAAGACTAATAAAGAAGAAAAGAGAGAAGAATCAAACAGATGCAATAAAAAATGATAAAGGGGATATCACCACCGATCCCACAGAAATGCAAACTACCATCAGAGAATACTATAAACACCTCTAAGCAAATAAACTATAAAACCTAGAGGAAATGGATAAACTCCTGGACACATACACCTTCCTAAGACTAAATCAGGAAGAAGTTGAATCCCTGAATATACCAACAACAGGCTCTGAAATTGAGGCAATAATTAATAGCCTACCAACCAAAAAAAGTCCAGGACCAGATGGATTCACAGCTGAATTCTACCAGGAGTACAATGAGGACATGGTACCATTCCTTCTGAAACTATTCCAATCAATACAAAAAGAGGGAATCCTCCCTAACTCATTTTATGAGGCCAACATCATCCTGATACCAAAGCCTGGCAGAGACACAACAACAAAAGAGAATTTTAGACCAATATCCCTGATGAACATCGATGCAAAAATCCTCAATAAAATACTGGCAAACCAGATCCAGCAGCACATCAAAAAGCTTATTCACCATGATCAAGTGGACTTCATCCCTGGGATGCAAGGTTGGTTCAACATATGCAAATCAATAAACGTAATCCATCATATAGAGATAACTAAAGACAAGAACTACATGATTATCTTAAGATGCAGAAAAGGCCTTCGACAAAATTCAACAGGACTTCACGTTAAAAAAAACTCTCAATAAACGAGGTATTGATGGGACGTATCTCAAAATAATAAGAGCTATTTATGACTAACCTACAGCCAGTATCTTACTGAATGGGTAAAACCTGGAAGCATTCCCTTTGAAAACTGGCACAAGACAGGGATGCCGTCTCTCACCACTCCTATTCAACATAGTGTTGGAATTTCTGGCCACGGCAATCAGTTAGGAGAAAGAAATAAAGGGTATTCAATTAGGAAAAGAGGAAGTCAAATTGTCCCTGTTTGCAGATGATATGATTGTATATTTAGAAAACTCCATCGTCTCAGTGCCAAATCTCC
The DNA here is from genome assembly GCF_047675955.1 of Chlorocebus sabaeus. Lineage (NCBI taxonomy): Eukaryota > Metazoa > Chordata > Mammalia > Primates > Cercopithecidae > Chlorocebus > Chlorocebus sabaeus. The sequence goes on from NC_132914.1 coordinate 18,647,216, forward strand.
TTAAGCTCATAGCAACTTCAGTAAAATTCAAGCCTCTTAAGGAGGGTGAATCCAAGGTAGCCTGAAGCAATACAAAGACTAATAACCAAGGACTCCAGAGCCTCCAATATTTCTATTTCTTGCCTTATCTTTCTATTTCTTGCCTTATCTCTTCCTCTCTCTCTCTCTGTCTCTCTCTCTGTCTCTCTTTTATTTTGAATGTTGGCTTCATTTTCTTCTTTATAGGCATAGTGCTATACACAGAAGGAATCATGAACCCTAACACATTTGTATTAGTGTATGAAAACATCTGCATCCACAAAGGAAAAGGTTCTCCCTAGAAAAGTTTCTTACTGGCTCAATTTATGTTGTGTCATTTTAGTGAGTATATATACAGTTGGAACAATGCTAACCCCTTGCCTTCGCAAAGTAAAAGGAAGCAGACACATGCTCATTGAGGGAACCATTGTATCACAGATGTAACCTCAGCATGTGCCTTCTATAAAAAATAACATCATGAAAGAACATAAATAAGGAAAAGAACTGAAAAAGAATATACCAAAAATTTCATGTGACTTTTATTGGAGGTGGGCGTGTCTCTTAAAAAATAAAGACAAAACCAACAAAATAAATAACAAACCTCCCTAATTGGCTATTTTCTATGTTTTCTACGATGCACATACATTTTGCACTACTCTTTTTAGTTGTACCATATAATATCTCACAAATACTTAAATGCACAATAATATAAAAATATCAATGCAACATAGAAATGGCAACATAAAGGTAGGTACTAAGATAGCAGTTGCTTAGTAGAGTATGAGAATTTTTAGGCTCTTCTATGCAAACCACTTTTTGTCCAACCAAATAATGATGCAGCTTGGTAGGAAGGTAGGCAGAAATACATGACATATGATATAAATTGAACAGAAACACAAACCCCTCATCTCCACTATGTGATAAATGTAGAAAAATAATACATATGAGATTATTTCCCAGGTAATACTGGTATAAACTTCTTTGGGGGTGGGAAATTAAAATAAAATTGGGTGACGCATAATTCAGACTTACCATTCAAATTTATGTAGACTAAATTAGCATTCTTAAAAATCATCTTTCTCCGTTAAATGATCATAAGGACTTAGTTTTTTGACTTGATTAGTCAAATCCAGGTTATTACAGTACCAGTAGCAGGAGATTCCCCATAGTCTATCCTGTATAGTGAAGTGAATAACAACTTTCTTTTCAGATTTTCGAGACTATCAGAACATGTCTATTCCCTTGAAACAACACCATCCAGCATATCAAAGGTTAACATTTTGATGAGTTGGCTTTTCTGATGGATCCTTACAGTTTATGTCTATAAATCTACATTATAGATCACTTACCTCCTCATATTAAAACAGTAAGACCTTTTACCTAAATGTCAGGAAAAAATCAGTGATAATGATAAGTTGGCATACTTTTTCTCAGTGAGTTTTAGAGCCTCCGTTAAGCTCTCTAAATAATATAAAAAGTAATTTTGTGATCATTTGTTCAGCTCTGGCATTACACACTAAATTCCTATGAAATGTAAATAAACTTTTTGACACTTATTAAGGTGTATTCCGTTTACTTGGAAACAGGAAAGTCTGTGGTGATATATGCATTTATTTATTTATCATACCCTAGGGTTGGTGGCAGGTCAAGGGTGACCTTCCTTAACTACTGAATATAAGAGAGTTACTCTTTAATGAGATATTTGAGTCCGTGAGATTGAGAAAAATGTTTTACCTTCCATGAAGAATTGTCCGCTTATAACTTATACATAAGAACAATCTTGTCCTGCTAGATAGTGAAACATAGAAATATTTAGTAGAAAATCCACCCATATCGCTACCCTGTTATTGGTGGCAAGGAGAGAATATAGCCACTGTGGGGTTATTCTAATGGGCAAACAGAGAAGAAATAGAATTAGAAGCTAACTTTGAGAATGTACCTAAAGCCCAGGAGGCTTAATGTTCAGATGACTTAATCCCAGGAATCTTGTGTTCCTGATTCTACAGTTTTCTCCATGGATAAGCTATAAGCAGAAAAAGAACAAAACAGTATCTGAATAATCCTGCCCAGATACCCTCAGCCCCTATTTAGGATCTATCACCTGCTTCCAGAGACTCAGGAACCAGAAATCAGTATCTTAGAATCAAATCTTTAAAAATTTAAGTAGATTAATTGTTAAAAATTTCCCAATGGCATGTCTTCTTTTTCAGAGCAAGTAAGAATCCTGTAGTGGCTCAATACAATCTCTCTCAACCCTGTCAATTTTGCCACCTCCTTCTGTTTTGTCTCTTATAACTCTCACTTTCTCTTATGCTTTCTGCTTCCATAATCTATCACTACACCTTGTTTTTTCCAAAACATGCCAGAAATGTTCCAGTCTCATGATTTTTGCTACCTCTTCTGCCTAGTGTATTCTTCCTGCAGACATTGTCAGATTCCCTCACCTTTTCAGATCATTGCTTAAATATCAACTTCTTGATCAGGCTTTCCCTAAGAAAACAATTTAAAATCGCAATACCCCACAATGTCTCCAACACTTGTTATCCAATCCTGCTGTTTATTTATTAAGGCTTATCTGACATACTATAGGTCTTAGATGAGATTTTGCCAAGAGCAGACACGGAGACAAAAGTTTGAGTGCAAATAATTCATGAGAAAAGTGATCCCACAAAGCACTAGTAGAAGAAAAGAGAAGTGAAGCAGAGAAAGAAAGGACATTAATACAGGATGCATTAAAGAGCAAGTTACTGCTGTGGCCAACTAGGACTCAATTGCCATGAAAACATCTGGGCAACCTGACAGAAAATACCTGAGTTGTCCCATACAAGCCCTGAGAAAACTGTAGTATTTAACTGTCAATTTATTAATGGTATTTTCAGTAAGAAACCATCAGATTTGGACACACAGGAAAAGCACTGGCTATTAACCTTATCTGCTACAGAGCACCCTTTGCATGACTAAGAGCTACTCACTGCCCACATTAAGTTCATTTAATTTAACTGTTACTGATTCTTTAAGATGATGGTTAATCATATATCTAAATAAATGAATAAAATGCTAAAAATAAAACAAAGGTGTTACAGGGAAAAGCTACAGATCCCCGCTACTGCAATTGGTTGCTTGACAAGTGGGGTAAGCTAGAGCATTCTGGGAGGTTTTGGGCTCCTATTGCCACGTCCTGCCTGGCTTCAGATGCTTCAGTCAACCTTTCAAGGCTATCACCAAGGCAAAAACACCAAGAGGCATCCCAGCAAAATCACTGAATTCATACAACCTCTTCCTTGCACCAGGAAGCAGCAACGATCTTAGACTCTAATGATAAGAAACATCAGTTATCCTGCTAGTGTACCTACTTCCCTTCTTTCCCTAATAGCCCAAGAGAACCTCAAACAGCAGCCACAGCATTAGTTTTCCTTGTATTGTTACAGAAGTTTTTCCTATCACCTCAAGGACCAAAATATTTAATCGCATAACTTCTGAAGATATAGGGGTGGGAAGCACATATTCTGTAATATGTAATACGTGAAGAGTTGTGAGAGTGGTCATCCCTGCCTCCTGCGTTTGGCATCTGGACCATTTTAATCTAGTTATAAGGGACATAGTATCATGTCACAGGCTTTTTAAAAATATATGTACTGCATATTGATGAAAAGCAGGTTGTGTCCTAGCTGTGCCTTGAAAAGGTCATTCCAGAGTTTTATCAGATTGCCAATTTGTGATTTGGTATACTCCATGGCACAAGTATTTTCTGAGTTATTTCATGTGTAAATGTGCTTTAGTACTATCAACATGATGGAGCCTTGCTTTCGATAAATTAAGTATCTTCTATCTGGGCCTCATTTTCCCTACTATATAAAGGAAGAAGATTGATCTGGGTGATTTATAAAAACTTTTTTAGTTCTCATTTAGTTTCTTTTTTATCCAGATAAGCAGAAAGCTATTTCTGCATCATTTTGGTATTTGTACTATAGAGATAATGCATATTCAATGAACTTGAGCTGGTGATGTCCACTATGTGGTAATGGTATGAACCCAGATGGTATTTTCTCATATGAGATGCCTTATAAATTTATATCTACTTGAACTGGTTTGGTGTGCATTTTTAAGAAAAATCTTTAAAATTATATGTGTATTCATAAAAATCCTAGAGGAAAACCTAGGTAGTACCATTCAGGACATAGGCATGGGCAAAGACTTCATGCCTAAAACACCAAAAGCAACAGCAGCAAAAGCCAAAATTGACAAATGGGATCTCATTAAACTAAAGAGCTTCTGCACAGCAAAAGAAACTACCATCAGAGTGAACAGGCAACCTACAGAATGGGAGAAAATTTTTGCAATCTACTCATCTGACAAAGGGCTAATATCCAGAACCTACAAAGAACTCAAACAAATTTACAAGAAAAAAACAAACAACCCCATCAAAAAGTGGGCAAAGGATATGAACAGACATTTCTCAAAAGAAGATATTCATACAGCCAACAGACACATGAAAAAATGCTCATCATCACTGGCCATCAGAGAAATGCAAATCAAAACTACAATGAGATACCATCTCACACCAGTTAGAATGGCGATCATTAAAAAGTCAGGAAACAACAGGTGCTGGAGAGGATGTGGAGAAATAGGAACACTTTTACACTGTTGGTGGGATTGTAAACTAGTTCAACCATTATGGAAAACAGTATGGCGATTCCTCAAGGATCTAGAACTAGATGTACCATATGACCCAGCCATCCCATTACTGGGGATATACCCAAAGGATTATAAATTATGCTGCTATAAAGACACATGCACACGTATGTTTATTGCGGCACTATTCACAATAGCAAAGACTTGGAATCAACCCAAATGTCCATCAGTGACAGACTGGATTAAGAAAATGTGGCACATATACACCATGGAATACTATGCAGCCATAAAAAAGGATGAGTTTGTGTCCTTTGTAGGGACATGGATGCAGCTGGAAACCATCATTCTCAGCAAACTATCACAAGAACAGAAAACCAAACACCGCATGTTCTCACTCATAGGTGGGAACTGAACAATGAGATCACTTGGACTCGGGAAGGGGAACATCACACGCCGGGGCCTATCATGGGGAGGGGGGAGAGGGGAGGGACTGCATTGGGAGTTATACCTGATGTAAATGACGAGTTGATGGGTGCTGATGAGTTGATGGGTGCAGCACAGCAACATGGCACAAGTATACATATGTAACAAACCTGCACGTTATGTACATGTACCCTAGAACTTAAAGTATAATAATAATAATTAAAAAAAAAAAAAAGAAAAGAGAAATAAAAGGGAAGAGGTAAAAAAAAAAATTATATAGGTATTAGATTCCAAAAAGAAATTGTTAAAGTTAACAAAATATAATAATGATGGCAAGTAAACTAATTCTGTAAATAATTCAACATATCAAAAACTGGTAATGGCCATATTTATTATTTTATTATTATTCTCTATATTTTCTCTAAAAGGTATTGACTTATGAAAAAAACACTAAAGTATATGATTCATAACACTATATAAAAGTTGAATTAGTTGGTTTTCTGAACATTTATGAAACCTAAAACATCTTATTTTTGTAATTTCAGTCTTGATTAAAGAGCTGGAAAACCTATTTTCTAAATAAATCTTGCTCTGCTATTCCAAGTTTTCTGATTGCATGTCTGAAGTAGTAAATATTACCAAGGACAGACACATCCTTATACTTATAGACAGATGAAATATCCTTACTTGTGAACATAGAAACCCATTATGAATAATTTATTGTCAGAATCAGTGGCAGATCTAACTTTTCCCAATAGGTGAGTCAAGCCTTGAAATACTAATTAGTGATAAGAATTAGAAGGTGAATGATCTTGGAACTTTGCAATAATCTTTTTAGCCTAAAAATAAAATGATTGTTACCAAAAGCTTCAAGAAACATTCACACAATGGAATTAAGAGTTAGGTTACAGAAAGTAAACTGAGTAGTAGAAATAAAATGGCTTAGAATTAAGCATAGAGTGCCAAGATTATTATTTATTAGGATTTTGTGACTGATGTTCTAGATTCATTTATTCATTCAACAATTATGTATTAAGTTTCTGATATGTGCCTAGCATCCTTCTAGACATTGGGGATGTGACAGTAATAAAAACAACAATCTTTGTCACCCACAGCTCTTATAGACTGAAAGGGTCAGACAGGTAGAAACAGATATATTTTTAAGAACATATTAGCAAAATGCATAGTATGGAATGTGATATGATAAAGATTATAAAAAATAGTTGTTTATTCTGTTGATAATTTCTCTTGCTGTGTAGAAGCTCTTTAGTTTAATTAGGTTCCACTTGTCAAGTTCTGTTTTTGTTGCAATTGATTTTGAGGACTTAGCCATGAATTCTTTGCCAAGGCCGATATTGAGAAGTATATTTTGTAGGTTGTCTTCCAGGATTTTTATAGTTTGAAGTTTTACATTTAAGTCTTCAATCCATCTTGAGTTAATTTTTATATATGGTGATAGGTAGGAGTACAGATTCATTCTTCTGCATATGGATAGCCAGTTATCCCAGCACCACTTATTGAGTTGGATAATCGGAGAAAATATTCATAAACCATGTATCCAACAAAGGTCTAATATTCAGAATATATAAGGAACTTAACAAAAAACAAGCCAAAAAAAAACACCCAACTCTATTAAAAAAGAAGCAGGACATGAATAGACACTTCTCAAAAGGAGACATACAAGTGGCAACAAACATATGAAAACATGCTCATCATTATTAATTATCAGAGAAATGCGAATCAAAATGACAATGAGATATCATCTCATACCAGTCAGTGTGGCTTTTGTTAAAAAGTAAAAAAAATAACCAGTGTTAGCAAGGCTATAGAGAAAAGAGAACACCTGCACGCTGCTGGTGGGAATGTAAATTAATTCAGCAACTATGGAGAACAGTTTGGTGATTTCTCAAAAAACTAAGAGTTGAACTACCATTCAACCCAGAATCTCGTAACTAGGTACATATCAATAGGGAAAATGAATCATTCCACCAAAAAGACACATGTACCTGTATTATTCTACCAAAAAGATACATGCACATTGCATACAGTGAATGTTGCAGTATTCACAATAGCAAAGATGTGGAATCAACCCAGATGCCCATCAATAGTGTGTTGAATAAAGCAAATGGGATACAAAATACACCATGGGATTCTATGCAGCCATAAAAAGAATGAAATTGTGTTCTTTGCAGCAATATGGATGCAACTGGAAACCATTATCCTACTCACTAATTCAGAAAAAGAAAACCAAATGCTGCATATTCTCACTTATAAGTGGGAGCTAAATATTGGGTAAACGTAGAGATAAAGATGGGAACAGCAGACACTGAGGAATATAAGAGAGAGGAGAGAGTAAGGAGGACAAAGTTAGAAAAACTACCTATTGGATGATGGATTCAGTCATACTCTAAACCTCAGCATTATGCAACATATCTTTTTAAATAATTCTGCACGTGATTCTAAAATACGAGTTATAAAAAGGATGAAAAATAAACATAAAACAGGAATAAATGCAGTAAATGGAGAGTGTTTGGGATTTTGCTAAAGTGGTCAATAAAGACCACATTGAAGTGATGTGAGTAAAGGTCTCAGCAGATGAAGCAACAAGTGATGAAGCCATGTGGATACACAGAAAAAGAGTGATCCTGGCCATATGAAGATGATGTGCAAAGAATCTACCAAGGAAGTATTCCTGGTATGTTCCAGGACATCAAGAAAGACAAGCATAGTGCAAGTGAGTGAGCAAGGAGAAGAATCATGAGAGCCAAGGTTAGTCAGGAAGCTAACAAGAGAACAGATCAAGGAAGACCTTCAAGTTCATCATCTACTCAGAGTAAGGCAGGAAGCCACTGGAAGGTTTTGAGTAAAGAAAATCAGCATAATCTGATCCAAATGTTAACATGATTATTCTCATTGTTGTGTTAAGGATAGACAGAAAAAGACTTAGGCAGGAATAGAACTTAGGCAGGAATAGGTTAGGAGGCTATAGTGATAATCAAGTAATGAAAGACTGGTCCAAGTGAATGTTGCAATGATAGTGATGAGAATTGGTTTTATTAATTAGGCATTTTGAAAATAGAGAAAAAATGATTTTTGGGGGCAGAGATGGAGATGTCATTTAATTATATTAGGAAAAAAACATGTTTGAAGGTAACATAAGAGTTTTAATGTGATATTCTAAGTCTTAGGTGCTTACTTATCAATCAGTTGGAGATGTAGATCAAGTAGTTGTCTAAATTGATCTGGAGTACACAAGAGTACATAAGAGAGTGGATATAGAATTTAAAGCATAAAGCGTGAAATAACCAAAGGAGTAGGTACAGACGGAGGGGGAAAAATGCTGCAGTAACATTAGAGTTTGAAATATATCATGAAATAGCCCTTTTCTTTTTAAATTATAGTCTTTACATTAAAAACATCACTTGATCTCACAGTCGATAGCTGAGCCAATAAAGTAGCTATTCATCTTCTAGTTTTTAGTTAATAATTTAGTCATGTTCGGCTATCACAATAATTCAACTATCATTTAATAATTCAGTAAAATTTCAAAATGGGTTTTTTTAATGCTCTCAGTTCACCCTTAGGGTAAATAATCTATACAGCATGCATAGCCTAATCAAGAAAGAGCAAACACACTTTGAATCTCGGATGAAAGCCACCAAGAACATATGTTCCAAATAACTTTACATCACTGGACTCAGGAATCTTTACATGCAATGTTAATGTATGAGAATATGCAAATTCATGACTTCTACAACATTTTTTTTCCTATATTTAACTCACAGGTGGAATGGGCTGAAAAACAATATTCAGCATTTTTGTAGGAATAAGAGTGATAAATTTTAAATTTTGCAGGTTTAAAAAATTGTATTATGGTCATACAGGCAAAAAGTCAGTTTGCCACAAACAAATAGATGGCATACTCAAAGTGCATAATTTGAGGCAGAGTTTAATAAAGAAGCAAAAGTGCCAGCTCAGATTCAGAGTGGAAACTTGGTAAAGTCATAAAATGAGTAACGTGTGTTGTTATCACTAACTTTTAGCTCTTTCTGAACATAAAGTTCACAGATTTAACATAGTATCACAGTTTCACATACACCCTCACTGTTTGAAAAATTCCATTGAATTTTCCAAATTTTCCCATTTGTTTTTTCCAGTTGAACAATTTGGAAAAATAAAGTACAAATCTCAAAACATTTCAGCAGACCAATTTATGTACATACAACTTTGGAGGTTAAGGTTTTCGAGTAAAAACCTGTTGCTCTATTAGAAAAGAACAATAACGGTCAGGGGCTCCATAGTATTTAATACAGTTAGAATTACTTATGAGAACAGTGTCTAAAATATTTATTTTTTTATATTTATGGAAAATAGAAACTTTCTTACCAGATATTTTGGCAGTTAATGAGAGAGACTGATAGTTAATTATAACAACTGAGATACTTCAAGGGTGTAAAGGCATGTTCTAAACAATGATGCTAGGAAACTTACACCATGAGTGCTTGTGGTCGCTGTGCTTCATGTACGTCCTCAGGGCTTCATGTCTTTGACATCTCCTTTCTCTTTCCATTATCCTAATTCAGTCTTATTTCAGAATCAGACTCAGTCACCTCTCAGAGCTGGGTCACAAATCAGACATGTACGTACAATGTCCTCACAATCTACAGATGAAGGAACTCTTATATACAAGGAGATTGTGGGGGTTCATTTTTCTCTAATCTTGTCCAGGTATACTCACTATGCCTCATATCCTCATTATCATTCTTCATCATCCAATATAAAAGATCCTCCACTCATCTATCTTTTCCTACATTGTTATTTATGTCATGTTTTGAGATTCCTTTCCCTGACCAAACTTACAAACTTCTTACTACCATTTCTCATAACTGAAAAAATTCTGGAAGAATCTAAATGTGTTTATCTTCTCCAGTACTTAGCAGTGAAATTACTTTAAGGTGGTCAGTAGTACAATGCTTAAATTAGTGCAAGCTCATAGGCCTAATTTTGTAAACTGTGGATTTAAATTTTAAGCATGTTGGATTGATGAGGCAGACCCAGAGATAAGTACTTAGAATCACAGGGACACCCAGTTTGTGTCATAAAAGAGAGGTACAGCATTTCCTTTTGGGGGCAACCAGATGAGGTAGAAACTCACTGCTCATGCTGCCATTGCCAAGACTTGCTAGCAGAAACGCTGTCACACCACTCCTCCAGGCATCTTAGACAATTCAAGTATACTGAGGTGAGGCTTTCAATACTAGCCTTTTTGCTTCCTTACTGCATACTGAGCACCAATGGATAGATTAGAGTGGGAAGGGTGCTCTCTACCTAAACGCCAAGAGCTCTCTTTGTCTTATTGGCAAAGGCAATGTGGGGGTAGTACATGACAGCATAAGGATTTTTGAGGAAACAGTAATCCAAATGTAATTTAGATTTGTCCAAAGACTTATACTAAATAGGTTTTCCTACCACTTCTGCTTCTTCACTAAATGTCTCACTTACATCCTTACTGCTGCTGGAAACTAGTTCTTCCCTTAAGACTGCACCCCCATTGAGGCCCAGTGAATGAAAACTGACCAATTTTTCTTTAGTCCACTTATGTTACTGTAGCAGAATTACACAGATTTGCGAATTGATAAAGAACAGAAATTTATTTCTCACGGTTCTGGAGGCTAAGAACTGCACGTCATGGTATTGGCAGGTTTGATGTCTGCTAAGGTCCCGGTCTCCTTTTCCAAGATGATACCATGATTGCTCCATCCTCCAGAGGGGAAGACTGTTGTTCCTCATGTGGCAGAGTAACAGAAGAGAGAGACGCCTCTCTCGCAATCCTTTTAAAGCCCCTCTCGCGATCCTTTTTTTATAGCAGCACGAATGCATTCATGAGGGCAGAGCACTCATAATCTAAACATCTCCCATCAGGCCCACCTCCCAGCACTGGGAACTAAGCTTCTAATGTAACGATTTGAAAGGGACAAGATCATTTGAACGTAGCAGAAATGGTCTTTGGACAGCTAACTCTGAATCACATTCTTTTTCATGATACCCTCAGAAATACTCATCTTAAAAAGACTTTCCAACCACCTCAGCTTCTTCCTTAAATGTCCTATTTACATTCCCACTACAGCTAGAAACTAGGTCTTCCCTTAAGACTGCAGTCCCATTGATGTCCCATCTAGTGAAAGCTAGTTAATCTCTCATTCACCATGTTCTACAACACATGGTTTGCGACTGGAGGTTGGCACATTCTTTCCTCCCCATGTTAATTTCAGACTATTACTTGGCCATTCAAATACAAAACTCTGCTCCTTTTAAAGTTAATATAATATGGCTGTGCCAATCACCTCTTCTTATCGGTGTTATCTTCTGAACTCTATATTACAGTTTATTATCCATTGAATGTTTTAGTATTTGGGTCATTATTTTACTCTTCTTCCAATATCTTCTAATATCGATAGAAGATGGGAAAATTCTATGGATTTGCTTTTCCATAGAATTGGAGTTCTTGGTTCTTTTATGTCTAATGCTCTCTTATTTAGTCTGCATCTGCCAGCCATTTTGCTACGTCCTCAAAATTCGTTCACCTCTGACACAGAGATTCTAGACAACCAGTTACCACCCCTTTTCATTATTCCTTTTTACATTGTTACCAACGTGTTCTTCCAAGCATTGAAGCCTTTCTCATATTACCTAATAGTGTTTCCCTACCCTCCTCAATCTTTTTTTGTTTGTTTGTTTCCATGAACTGTTACCTAAAAACATTTAATAATTAGTTAAACCTATTATAACACATATCTCTTATTAGATGTTATCAGAGGTTGGGGTACTCTAGACACAGAGATATGGCCTCTTATAAATTGATTTATTGGGAAGTACTCAGAGGAACAACATATTTAAAGGAGTGAGGGAAAAAAAGGAATGGGTCAAATAAAGATCAATTGTAGTGTTGTTGCAATGAAGTACTAGTTGGTCATGCCGTGAACTTTGAAGTTTAGACGACCCTGTAGAGCTCAAACTGAGATAATAGGTCTTGACCTCTATAGATCCACCATCTTCATCATCAGCCAGACTCAAATTTGAACATGTTTAAGAGTTTTAGTAGTCATACACATATTCTCCTTGCCAATTAAATAAACTTTGTCTGATTTCTATTGTTATTTTGTCTCATTAAATCATTTTAATGTACTTATATTTGATATAAATATTTTCAATCTATCACGAGTATTTCAAAATGTTATTTTTCTTTTGTGTTTATATTTGAAAAAAATTAAATAAATATAAAAAATAAAGACATTTATGTAGTCAAATATTTCCAACTTTACAAAATTATAATTGGTGTTTTCAGTCTTATGGGAAAAGATTTTCCCAAGCACTAGGTAATAGATATTTTCTAAAATTTGAATTTTGGTATTTTAGGCCTCATTAAAACACATACTTTTGTCTATGATAAAATGTGTGTACCCTTAATTTTATTCTTGATACCTGGGCAAATATTCATGCACAGTGATTAACAAATATAATTTTATAATTCTGATGTATGCTAAATTATAGGACTCTCTTCTTCTTGACAAATAAAATTGTCTTTCAACGCTGGGCATGGTGGCTCACGCCTATAATTCCAGCACTTTGGAAAGTGAGGTGAAAGAATTGCTTGAGCCCAGGAATTCAAGACCAGTCTGGGCAACACAGTGAGACCCCATCTCTTAAAAAAATTGTCTTTCCAAAGAAGGCCATTACATAATGGTAAAGGGATCAATTCAACAGGAAGAGCTAACTATCCTAAATATATATGCACCCAATACAGGAGCACCCAGATTCATAAAGCAAGTCCTTAGAGACTTACAAAGAGACTTAGACTCCCATACAATAATAATGGGAGACTTCAACACTCCACTGTCAACATTAGACAGATCAACGAGACAGAAAGTTAACAAGGATATCCAGGAATTGAACTCATCTCTGCAGCAAGCAGACCTAATAGACATCTATAGAACTCTCCACCCCAAATCAACAGAATATACATTCTTCTCAGCACCACATCGTACTTACTCCAAAATTGACCACGTAATTGGAAGTAAAGCACTCCTCAGCAAATGTACAAGAACAGAAATTATAACAAACTGTCTCTCAGACCACAGTGCAATCAAATTAGAACTCAGGACTAAGAAACTCAATCAAAACCGCTCAACTACATGGAAACTGAACAACCTGCTCCTGAATGACTACTGGGTACATAACGAAATGAAGGCAGAAATAAAGATGTTCTTTGAAACCAATGAGAACAAAGATACAACATACCAGAATCTCTGGGACACATTTAAAGCAGTGTGTAGAGGGAAATTTATAGCACTAAATGCCCACAAGAGAAAGCAAGAAAGATCTAAAATTGACACTCTAACATCGCAATTAAAAGAACTAGAGAAGCAAGAGCAAACACATTCGAAAGCTAGCAGAAGGCAAGAAATAACTAAGATCAGAGCAGAACTGAAGGAGATAGAAACACAAAAAACCCTCCAAAAAATCAATGAATCCAGGAGTTGGTTTTTTGAAAAGATCAACAAAATTGACAGACCACTAGCAAGACTAATAAAGAAGAAAAGAGAGAAGAATCAAATCGACGCAATTAAAAATGATAAAGGGGATATCACCACCGACCCCACAGAAATACAAACTACCATCAGAGAATACTATAAACACCTCTACGCAAATAAACTGGAAAATCTAGAAGAAATGGATAATTTCCTGGACACTTACACTCTTCCAAGACTAAACCAGGAAGAAGTTGAATCCCTGAATAGACCAATAGTAGGCTCTGAAATTGAGGCAATAATTAATAGCCTACCAACCAAAAAAAGTCCAGGACCAGATGGATTCACAGCTGAATTCTACCAGAGGTACAAGGAGGAGCTGGTACCATTCCTTCTGAAACTATTCCAATCAATAGAAAAAGAGGGAATCCTCCCTAACTCATTTTATGAGGCCAACATCATCCTGATACCAAAGCCTGGCAGAGACACAACAAAAAAAGAGAATTTTAGACCAATATCCCTGATGAACATCGATGCAAAAATCCTCAATAAAATACTGGCAAACCGGATTCAGCAGCACATCAAAAAGCTTATCCACCATGATCAAGTGGGCTTCATCCCTGGGATGCAAGGCTGGTTCAACATTCGCAAATCAATAAACATAATCCAGCATATAAACAGAACCAAAGACAAGAACCACATCATTATCTCAATAGATGCAGAAAAGGCTTTTGACAAAATTCAACAGCCCTTCATGCTAAAAACGCTCAATAAATTCGGTATTGATGGAACGTACCTCAAAATCATAAGAGCTATTTATGACAAACCCACAGCCAATATCATACTGAATGGGAAAAAACTGGAAAAATTCCCTTTGAAAACTGGCACAAGACAGGGTTGCCCTCTCTCACCACTCCTATTCAACATAGTGTTGGAAGTTCTCGCTAGGGCAATCAGGCAAGAGAAAGAAATCAAGGGGATTCAGTTAGGAAAAGAAGAAGTCAAATTGTCCCTGTTTGCAGATGACATGATTGTATATTTAGAAAACCCCATTGTCTCAGCCCAAAATCTCCTTAAGCTGATAAGCAACTTCAGCAAAGTCTCAGGATACAAAATTAATGTGCAAAAATCACAAGCATTCTTATATACCAGTGACAGTCAAACAGAGAGCCAAATCAGGAATGAACTTCCATTCACAATTGCTTCAAAGAGAATAAAATACCTAGGAATCCAACTTACAAGGGATGTAAAGGACCTCTTCAAGGAGAACTACAAACCACTGCTCAGTGAAATCAAAGAGGACACAAACAAATGGAAGAACATACCATGCTCATGGATAGGAAGAATCAATATCGTGAAAATGGCCATACTGCCCAAGGTAATTTATAGATTCAATGCCATCCCCATCAAGCTACCAATGAGCTTCTTCACAGAATTGGAAAAAACTGCTTTAAAGTTCATATGGAACCAAAAAAGAGCCCGCATCTCCAAGACAATCCTAAGTCAAAAGAACAAAGCTGGAGGCATCACGCTACCTGACTTCAAACTATACTACAAGGCTACAGTAACCAAAACAGCATGGTACTGGTACCAAAACAGAGATATAGACCAATGGAACAGAACAGAGTCCTCAGAAATAATACCACACATCTACAGCCATCTGATCTTTGACAAACCTGAGAGAAACAAGAAATGGGGAAAGGATTCCCTATTTAATAAATGGTGCTGGGAAAATTGGCTAGCCATAAGTAGAAAGCTGAAACTGGATCCTTTCCTTACTCCTTATACGAAAATTAATTCAAGATGGATTAGAGACTTAAATGTTAGACCTAATACCATAAGAATCCTAGAGGAAAACCTAGGTAGTACCATTCAGGACATAGGCATGGGCAAAGACTTCATGTCTAAAACACCAAAAGCAACAGCAGCAAAAGCCAAAATTGACAAATGGGATCTCATTAAACTAAAGAGCTTCTGCACAGCAAAAGAAACTACCATCAGAGTGAACAGGCAACCTACAGAATGGGAGAAAATTTTTGCAATCTACTCCTCTGACAAAGGGCTATATCCAGAACCTACAAAGAACTCAAACAAATTTACAAGAAAAAAACAAACAACCCCATCAAAAAGTGGGCAAAGGATATGAACAGACATTTCTCAAAAGAAGATATTCATACAGCCAACAGACACATGAAAAAATGCTCATCATCACTGGCCATCAGAGAAATGCAAATCAAAACCACAATGAGATACCATCTCACACCAGTTAGAATGGCGATCATTCAAAAGTCAGGAAACAACAGGTGCTGGAGAGGATGTGGAGAAATAGGAACACTTTTACACTGTTGGTGGGATTGTAAACTAGTTCAACCATATGGAAAACAGTATGGCGATTCCTCAAGGATCTAGAACTAGATGTACCATATGACCCAGCCATCCCATTACTAGGTATATACCCAAAGGATTATAAATTATGCTGCTATAAAGACACATGCACACGTATGTTTATTGCAGCACTATTCACAATAGCAAAGACTTGGAATCAACCCAAATGTCCATCAGTGACAGATTGGATTAAGAAAATGTGGCACATATACACCATGGAATACTATGCAGCCATAAAAAAGGATGAGTTTGTGTCCTTTGTAGGGACATGGATGCAGCTGGA
This sequence comes from Chlorocebus sabaeus, assembly GCF_047675955.1. NCBI lineage: Eukaryota > Metazoa > Chordata > Mammalia > Primates > Cercopithecidae > Chlorocebus > Chlorocebus sabaeus. Next base: position 18,663,485 of record NC_132914.1, read on the forward strand.
AACCATCATTCTCAGCAAACTATCACAAGAACAGAAAACCAAACACCGCATGTTCTCACTCATAGGCGGGAACTGAACAATGAGATCACTTGGACTCGGGAAGGGGAACATCACACACCGGGGCCTATCATGGGGAGGGGGGAGGGGGGAGGGATTGCATTGGGAGTTATACCTTATGTAAATGATGAGTTGATGGGTGCAGCACACCAACATGGCACAAGTATACATATGTAGCAAACCTGCACGTTGTGCACATGTACCCTACAACTTGAAGTGTAATAATAATAAATAAATTTAAAAAAATATATAAATAAATAAATAAAAAATAAATTGGTAAAAAAAAAAAAATTGTCTTTCAAAGTAAGGATTATTTTTTACAGGATCTTCATAGTTATTGATGTTTAGTTGAGTTGAAGTTTATTCCTCTAAATAAACCCTGCATAAAAGTTTTAAATACCTACATTATTAAATAACTAAAAGCTTAAAGTAAACCTCTTATGTTTTAATAAACTATTAAAATAACAAAAACATAAGCAAAAAAAGTAAAACATGGGAATTAAAATTTTTGAAACAAAAATTTAAAAAGATAAGACAATTAACCTTTAATTTTATTTATAAAAAAGATTTTTTTTTCAAAATAGAAAATGGATATATAACAACTACATATGAGAACTTAAAACAATTATAAAAGAACATCAAGTGCAAAGTTATTTTTAAAAGAAAAATAAAAAAAGAATTGCAATACTAGAAAAGATTATCAATGTGTAAGTAAGCAAATCTGAATAAACAAGAACTAGAAAATTAGAATCACTGAATTATCTGAAAATAGAGAAAGGTGACTGCTTGTTTTGAAAGTCATCCGTCCAAAGTATTTATTTTAATTACATTTCACTTAACGTTGTCTCCTTAACAATGATGTCACACCATGACCATGAAAAAGTTCTCCCCCAACGAATTTTGAGATTAGCAATCAGAAAATTTATCAAGAAAGTTACTTTTTTATATTTAAAATAATGAATATATAAAAAATTACATCAAATTCAGCATCCATTCCTAAATATAACCCTAAAATCCATATACATAAAAACAAAGCCAATTTTGTTTCAATGGGAAAATATTTTTAAAGTTACATCTATTAAAATTTAGAACAAGATAAGGTTATCTACTGTTACTATTATTATGTAACATTGTTTTTGAAGCTCTAGCAAATCAGGTAAAAACATAAAATAGAGAAAAAAAGGTGCAGATATTAGTATAGAAAACACTTTGTCTTCTTCAAATAATTTATCTCAAAAAACCAAGCTCTAGTTTTACTTGAGATTTGAATTTACTTAACAGTGAAATTTGTCACCTTTGCTATATACATTTTCAATATTAGCAATAACTTACAAAATTAGAAATGTAAAAATTTTTATCTACAAAGCTTTCAAAATAAAACTGAATTGCTCAGAAATAAATGTAAGAATAACAGTGCAAAAGCCATATTTCAAAAGTAAAACTTCTTAATAAAGGATGTAAATAAAAAGAAAAAATGAAAGGCATACCATGTTTCGGGCAGAAATACTTAATATCACAAAATGCTAATTTACTGAGAGACGTATATATAATACAATTAGAGATATTCCAGTTAGAACTCCAAATAAATTGGTCATCATATTTTCAAGTCTTTAATTTTATACAAAAGGACAGATGACAGAGAAGATTCCAAACGATGACATTAACAGAAAACGAATAGTGAATGTGAGAATAGACTTATTAATCATTAAATAAATTATAAATCCACTTACCTAAATTCAGTATTGACAAAAGACCAGACCAATCAATTATTTGAATCAAAGAATCAGTCCAGATCCCATTTTGTCTAGGAAAAAAATTAAATTGCAGCACTTATTAATATGCTTATGCATATATGCATACTCTAATATATACATGTACACTAGTATAATCTGTATAGATGTACGTTTGCACATATATGTTATATAAGTATAAATATACTTCTTTTTATGTATAGCCCATGACCTTTCAGAATATATATGTGTATATACACAAAAATGTGGAGATCTGGCAAGATGGACAAATAGGAAGAGCTAAAGTCTGCAGCTCCCAGCGAGACCAATGCAGAAGTTGGGGCATTTCTATATTTCCAACTGAGGTACCCAATTCATCTCATTGGGGCTGGTTAGGCAGTGAGTGTAGCCTGTGGAGGGCAAGCAGAAGCAGGGTGGGGTGTAGAATCACCCAGGAAGTGTAAGAAGCTGGGGATCTCATTCCCAAGCCAAGGGAAGCCATGAGGGACTGTACAATCCAGGCCAGATACTATACTTTTCCCGCCGTTTTTGCAATCCTCATACCAGGAGATTCCATTATGTGCTGACACCACCAGGCCCTGGGTTTCAAGCACAAAACTGGGCGGCTGTTTGGGCAGACACCAAGCTAGCTGCAGGAGTTTTTGTTTGTTTGTTTTCATACCCAGTGGTCCCTGGAACTCTAGCAAGATAGAAGAGTTCACTCCCCTCAAAAGGGAGCTGAAGCCAGGGAGCCAAGTGGTCTCACTCAGCGGGTCCCACTCCCACAGAGCCCAGCAAGCTAAGGATCACTGGCTTGAAATTCTCACTGCCAGCACAACAGCCTGAAGTCTACTCGGAACAATCCAGCCTGATGGGGAGAAGGGTGTCCGCCATTAGTGAGGCTTGAGTAGGTGATTTTTCCCACGACAGTGTTAAAGAGGCCGGGAAGTCTGGACTGGATAGAACTCACCACAGTGCAGCAAAGCAGCTGTGGCCAGACTGCCTCTCTAGATTCCTCCTCACTGCACAGGGCATCTCTGAAAAAAAGATAGCAACCCCAGTCAGTGGCTAATAGATAAAACTCCCATCTCCCTGTGACAGAGCACCTGGGATAAGGGGAGTCTGTGGGCACAGCTTCAGCCGATTTAAACGTTCCTGTTTGCTGGCTCTGGAGAGAGAAGCAGATCCTGATAAGGAGAATCCTTTCAGCACAGTGCTCAAGCTCTGCTGACACAGACTGCCTCCTCAAGTGCCTCCTGATTGGCAGACACTTCCCAGCAGGGGTGGACAGACACCTAATAAAGGAGCGCTCCAGCTGACATCAGGTTGGTGCCCCTCTGGGATGAAGCTTCCAGAGGAAGGAGTAGGCAGCAATATTTGCTATTCAGCAGCCTTCACTGGTGATACCCATTCACAATTCCTTTGAAGCAATTGTGAATGGGAGTTCATTCATGATTTGGCTCTCTGTTTGTCTGTTATTGGTGTATAAGAATGCTTGTGATTTTTACACATTTATTTTGTATCCTGAGACTTTGCTGAAGTTGCATATCAGCTTGAGGAGATTTTGGACTGAGACGATGGGGTTTTCTAAATAGACAATCATGTCATCTGCAAACAGGGACAATTTGACTTCTTCTTTTCCTAACTGAATACCCTTGATTTCTTTCTCTTGCCTGATGGCCCTGGCCAGAACTTCCAACACTATGTTGAATAGGAGTGGTGAGAAAGGGCATCCCTGTCTTGTGTCACTTTTTAAGGGAAATGCTTCCAGTTTTTGCCCATTCAGTATGATATTGGCTGTGAGTTTTTCATAAATTGCTATTATTTTGAGATATGTTCCATCAATAGCGAATTTATTGAGAGTTTTTAGCATGAAGGGCTGTTGAATTTTGTCAAAGGCTTTTCTGCATCTATTGAGATGACCATCAGAGTGAACAGGCAACCTACAGAATGGGAGAAAATTTTTGCAATCTACTCCTCTGACAAAGGGCTAATATCCAGAACCTACAAAGAACTCAAACAAATTTACAAGAAAAAAACAAACAACCCCATCCAAAAGTGGGCAAAGGATATGAACAGACATTTCTCAAAAGAAGACATTTATGCAACCAACAGACACATGAAAAGATGCTCATCATCACTAGCCGTCAGAGAAATGCAAATCAAAACCACAATGAGATACCATCTCACACCAGTTAAACAACAGGTGCTGGAGAGGATGTGAAGAAATAGGAACACTTTTACACTGTTGGTAGGACTGTAAACTAGTTCAACCATTGTGGAAGACAGTGTGGCCATTCCTCAAGGATCTAGAACTAGAAATACCATTTGACCCAGCCATCCCATTACTGGGTATATACCCAAAGGATTATAAATTATGCTGCTATAAAGACACATGCACACGTATGTTTATTGCAGCACTATTCACAATAGCAAAGACTTGGAACCAACCCAAATGTCCATCAGTGACAGACTGGTTTAAGAAAATGTGGCACATATACACCATGGAATACTATGCAGCCATAAAAAAGGATGAGTTCGTGTCCTTTGTAGGACATGTATGCAGCTGGAAACCATCATTCTCAGCAAACTATCACAAGAACAGAAAACCAAATACTGCATGTTCTCACTCATAGGTGGGAATTGAACAATGAGATCACTTGGACACAGAAAGGGGAACATAACACACTGGAGCCTGTTGTGAAGTGGGGGCAGTGGGGAGGGATAGCATTAGGAGATATACCTAATGTAAATGACTAGTTAATGGGTGCAGCACACCAACATGGCACATGTATACATATGTAACAAACCTGCACGCTGTGCACATGTACGCTAGAACATAAAGTACAATAAAAAATAAAATAAAATCAATAAAAATATCATATAACATTAAAAAAGTAAAAAATAAAATGGAAGATTATACTTCATGACCACACAGGCTAAATGGGTTTATTTACCTGAAAATTATGAGATATTTTCAGAAGTGTCACATAGGTGGACATTTGACAACAAATAACAGAAGTGCTATTATCAATAAGGTAATTTGGTTAGTGCTTTGAGACATTTTTGAATAGTAGCACACCAGTTTGCATAACAGATTGTGTAACAGTTAAATATAGTTTATTATTTTCTTTTTTTTTCTGATAATCAGAGTAGATATATAGATTGGCTTGTATTTCAATTTTGAGTTTGTCTTTGAATTTCTATTCAGATGATTATACATTTTATTATGCAGTTTTCAGCAATTCCCTCATTTCAATCAATATTTTTTTCTTGCTTAAAGATTAGTGTGCATGTGTTTGTGTGTGTGTGTGTGTGTGTGCTTATCTCAGATATAAAGGACCTTTGTTTCTGTAAATGTATTTACCATCTTTTAAGTGTTTACTACAATTGCTTATCTTTTATTCTCCAGTGGATTTTTCAAACTGGTCTTTAGTTTGGGAGTACATACACACATATTGTGCCAAAAACGTTTACAAAATCTGTTCCTTTTGGGGTGCTTAGTTACTAGACAAGCCCTTTCATATTCCTGTACCTCAGTTTTCATCATTTATGATGTAAGGTAATTGTGTCTATTTTTAAGTTTGCTGTGAGTATCGATGTATTCATGTACATGAAGTGTGCCCAACTTACGATAAACAAGCTAAGTGTTAGCTAGTATTTTTCTCTGGGTAATTCACATCTTAGTATCCATTGGAAACACATGAAGAAAACCGTTTTTAATAAATTAAACTAAAACATTGATTTCTGAAGAGGTTATCATTGTAAAATCATTCTTTTTAAATTCTTTTGAACATGCAAAATGAAATTTGGATTAATAACTTTATATTCTACCAACATATCATAAAGTTGCTTAGTGTTTCATTACATTCCTTAGTCATAAGATTTGCTATGTTCTTCTGATTTTCATCATAACTTTTTCTTTTTTTTGAGATGGAGTCTCACTCTGTTGCCCAGGCTGGAGTGCAGTGGCGCAATCTGGGCTCGCTGCAAGCTCCACCTCCCAGGTTCATGCCATTCTCCCGCCTCAGCCTCCCAAGTAGCTGGGACTATAGGTGCCTGTCACCACGCCAGGCTAATTTTGTTTTTGTATTTTTGGTAGAAATGGGGTTTCACCATGTTATCCAGGATGATCTGGATCTCCTGACCTCGTGATCTGCCTGCCTCGACCTCCCAAAGTGCTGGGATTACAGGTGTGAGTCACTGCACCTGGCCCATCATAACTAGTTTTAATTACTCACATATATTAAAAAAATTTAGCTGACACTTATAACAACCTCAAAGGCTTTCCAATCCAGATCCTAACATCCAAGGTATTCCATAATTGTAACTCTTAAGTAATTTTTCCATTCAGTTTTCTAAGAAGACAAATTGAACTTCTTGCTTCTCTCCATTCATGATTTACATGATTCTTGCCACTTCAAATAAACAGTCCTTATTTTTCAGATTGGTAGGCTTAAAAATCTCAAGAAAATGCTTAATAACATGCAATTAAGTTTTGATATCAACTGCGCTCAATATCTTATCACTAATAACCATATACACATGGGAAATAAATCAGTTATTTTTTCCTGCTCTAGGCTTGCTATATCTGTAAGGCTTAGCTAAAATGGCTTCAACTAGCACATGTAATGGGGAGAAGTTTATGATCATAGAGTTTTTACACAGGTCTTGTTCCAGTGCAACCTTAGAGATATCTTTTCTTGGGTGAAAAAGACATGGAGCAGTAATGATGAAAGCTCCTGTATGGTAAGACACCAAAATAAATATGAGGTTACTTACAGCCAGAATACGAGTGACTGAAAAATGAAGAATGGAAGCATCATCACTAGATGTTATGAGAAATAATTTGTATCAGTAATATATAAATAAGCATTTAATATTATGTCTGGAATTTGAATTTTGAAAAAATTTTTATACCAAATTTTCACAATGTCATCAAGGGATTGCAATTCCAGGGAAGGTGGAGTAAGCAAATGGTTTCCTTTTACTCCTAAAGAATACAACTCTAAATCCCATATAGAATTCATAGACCAACTATCTGAGAATACTAAAAATAAACTATCAACAGGTAGCTTAGAGAAGAACATCAGAATTCAACATCTCATCAAATCTGTAATAAGTTTACTATATGTTTCTTCCTTTGGTATCTTCCTTTTGGAAGTTAAACCAACTAAGAATCCAGAAAGAAGTAAGCAATATTGGGCAGACAGAGAAAATCAGAAATATTCTGAGAAGTAAAGGGAACCCCTATAACTGAGAGAGAGTAAGCAAAAAGTCTTACTTGGTTTGTCATTTCTTCCCTTTCTTCTTTACATAACTACCAAACAATCCCACAATGACAATAGGGGCCTGTAGGAAGCAACATTCTAAGGAGTGGAAAACTTCCTCTCCAGTAAGCCTAGGTTCTATAAGACCAGGGAAAAACCCTTTTCTTTATTTTGTTTCTCTATCTCCTACTCTTGCTGTAGGTCTCTGTCTCTGCCACTTGTCTATCGGTACAGCGTGGTCACAGAAATGAGCAGTGTCTCCTGGCACACCAAATAAGGGAGCCCTTGGGAAACAGAAAGTACTTGGGAGATAGCAGAATTTGGGAAAGGGATTTCATAAAGTTAAGAAACTCTGTCACTCACCTCCAAACTGCAGACCTGTGAATCTGATACAAATTAGCATATCAAAGATTTTGAGAATGGAACTAAAAAGCTTTTGTCCACCCAGGTTCTAGACTGACCACCAGGTGACTCAAAAATGGGACAGATGTGAGTAACAATGAAAGGCTTTGAAAACTGTAGTGATATTAGATCATCAGCTGAAATAATGTTGGGTGGAATTTTTAGCTTAAGTCTAACAAGGTCAGCTCTTTACAACAACAACAAAAATCTACATGCTCCATAATATCTAAGCAATGCCTACCTTCTCATAATGCAATATTCAAAATATACAGGATACAATAGAAAATTACTCATGTTATAAAAAAAAATTTGAAGCTCACCAGTCACATGGAAATATCAACTGAGGCCAAAGACAAGATGATATACACGTTGAAATTATCAGACAAAGTCCCAAAAGTAGGTGCTATAAAATTCCTTGAATGAATAATTGTGAATAATCTTGAAACAAATAAGAAAAAACCAGAAAGTGTCAGCAAATAGAGCCATAACAAAACACCAAATGGAAATTATAGGGCTAAAATACACAACAATTAAAATGAAAATAATCACAAAATTGACTCAATGGTAAAATTAAAATGACACAGAAAATAATTAGTAAACTTGCATATAAAGCAGTAGAAATAATCAACTATAAACAACAAGAAAACAGGATGAAAAAATATGTAGACAAGACCTCAAGACCTGTGAAACACCAAAAAAAAATCTAACATCAGTGTTACATATTTAGTGTTAGATTAGTGTGATTGCAGTCCAAGACAAAGAGTATAATAATTGTAGCAGAGGAAAAATAATATTTGAATAATGACACAAAACTTTCCTAGTTCAGAAAAAGACATAAAACTACAGATTCAAGAATATGAGAAAACCCTAAATAGAATAAATGTAAGAAAAACCATGCCTAGATATATTAAAATCAAATCACTGAAAATTAAAGATGTAGAAAAAAAAAACTTTAAAAGTAGCAAGAGAAGAAAAACACACTGCCTATAGAACAATAATTCAAATAACTGTAGGTTTTTCATCAGAAACACTAAAGCCCAGAAAAGTTAGCATAAATTTTTAAAGTGTTCAAACAAAATAACTGTCAAACCCAAAATTCTATTCAGTGAAAATATTCAAGAATAAAGAGTACATTGAAGCGTTTTCAGAGGGAAGAAAACTAAGAAAGCTCATCGCCAAAGAATAAACAAAAAACAAAAAAACAAAAAAACAAAAAATAAACAAAAAACAAACAAACAAAAACAAACAAAAACAAACAAAAAACAAAAAACAAAATAATGCTACAAGAACTTCAAATAAAAGGAAATAATATCAGGGAAAACAAGAAACACAGAAATAAGAAAGAACAAAAGAAATAATAAATAGCTGAATAAATATAATATATTTGCTTCTTACATTTGGTTGTTTTAAATTTTATGTAGTGATTGAAAGTAAAAAGTACATTGGTGAAGTATCATTTTCATATAGACTTTGAAAAGAGAACTATGTCTTTTGCAATCTTTTCAGCAACCACTAAAACAATTAGAGAAAGAGACATTTGTCAAAATCAAAGTGAAAAATTAAAAATAATTTGCTAGAATGTTGAAATAACTTCCTACATAAAAGAAAGGGGGGGGAGAATAAGGAATAAAATCATAGAAGGAAACAGAAAACAAATAATAACATGGCATGCCTAATTCCAAAAATATCAATAATATAAAGTATAAAAGGTCTAAATGCAGAGATTGTCAGAATGGATTAAAAAATAACCTAAATATATCAACTGATCTTCTAAAGCCTGTCAAGAATATACAATGAATAAAGAATAGTCTTTTTGAATAGGGTCTTTTTGAATAGTTGGTAATACTGGCAATTCACAAGCAAAACAATAAAATGAAACCACTATCTTACACCATATATGAAAATCAATTCAAAATAGATTAAAGACTTCAGTGTAAGACCTGAAACCTTAAAACTCTTAGGAAAAATAAAATAAAATAAAATAAACAGAAGAAAAGTCTTGATTTTTGTTTTGATAATTTTTTGAGGGGGAAGGATATCACATCAAAAGCTTAGGCAACAAAAGCAAAAATTAACAAGGTGAATTATACAAGACTAAAAAATTTCTACAGAACAAAACAAACAGGCAACAGACTAAATAGACAACCTATGGAATGAAAGAAGATATTTGCAAACCATACACCTTGTATTAGTTCATTCTCACATTGCTATAAAGAATTACCTACAAGTGGGTAATTTATAAATAAAAGAGGTTTAATTGGCTCATAATTCTGCATGCAGTACAGGAGGCATGGCTTTGGAGGTCTTGATAAACTTTCAATCATAGTGGAAGGTGAAGGGGAAGCAGACACATGTTATGTGGCTGGAGCAGGAGAAAGTGAAAGTGAAGTGGGAGGTGCTACACATTTTTAAACAACCAGATCTCATGAGAACTCACTCACTATCATGAGACAAGAAAGGGAGAAATCTGCCTCCATAATCTAATCACCTCCCAACAGGCCCCTGCTTCAAAATTGGGATTACAACTTAACATGAGATTTGGGTAGAGGACATAAATACACAACATATTATTGCACCCTTGGTGCCTCCCAAATCTCATGTCCTTCTCACATTGCAAATAAAATTATCCCCTCTCAACAGTCCCGCAAGTCTTAATGCATTTCAGTATTAACTAAAAAGTCCACAGTTCAGAGTCTCATCTGAGACAAGGCAAGCTCCTTCTGCCTATGAGCCTGTAAAATAATAATAATAATAAAAAACTTAGTTACTTCCAAGATACAATGGGCCTACAGGCATTCGGTAAATACACCCATTCCAAAATGGAGAAATCAGCCAAAAGAGAGTGGCTACAGACCCCACGCAAGTCTGAAACCCAGCAGGGAAGTCATTAAATCTTAAAGTTCCAAAATTCCAAAGTTCCTTTGACCCCAAGTCTCACATCCAGGGCACGCTGATGTAAGGAGTGGGCTCCCAAGGCCTTGCACATCTCTGCCCTTATGGCTATTTAGGGCTCATCTCTCACGGCTGCTCTCAAGGGTTGGCATTGAATGTCTGCAGCTTTTCTGGGCACACAGTGCAAGCTGTCAGTGGATCTACCGTTATGGTATCTGGAAAACGGTAGCCCTATTCTCACAACTCCACTAGGGAGTGCCCAAGTGAGGACTCTGTGTAAGGGCTCCAACCCCACATTTCCCCTCTGCATTTCCCTAGTAAAAGTTCACCATGAGGGCTCCGCCCATGTAACAGACTTCTGCCTGGACATCCAGACATTTTCATACACCCTCTGAAATCTGGGTGGAGGCTCCCAAACTTCCACCTTTGCCCTTCACTCACTCACAGGCTTAATCCATGTGGAAGCCACCAAGGATTATAGATTTCACCCTCTGAAGCACTGAGTTGAGCTGTAGCTTGGTCCCTCTTAGCCATGGCTGGAGCTAGAGAGTCCAGGATGCAGACACCATGCCCCAAGACTACACAGAGCAGCATGGCCCCGGGCCTGGTCCACAATAGTATACTTCCCTCCTAGGCCTCTGGGTCTGTTATGGAAGGGGCTGCTGCAGAGTTCCAGGAAATGCCTCCAAGCCCTTTTTCCCATTGTCTTGGCTATTAGCAATTTACTCCTCTTATACAAATTTCTGCAGTTGGCTTGTATTCCTCCCCAGAAAATGAGTTTTTCTTTTCTAGCACATGGTGAGGCTGAAACTTTTCCAATCTTTTACGCTCTGGTCCCCCTTTCAATATAAGTTCCAATTTCAGATAATCTCTTAGCTCATGCATATGAGAATATGCTCTTAAAAGCAGCCATATTACTTCTTGAATGCTTTGCTGCTTAGAAATTTCTTCCATCACATATCCTAAGTCATCTTTCTTAAGTTCAAAGTTCCACATATCCCTAGAGCAGGGGTACAGTGCTGTCAATCTCTTTGCTAAAGCATAGCAAGAGTGATCTTTGCTTCAATTCCCAATCAAGTTTTTTATCTCCATCTGAGACTTCCTCAGTCCCAACTTCACTGTTCATATCACTATGAGAATTTTGGTTACAACCATTCAACAAGTCTCTAGGAAGTTCCAAACTTTCCCTCAACTTCCTGTCTTCTTCTGAGCCATCAAAACTATTCCAACTTCTTATTACCCAGTTCCAAAATCACTTTCACATTTTCAGGTATCTTTATAGCAATGTCCCCACTTCTCTGGTACCAATTTTCTGTATTAGTTCATTCTCACACTGCTATAAAGACATATTTAAGACTTCGTAATTTATTTTAACAAAAAGGATTAATGGACTCATAGCTCTGTAAGCTGTACAGGAGGGATGACTGTGAAGGCCTCAGGAAGCTTTCAATCATGGAAGAAAGTGAAAGGGAGGCAGGCATGTCTTACATGGCTGGAGCAAAAGAAAGTGAAAGTGAAGCGGGAGGTGCCACACACTTTTAAACAACCAGATCTCATGAGAACTCACTCATTATCACAAGAACAGCAAGAGGGAAATCTACTTCCATGATCTAATCACCTCCCAGTAGGTCTCTCCTCCAACAACTGGGATTACAATTTGATATGAGATTGTGTTGGGAATACACATCCAAACCATATCAGTTCTGTTAAGAAGTTAATCTCCAAAATATGTGAGAAATATATAAAGTCAACAGCAACAACTTAAACTAATAACCTAATTTTAAAAATGAGCTAATATCTTGACGAGACATTTATTCAAAGAAGACAGACAAATGCCAATAGGTATATGAAAAAGTGCTGAAGGTCACACTATCCAAGAAATGTAAACCAAAACCACAATGAGATAATATCTCAAACATATGTCTACTATTAAAAAAAGACAACAAATATTGTTGAGGGTGTGAAAAAAATTGAAACCCTTGCACACTGTTGGTAGAAATGGAAAATTGTGCAGACAATATAAAAAAAAGTACGGATGTTGCTGAAAAAAATAATGTAATGCATCATATTGTCTTAGTCTGTTTAGTGTTGCTATAAAGGAATCCCTGAGGCTGGGTCATTCATAAAGAATAAAAGGTTTGTTTTGCTCATGCTTATGAATGGTTTGAAAATTCAAGATTGGGCATATGCTTCTGGTGACATCCTCACACTGCTTCAACTCATGTGGAAGGTGAAGGAGAGATGGCATGCACAGGGCTCACACGGCAAGAACAGAAGCAAGAGAGAGAAGGTAAGTGCCAGCCTCTTTTTATCAACCAGCTCTTGCAGGAACTAACAGAGTGAGAACTGAGAGACAGCATTAATATATACATGAGAGATTTGCCCCAATGAACTGAGAACTGAGTATCTCCCACTAGGCCCTACCTCCCAACATTGCCAAACTAGGAATTGTACTTTTTTTTTTTTTTTTTTTTGAGACGGAGTCTCGCTTTGTCGCCCAGGCTGGAGTGCAGTGGCACGATCTCGGCTCACTGCAAGCTCTGCCTTCTGGGTTCACGTCATTTTCCTGCCTCAGTCTCCCGACTAGCTTGGACTACAGGCACCTGCCACCACGCCAGGCTAATTTATTTTGTATTTTTAGTAGAGACGGGGTTTCACTGTGTTAGCCAGGATGGTCTCGATCTCCTGACCTCGTGATCCACCCACCTCAGCTTCCCAAAGAGCTGGGATTACAGGCGTGAGTCACCGTGCCCTGCCAGAATTATATTTCAATATGAGATTTGGTAGGGCCAAATCATATCCAAACCATAGCACATATAATCCAGTAATCTTACTTCTGATTATTTATTCAAAAGAAGTGAAATTAGAATATGAAAAAGATATTAACACTTCTATTTTTATTGCAGTAGTATTTACAGTAGCATGAGGTGGAAACAACCCAACTGTCCAACCTCACATTAACAGAAAAAATTATGGATACACAACAACAAAACACTATTAGGCCTTAAAAATTTTCTGCAATATGTGACAATGTGGATGAACCTTGAAGACATCATGTAAACATGCCAGTCACTGAAAGACGAATACTGCATAATTTCATTTATATGACATATTTGAATTAGTCTAATTCATAGAATTAAACTACAGAATGGTGTTTTTCAGGGGCTGGTCGGGAGACAGAAGTGATGAGTTACTACTCAAAAGACATAGCATTTAAGTTAAGCAAGACTAATAAGATCTAGATCTACTCTACAACATTGTACAAATAATATATTGTACACTTAAAAATTATTCAGAAGGTATATCTCATACTAAGCGTCTTTACGACAAAAATAATTTTAAAACATAAAATGATAGAAAAGGATATACCCTGAAAACACTAATCAAAGGAAAGCTGGAAAGTCTATAATTATCAAAGTAGACTTCAGAGCAAAGAAATTTACAAAGGATAGAGAGAGCCATAGAGATATTACATATTAAATGAAGTGTCAATTCACTAAAAAGACATAAAAATATTAAAAATGTATTTACCTAAAAATAATTTCAAAATACATGAAACAAAAGCTGACAGAACTGAAAAGAGAAATCCATGATTATAGTTGGATACCTCAAAACTTTTCTCTCAGTAATAGAACTAGTAGAGAGAAAAATCAAGTTTATACAACTGATCAACCTCATGAACTGATTGAATCTAACTGACATTTATGGAACACTCAACAATACCTAATTTCACGTTCTTTTCAAATGGATATGGTAAATTCCACCTGCTAGATTATACCTTGGTCATAAAGCAAGACAACACAATTAGAAGACTTAAAATACAAAATATGTTCTTTGAGCATATTTGAATTTAACCAGAAATCAATAACAAATTTGGCAGAATTTCTAATCATTTCGAAATTCAGCAACAGAGTCCAAAAAATTCCATGGGTAAAAGAGGAAGTCTCCGAGCAGATTAGAAAATCATTTAATTTAATAAAAATGAAAATACAACATATTAAAATGTGTGTGATGCAACTGCAGCAATACTCAGAGAGAATTTATAGCTTTGAATGCTTATACTATTAATATAACAATCATTTCAAATTAATAACCTAAGGCTACACCTTAAGACAAATTAATAAATAATTTTAATCATTAAAATTGAAAAAAAGACAAGTAAAAAAGAAGGCTGGTTCTTTGAGAAGAGCAGTGAAATTGTAAACCTCTAGCAATGTTAACACCAACAAAAAACAAATTATATCAGAAATGAAAGAATCACTATAGACTCTAAGGTGAGGTTACTAAAAAGAAAATAAGAACATTACTACAGATCCTACAGTAATATTATTGAAAATAGAATGCCACAAACAACTCTATGTATATAAATCTGCCAAGTTAGATAAAATAGACCAATTTCTGAAACATTATAAACTATTAAAATTCACTCAAGATAAAATATATGATTTGAATGCTGTTTTAACTATTAAAGAAATCAAATTGGTAAAGACATTTATAAAGGATTCTCCATACATACATGATTTCACAGGTGAATTCTACCAAACATTTAGGAAATAGCACTAATTCTACAGCATTTCTTCCAGTAACAGATGATGAAATAGAGGAAATACTTCCCACTCATTTTACAAGACTAAGATTTCCCTGATACCTAAACCACACAAAGACAGTACAAAAACAAAGAAACAAACAAAAAGTTAGGGGATAGCTTCTCTAGTAAACATAGAAGCAAAATCCTAATTAAAATATTATCTAACGAAATTCATCATTATATCAAAAGAATATCATGCATGCCCTAGTGGAGTTTACCTAAAAAATGCAAAGCTGACTCAGTATTTTAAAAAATTAATCAATATAATCTACCATATTAAAAGTCCAAAGAAGGAAGAAACACGAGTACCTTAGCACATGGAGGAAAGCAACTGACAAAATACAATTTTCATTCTCAATAATTATTCTCAGTAAATTAGCAATAGAAGGGCATTCTCTCAACCTCAACCTGATAAAAGGTATCTATACAATACATCCAATATCATATTAAGTGGTGAAAGACTGAATACTTTTCTCCTAAGATCTGGAACAAGGCATGGATATCCACTCTCACCACATTCAATCAACATTCAACATTCACCACTCTCATGATATAGTGTTCAGTAAATTTCTTTATAATTGAATTTCCCCAAAACTAAATCAATCCTCATTTCCTCACAATTGAATTCAAGGCTGAGATTAATAAAGGTGATTGGAACCCTGTCAGGAAGACAACAAATTGGCGCCTAACATATATCACCACCTGACCACTCCATAAGTGAATTCTACTTATCCTTCAAAGCTGTCCCAGTGCTACCTCTATCATTATCTTTTACATGGAAGATGTTTTCACCACCATAAAAACCACACAATGGTTTTTGTATATTCTTATTTTATGAAATTAATTTTCCTTATTAACATGGTTGGGGATATTCACATTCTATCCATGTCTTAGTATGTTAAGTATTTCAAGAGTTAAGTCTATGCCAATCATCTGGACTGCCCAAAATATAGATAGGACTTAAAAATTAGCAGATTCTCAAAGTTTATTTAATGACAAACAAAGGAATATGCATTTAAGGCCTCTAACTCACTCCCACAAGTTTACAGAATTTGATCTCTTATATTTTCCCACCAATATGCTTACCATCATGACTTTCACCTAGCATTCTCATGCAAAGTTGCATTTCAAACAATTAAGATAGTTGGTTGAATCGAGTTATCTCTTCTTTGATGCAGCTACATATTTGTATTATAATTGTGACTTTAATTGTTAATAAGTTTTTTTCCATGTCTTTCTCCCCCACTTCAGCATAAACTCCTTGAAAACAAAGAGACCATGGTGTTGTGTGTTTCTCTCTCTCTCGTGTGTATGTGTGTGTGTGTGTGTGTGTGTGTGTGTGTGTGTGTGTCCCCTTACAGAGAAGTTGACAGCAAACGTGTTGGATACCTGCCTGATTATTTTTAAAAATTATATTCTTAAACCAGGCCTACTTGGTATGAAAAATGAATATTTTTAAACTTCTCCCTCTTGTTTCATTTAGATTTAGCCATTGAACCTGAGAGGCCATCTAGTTGTTAGATCAGATATTGCCAGAAGATAAATTTTTCATTTTTAGAGATCCTTCTATTCTTTGTTTCTCAAATATGGTTTTTGTTCTAAGAATATTCTAATATTGGCACAGAAAAGACCAAATAACCTTTTCTCTTACACTTTCTAAAATCCCTCTTCCAAATATGATACCATCTGTGCCAAGAATGTAAGTAAAACTGTAATTCATCTCAAAAATGTATCTTGATGAAATAATTATTAAAAGTTTTTCTAAGTCTTTTCTTCTGCTGCCTTATGGTGGAGACAAATTCCTATCAGTAATGAATATAATTGTTAGTGTCTTTGTTTCTTTATTCTGACTTAAGCCAAATTAGACTATTCTTACTTTTTAAAATAAATGCATTAAGAACACATTGTGAGGTTACTTGTTATGTAACAAAATAATTATTCTTTCTTAGTTCATGGAAATTTTATGGATAGTATTTTTAAAACTTTCCTAAAATTTCTATTAATGCTAAATAATCCTGATGCTTCTTTCTATAATATATAATCTGAATTTTTAAAAATTATGCTAACTTTATTAAAGACTTTTTTTTCAAATAAAAAAATCCGAAATCATATTCAATAGGCTTAAACTCTAACTGGAGTCCCTAACACTATTCAAAATTCAAAGTTGCATTCTGAACAGATTGCACGAGCTAGTTGATGAAACTTGAGCTAATTACACTAATGTTGACAAATGCACTGGCACAAAAACAAATGTCACATTTTTCAAAAAATTACACCTCTTCAAAAGATGCTAAATAGATTCAGTGATTTGTGGGTGTAACTGAGCTATTTGTGCAAAAACAGTTTTGAAAAATTCTGATTTAAAATACAAAAAGTACAAGTGCAGTATGAGCACTTATACGTAATTTTCAAATGTATTTTAATGAAATATTTGAAGTTTTGAAACAATAAAAATTGCTATATTTGGCACTGGAAGATTATCTCTAAGTTGTTTATTTTAAATTATGTATCATATACAAAAATAAAGTCTTTCTATCTTGAAGAATGCCTTTATGTATTTTTAAATGAGTTATTATGGATATCTCAACTCAAAATGCATTTCTAAAAGAGATTTGAATCTGCACACTCTCAGGAACAGTATTTCTCATACATTCAGCCACAAATATACTTACATTTTCTATTACTTGGCAAAAGAGCTAGTATGTTCTGAAACTTTTGTGCTAGACATTCTGCTAAAAGTTTTAAGTAAATGATCTAATTTGATTCTTCTGGTAGGCCAGTAAGGGAGAAATCATAATCTCTTTTTTAAAGGAGTGTCTGACAATCAATGAGATCAAATAACTCATCCTCGCTAATGAAGCTGGAATTTGATTCAAGGTCTGACTCTCAAGCTTCTACACTTCATACTGTCCCCACCATGGATCTCAAATGAAAAGTGTTAGACCATTATGTATTTAAAATTATGAGCTTCCTTCTATATTACATTCAAGGGAAAGTTCCAGTGATGTTTCCAGAATATATCAATGATGCCTTTCGAGTGGGGATTTGTCTTGTCTTTGTTTTAAACTACCCCCAAATCACTGTTGTGCCATCTTATAAGAGGCCAATCTAGGCTGCATATCCACTATTGCTTAAGTAACTAGTCTGGTCTGACACTTTATAATTTTTAATTAAAAAATAAAGTGGATTAGAAATAATGATGACAGAAATCAAGTATGCAATTAAAAAATAAAAAGTAAATTTACATATCAAAAGTTGTGTTTGTCATCTACTAAAATTCTGGGTAGATGAAGAATCTTATTGGAAAAAACTGCTCCTACACAGCAATACAAGGATAAGATTCATTTGATCAATGTATTATTCGCCCTTATCATTAGGGTTTAAAACGGTTATTCAGTTTGAAGCACCAAAGTAACAAGTATGTCACACAGGAGTCACTGAAGTATATTATTTTTGGCCTATAAATTTCATCTACAAACCAATACTGAAATTATAAAGAAAATACTAACCTTTAAGGTTGACATAAACAGAGTAGCAACATTTTTTATTTTTCTATCTTCTATTTTGAGCCAATTCAAACTATTCTATATTTATTAAATTTTATCTTCACTAGAACTTTCTCTTCTCTCGGGTTTACTTGGGTAGTTTGAACTGCAGATGCCTTATCTCTTACTACCGGACTCTTTGTACTAGTCTCTTCTTATATACTATAAAGAACTACCTGAGACTAGGCAATTTATGAAGAAAAGAGGTTTTAATTGACTCACAGTTCCATAGGCTTAACAGGAACATCACTGGGAGGTCTCAGGAAACTTTCAATCATGGTAGAAGGTGAAGGGGAAGCAAGGACTTTCTTCACAGTGGTGGCAGGAGAAAGAAAGAGCAAAGGGGAAGTGCCACACACTTCTAAATTATCAGATCTCACTCACTATCGTGAGAACAGCAAGGAGGAAATTCACCCCGTGATCCAATCACCTCCCACCAGGCCTCTCCTCCAATTCGACATGAGATTTGGGCGGGGATACAAATCCAAACCACATCACTCTTTGAGACCCATAATTTAATATGAGATTGGTTTACTCTTTCCTATCTACATGTATTTTTGTCCTCCAGACTTCTGTCCCTTTGGGACTTCTGGCTTTAGTGTTTGGGGGAGTTGTGAGGCTTCTCAAATATTATTCAGTGTTTTTGTCTTCCAGAGTTGTTTTAAGTTGAAACATCTTTCTGTTTTACAGGCGTATAAGCCATAATTTATATCTAAGGTAATAGCTTTGGGACCAGAGAATTCTGATCTGAATTCTTAAGGTAAGTAAAAACCATTTTGATTTATTTAAAAATTTTTTGATTTATTTAAGATCCAGATAAACAGTTTAAAAGAAATATTAGACTTGGTTCTTTAAAATCTTCACTTGGGGCTTTTAAAAGTAATTAAGTAAAAAAATTCAAAAAGGTTTTAAATTTAACAAACTAAGTAGATTATTTCTACCTTTTCTATGACATAAACTTATTTAAAAATCACTAATTTACAGTTATTTAGCATACCTATAGGGTGTTTGTTCTTTTTACAAGAGTAAAAATATCCATACTCCATGAAGCAGCTGGAAAGAAATTTTTCCTATTGTTATTTTATATTCATATACAGTAATAATAATAAAAATATTCTCTGTTTATTGAGGACATGTTTTAAATCTAAGTTATATTATTCTAATTAAACAAATTCTGACATTTTTGATAATGTTAGTATTTAGTTTTTAATGATCTAATATTCAGCTGTTTTTAAGGCAACTTAATATAGTGCAGTGAACAAAGGCCTGGGAAAAAGAATAATTGAATTCGAATTTAAGAAATGTGTGACCCACTTGGTACTAGATATCCAGTTGGTTATTTTCCCTTCTTTGAGTACTAGTTAACTTGTCTAAAAACAGAATAGTATTCCCTGTCTAAATTTCAATTACACAAAATCTTCTCAAATTATAACATGCAACATATCAGGAACCAACATTCTTAATTAACAGTATACAAGTTTAATGGAATGCTACTGGAAAAACTACTGAAGTGAGAAATTTTTTTATATAACTGAATTATAGAAGAAAACACATATGATTGATATGGATTCAGGTGTATCTCTATGGGATATCTCGCATTTCACAGCTGTTTCATCAGTTTAGCATCAATCACATTCTTTGTCTTTGTTCTTTGTTATTTGTCTGAGTTGTGTGTAGATATTGTGAGTAAAGTTGAAATTTCATGTTTAGTTCATGTGGAAATGAATATGGAGATATCAGAAGGTTGTTTTCTAATTGGTTACTTTAAAGCTAAGAAAAAGTCAAAAGCATACTGAACAAATCACTTTGGAGCAGAGAGAATGAGTTTCCGTAAAAAATAAATAATGCTTTCAAGGTCATTTAGGATATTCCACTATCTAGTGACTGTATTTTAGAATTTATTCCATTATAGACAGATTCATATATATATATCTGTGATTTCACTTTTATATGAAAAGTGAAAGATCTAGTCATCCAACTGTTTTCAAATATTTGTTATCATGTAAGGAAAACATCTGGATGAAGAGAAGTTTTTTTTTGTTTTTTGTTTTTTTTTTTTCTGGTTGTTGCTATTGTTTTTATTTTCCCTGTAAATATTTAGGCATTTTATAGAAATAACCCAGATGTCTATCAAAGTAGCCATAGTACATTGATAATCATTATTTTTACTAGATAATAAAAATGTCTAGCTTATTAATTTGTGCAAATATAGATCCAGAATAAATAGTTTGGAGAACTAGACTGATAAAAAACATCATATGTATTGCTATCACTTTGTGAAATTTCATTATATAAGACATGGGTATTTAAAAAAATCTTTAAAAGTATGAATATATTTCCAGAGACTTAGAAGTGGGATCTGCTCTACTTCGGAGCTGGATGTAGGTTATTCATATTATTAACTGGAAGAGTGCTTTGATCCTTAGATTTGAATGTGGATGATACACATGGCTAAACGTACACATTATTTTTACAATAACACTAGAAATAACATTTTTGCATTATATTTTGTCTTCAATAACTCAGAACAGAGACAAGATATCTCTGCCTCTGCACTGTTCCCCACTCCCTTCTAATTTTATTTCTCACTGTATTTGGTTTTATTATAGAGAATGATAGAGTTGGGTTTGCTTTTTGTTTTATTTTAAAAACAGAACTGTCACTTCTGTTGCTCCATCAATTGCTGTTCAAGTAGTTTAAAATCAAAATAGCAGAGACTGTAATAAGGTACCCTAGCCTTTCTTCTGACATTTATTAACCTTACAAGTGTTTAGTGAGCTCATATACTGACCGATAGAAAGAGTAATTTTTTGTTCCCATAGACATGGATATCAGTTGCCCTGGAATAGGACCAGATCTTGCTCAAGAAGTATCTTTACAATTTTTAGGATATGGGCATCTTTTTTTCTTTTTAAATTGATACTTACTTGACCAAACTTTAATTTGGGTATAATACCTCATGTAAAAATTGTGCCTCCTGAAGTGTTCATCCTAAAAATAGACTCACTAGGAAGGCCACGTTTCACAGTCTATCCATTGTTTGGAGTGAGACTGTAGTCATGGCCAAAATAATAAAGTCAACATTTACAAAGGTAAATTTTTGGCAGCATCCGGTCATAACATACAGGTGATTCACTAATGATTTATGTACCTGTTTATTTTACATATTTGAAAAATAATAAATACTACCTGACTTTTAAAGTTAATACTGAGAGAATGAGTGAGAAATCAAGGCATATTTATTCAAACAGATTACGGATTTACCCAAAGAAATATTACTGGTCTCACTCTTTATGCCCCTAAAGATCTAAAGTAAAACATTGATTAACAGAAATTTCAGTTAAGACACTGACCCTGTGAAGATAGTCAGATTGGTCAACATTTTTTAGTTTCTTATCCTTAATTAGCAGAGCTGTCCAAAGCGTTTTGATATAAATCTCTTGAGAAAAATAGAATGTAAACTCTTTCCCCTGTTATTAATGCTTGTTTTGTAGATGATGAAGTTTAAAATGATTGATCATGTACTGTAATGATGGATAAGGACAATTTCTGGAAAGGTCAAACCTATTAAATAAATCTTAGAATATATTTAAAAATATCTTATCTGCCTTACTGGAGCATGGTAACTCTTTTCAATGACAGGTGGCCTTCACATCACAGGAATAACAGCAGTGGCAAACAATAGGCATTCATACTTCACTAAAAGTGTGGTGGAGAAGGGAATGAGACTTGTGAAATCATCAGTGCTAAAGTAAGAAGTTAACTTGAACAGGACAGAATAAATAAAGACCTTGACTACAGCCACATAATCCTGAAACATTCTAATGAAAAGTAATGCAAACAAAACAAAAAATAAACAAACCACAGCAACAACAAAGAACCCTTTTAAACAAGCAGATATTTGTTTACATGGTAACATACAAATATTTGAACAACTTATTTTTAATGCCATGCAAAAAATATACTAATAATCGGTTCTTTACAAATAAACTACACTCTTTCTAGCAAACACACATTTTTTATGATGTATTCAAAAGCTTTATTTCTACCAACTTAGGAACTTAGGATAAATTTCACTTAGATTCAACAGAATTATGTAAGTATAGAACTAAAGGAACATTGGTGCTCATCTTGTAAACACAATGCATATTGTTAAAATCTGGGATTCACATTGTCATAAAACAAATTAGTCATTTCTTCCACCTTCATTTATAACTCAGTAGGAATGATTTCCTTATATTTAGAATTATTTGCGAAAGATAATATGTAAGTAGTATATCATTGCATGCATTTATCAGCATTAATCAGCAATCCTTTCAGATCACTCTTTGTTCCCCAAATTTCCATTTAGTTTTGTAGCTGTTTAAACAGGTTAAAATATTTAGGTCACCATATTTTGCATTAGGACTTCTTCTGCCTATAGATTCCTATTTAGACTTAATTGCCCTGGAAATTTTTGTCTGATTCTCTATCACTTAACTCACGTATCATGAAATCTTTCTAACCTTTTCCAGAGAGGTTTAGGTTCTCTCCTAGATTCCCATAAAATTATTTTAAGTTTATGTTATTTAACACATGATCATAATTATATCTTAAATATCTGTCATCTCTACCAGACACCTAGTTCCTCAAGGTCTTATATTATGGAATGATAATTTGTACATCTGTGAAACCTAAAATAGCAAATGATATTTAATATGGATCTAGTTTATAAATGAATGTATGAATGACTAAGAGAAACTTCATAGGAACTTTCACAGAGAATGTTATCACATGAAGCTACCACAACTACAGACACTCAAATGTCTTGCGTGCTATATTAATTTCCTACGGAAGATGCCACAAATTACCACATACTTAGTAGGCTAACTACACAAACTTATTCTCTCACAGTTCTGAAAGGCATAAATCTGAAATCAGTGTCAATGGGCTAAAATCAAGATATTTGGAGAGTTGATACCTTCTGGAGGATGAAGTGAAAATCCATTCCCTGACCTTTCCAGCATCTATTGGTCACCTGTATTCCTTGGCTTGTGGCCCCTTTTAAGAAGTTCAAAGTACATCAATCCACTCTGATTCCCTTATCAAATCTCATTATCCTCCTCCTCTGACTCCTGCTGTGTCTGCCATTAAATGATTACTATGATTACTATGTAATCATGCTGATCACATAGTACCCACCTGAATAATCTCCCCATCTCAAGATTACTAATTTAATCACAACTATGAGGTCTGCTTTACCATATAAGGTAACAGTGATAGGTATTGAGAATTAGGACATGGAGGTATTTGGGGGCTGTTATTCAAGCTACTGCCAATACTCTGTTGCATTCTGACAGAGAATCATGTGAACACAGTTTAACTTTTTCTTAATGACACAACATCATCATTACATAAGTCAGCAACTTCAGTGGGATGTAATAGAGTAATATCCATTGCAGAAAAGAGATGCCTTTCTCTACCACAGAGCTTTTCAAGGTGTTTTTGTTTTTGTTTTTGTTTTTTGGAAGGGAATTACTATGTGAGGTGGCAGGGAGGGGAACAGAAAAGATAAATCTTTTCTCAAAAGAGGATTTTGGGAAAAGCTTCTGTGTATTAAGCATTTAAAAACAAGCTACTTAAATGGAAGCTGAGTGGTTGCTCCAGAGTTCTATTGTTTGGTTTCCCCTCTACTCCAAAAGACCCTTTAGGCGCATTATTAGAAGCCAGAGAGAGAGATGGGGAACATAGTTGGAAGAATGCTAACCCTCTCTTCCATGTTTAAAACTTATGTTTACATCTTTACTTGCTATATATCATATTTCATTGTAATACAAATAATATCTGTTTCAAGCAGCCGATCCTCATTTGTTTACGATTTTAACCTAATATAGGCTAGAAAACTTGCTAGAAACTAAAGTTATTAAGCTTCTTTGACTTTTTTCAAAATAGCAGAAAGACATAATTAATATCAACTATGAGTATACTTCGTTTTACTACATGTAATCTTTTTAATGTGTTTTGGTCTATTGTGTCTATGACAAAGAGACTTGCAGAAACTAAGACTTAAGAACCTCTTACCACAGTATAGTGACTCCAGAGATGAGAATTAGATACTAATCTCATGTCATTTTTTCAAATATAAAAACTGCCTTGGTGAGTTGAAGTACTATTTAAATATGCATAGCATCCTAATCAGTGATTTCAGAAAAGAAATGAGTTTAATAGCAGTCTTTCTTAAAACAAGCAGTTTGCTGATACTTATATGGATTTGAGATTGTTGAAGTTACAGATATGAGACCTCTATGTAGCATACTTATATTTTAAAGTTATCTGCATTCTTAAATCTCTTTTGGCCTTCAAAACAATTCTGTCAAGTATGTAGGGCAAGTGTGATTATCCCATTTACAGATATAAAAATCTCATTTCCAAGAAGTCAAATGCTTTCTCACTAAGCAATTATGATTAATTCCTTCATGTTTATCATAATGCTATATTAAAGAAACTCTTACTATTAAGAGTCACTGAGACAATTCTGTCTCAAGAAACAGTATAGAACCAATCTTTTAAAATAGTTTTACCAATTTAACTAACTATATGGTTCACATAGCTAAATATTCATAGCTTTATTATATTTATTATATTGATATATATATCATGTTGGTATCAAAACGCATTGTTTAGAAAACATGTAATATCTCTGATTAAAAATAATTGTTTTAATATCAGGAATTAGCTTTAACATAAAGGAGTAGACATAGTTAGCCACTGCATTATGACAAATAATTCATTACTTCAGTCAAAGAACAAATTTGATGAGTTTTAAAAGAATTTTTAAACAAAGTGAATGAAAAGGAGAAAATAAAAGTTTAATGAATGAAAATATAGCAATTATATATTTAAACTGGTTTGTAAGGAGTGATTTTTATTAATTTTGAATCAGATCAATGACATAGACAACATTTTGTGTTGGAGATATTAATTTTATCAAATGTATTGGAAAGAAACAAGAAACTAATTAGAGGGACATGACAGTTGTCCACTGGAGAGGTAACAGTGGTCTAAACTGCAGTAAAGTATACAAAAGAAAAGGGACAGATGCAAATTACTAGAAGTAAAGTCTAACAGCATTTGTCTATTTGGATATGATAAATTAACAAAGAATAAATGATGAAAGTTATTTAGAAGATGAGAAATTTTAAGAATGATGGCACCATTAAAATAATATAGGCAATCAGAAAAACGGGTAGATGTGGAATGAAAGACTAGCAAGTTCAGTTAGAATATGCCAAGTTTCAGAGATGAGGTAGAAATATCTTGCAAATTACTGAGGTTAGATTTTAAAAAAAAATATTCATTGGAGGTATAGGTTGGAAATAACTGCACTGACATAATAGAAGCAGTGTTAATTACAAATAAATTTGACAAGGAAGACATTGTAAAATGGAGAACGCCCCAATGAGAGAGAGTAAAATGCCTACATTTTACTACATTTCAAAGTTAGATACCTTGCTTAACTTAATTCTCTCTCTCTTCCTCTCTCCCTCTCTCATATTCTTACCCTGCCCTCCTCTCTGCCTGTGTGTGTGTGTCTAAGTCTTGTTTGTCTTTTCTTTTTTTTTTTTTTGGTTTTTGTTGTTGTTGTTTAAGACAGTTGTTTGTTTGTTTGTTTTGAGACTCTTGTTGCCCAGGCTGGAGTGCAATGGCACTACCTTGGCTCACTGCAACCTCCACCTCCCAGGTTCAAGCAATTCTCCTGCCTCAGCCTCCTATACAGGCACCCACTACCACGCCAGTTAATTTTTGTATTTTTAGTAGAGACGGGGTTTCATCATGTTGACCAGGGTGGTCTTGAACTCCTGACCTTAGGTGATCCACCCGCCTTGGCCTCCCAAATGCTGGGAGTACAGGTGTGAGCCACCATGCCCAGCTATTGTTTATATTCTCTAAATATTTCTCCATATCTCATCTACTTTTAAGTAATTACTTTCACTCTAGACCTTATTATTTATCACCTAAAACACTGCAGTTATTTTCTAATTCATCTCCTTGCATTTATTCTTGCAATCGATTTTCTCCAACTTGGTTAAATGCCCTTTCTTGACATAAAATGTTATCATGTCTCTCTTAAAACCATTGAATGCTTTTCCGTTATTTCTGTGAAAAAAGTCTAAATATCTCAACTTGATGTAAAAGATGTCTCATCATCTAAGGTGCCCTAAATCACCACTTTCCAACTGACATCTCTTCTGTACCAATCTTCTTTCAATTTTACAAGTGTACAATGTCTCAATGTCCAGCTCTTTTCATGACTTTTCTTCCTACCTGGAATATTCTTCTGTTTAACTTTTTTCTGAAAAACACATTTTTGCTCTTTCATTTTAGGTATTGATGTAACTGTTGCCTCCTAAATGAATTACTCCTTTTTGTTTCCACACCTCTGATGTACTCTCTAACATTTCTTGTGCTTCACTATTTCTGGGAGGTCGACCTTATAACTGCATCACTAGAGGTTTTTTTGTGTGTGTTGTGGCTTCTAGTTGCACTCCTCTAATGGGAAACACACACAGACCAGTGGGCAGAAGTAAGGAGACATCAAGGTCAAGGTAGTTCTTTTCTTCCCCCTTCTTTGACACTACACTCTGACAGTAGTTATATCTTTCTGTAATGACAATTTCCATCAAGTGACCCCAGTTCTGTGACTCCAATAGGACTATGCTCTCTCCTCCGTTCTTTCAGTCTTAGGAAATGTAACCATTTTGTAATGTTACTAGCTTCTGAGCATCTCAACATCCTCTGTTTAGTTAACTGTGCACACATTCTGTTTGAAATACATTCATTAATGTTTCTGTCTGAGTGAATCTCTACCAATACCTAGTTGATGTTGTCATTCATACTAGGAGTGGTCCCAGAAATTTGACGACTATCGTAAGATTCTGGATCTGTGTTGCTCACATATTTGATGAACGTATGATCTCCAGTCAGGGAAAAAGGTAATAATCCTAATTTGTAGCATGCATTGCATCACAATTATCCAGGTTACCTTTGGTTGTAGTTCAGGATAGATTAGCAATAGACCATAAATACTTGGGTGATCATGCAGGCTCTTGTTACTCATTGTTATGGCAACAGTGATGAATAGAAAGAATGTAGGCTGGTATCATCAGACAGTACTGGAAAACAAAACATTATATTAAGGAACACATGCACCCAATTCAAGAATAAAGAAGAGAACACTTAAAAAAAAAAAGACTTCTATGGGGCCAAAACAAAACAAACAAACAAACAAACAAAAAACCTCTATTTATTCCAATAGCTACTGGGCTGACAGGGCTAAGCATCTGTCCCTGAAACTGACTCTGTGTTTCACAGTTATTATGCCAGTGCATGAACTCATCAAGTCTCTTCCTATGCTATAGATAGGAAAGTGATTAGGAAGAAATATATTCCCGATGAATTGAGGTAGAGACATTTCATCACACATTAATGATTTGAATGGAGAAGTCAAATCTTTCTTTGCTTAAATATCTTTCAATGATCTTGGCTGGAGTAGGTATCTCTCAAGGAAATACCACTTTTCCAAAAGACACAAATCTATACCCCTCACTGCCTGATGAGTTAAATACTAGAATTTCACAGAGGGAGAATTGCAAGATCTTTTCCAAGAGTAAGATCTTTTCCAAGAATAGAAAGAGTACGTACCAACATATCTGCAAGATCTTTCCCTGAAGACTATGTGTTAGAATTGACTCTGTTGTTATTAGATCAAACAAAACAAAATCTGGTGTTACATAACAGATTTTTCAATGTTGGGAAATTTACTTGGAATTTGTAACTTCATTTGTTTATCTGAACACTTGCAATGCTCTATGAGTTTTCTTGTTTGGTTACTTGAAGCCTGAATTCAATAGTGGCTTCCCATCAATGAGATAAAGATTCCAGAACTTGTCTTTAATACTGTAAAGGATATGAGAATATCAGAGCAGATCTATAGTATGCAACTTTCCCTGCCACATAGAGCAGGGAAAATGTACACATGTGGAGGACCTAGAAGATATTCCTTCCCAAAGGCATTTTTAAAAAAAAAAGGTTTTGGCAGAGCACCAGCATTTTCTCTAAAATTCTTTGATGTTATCCCACCGTAAGCTGAAGATGCTAATGCGTCATTTAATCGCACTCTTCATCAATGTGAACAATTGGACCAAAAAGTTATAGAAGCTGGATGTTGGCGTCTACTAATGATCAGAAACAAGATAATCACAAGCTGAAAGGCCAAAGTTGCATTCAAAATATTTTAACGGCAGGATCTATGACAGTAGTTAATTGATTATTAAATCCCTGTGAATGAAAGAGATGGGTAGTCATTATGATGTTGGCTCATCTATGTATTCAGAAAAAAACATGTTTTTGGAACTTGTGTAGTTTTACTGAGTTCCACATCTGAGCCAGTTCATGTACCTAGAACTCCTTACTTGCAGAGCAAGGCTAGTTCATCATGGGTGACACTCTGCAGTGGAGAGTCAAATGCATATTTTAAATCTTCCTCCAAACCATTACCAGAGGAACCTGTGGCCACATACAATAATGTTTGTACATGGCTATGATAGAAATACATAGAACCTTCTGGGGGTTATTGAATGGTCAGTCCAAAGCAACATTTGTTCCTATGAAACAGAAACACTACCATGAGTCAGTCATCAGTGTGGTTAATTATAGAGGTTACATGACAGATGAAATTGTTCCCTGAATCCGATTCTCAGTGGATCCAATGGTTATTTCTCTAGTATCTGAAAGTATAGATAAATAAAAATATTCGATGAGTAGTAGAAAACATATATCTGTTTCTTCACCTGTATAATATAGCTATATCAATGGGAAGAATCAAGTTAAATGAAGAATAATCCCAGGAAAATTGACAACCTTCTACCACTATAATAATAATCTAAACATGTTCCAAATTGGCATAGTCTCTGACACCTAATGTGCATCTATTTTCTTAGCAAATTTCTCTCAAAAAATTTCCAATTAGTTACAACAACCAGAAGTTTGTTTTACCTAGCAGGGACAGCCATATGTCTCTACTGTCTTAAATCAAGGTCAGAACAAATCTACTGCATTCTGTCATACATGACCTACGAGAACATTTTAGTGTTCCAGAAAATATCGTAATTGAACATTATATTGATGACATTATTTTACTTTGTGAGCTAAAAGTAGCAAGTATCCTATATGGCATAGTAGTGTGACACATTTTAGAGGATGAGAGAAAAACCCCAACACAAATTTAGAGGTCTATCACATTAGTGAAGTTTTAGGGTTCCAATGCTCTTGGAATGTCAAGATGTTTCTCTAAAATGAGTGATAATTTGCAGCATCTTGCACTGCTACAACATATGGTGAGCCTATTTATGTTTGATGTCTGCTATTCTGTCTACTTATTTGGTAAGCAACAAGTCTGTCAGTTTTAACTGGGCCCAGTGTAAAATGCATCTCTGTGGCAGTTGTGGGTCTTATGTCCACCACTAGGATAAGTGTATGCAGTGGTTAGCTGTTATTTACAGAAGGAGATACATATCGAAGATACCTGAATACAACATACAGACTGAAAATTCACCAGTGAGAAGCCACATTTACTGTGATCTAAAGAGGTGTTGGGATTTTCTGTCACATGTGCTTATCAAAAAACAAGCAGAATAATACAACAGGTTTGGAGGTCTTACTTAAGAGGGAGAAACACTTTTGCCAGGGAGCACATTCATGGATGCTGAGAATGTTTATCGGCCTTTTGGCTTTTACATCTTCTAGAATCAACAGGCATCAAGAAGATTATTTTACTGGTTGTGGAAATTATTCCCCATTACCAAGGGAAAATTGGGTCATGACTACACATTGGAAAGTAGGAATGTTATACCTGGAACCTAGGAAATTCACTTGTGTGCCTTCTAGAGCTTCTAAGTTCATTAATAATAATAAATGGAAAAATGAGACAATTGAATAAAGACAGAATGACCTGCTACCCAGACTATGTTAGAGTAGTAAATTAGGTCACCTATCTCTTGAGGAAACTCTACAATGTGATAGAGGAAAAGAAGGATAAGAAATAAATGATGGTAAAGTTACAAGTTACGAATCTTAATATTGACCAGCAAGCATCAGGGTCTGTAGAAATTATACTTGTCATTTCTGATTATTTGTTTGCCTCATTTTTCAGGTCAACGAACATGAAGAATAATGGTGATATGTATTATCATCATGTGGGTTCTGCATGAAAATAAAGCAATCTGACATCATCCCTCATTATTGAGTCTAATGGCAGTTATGCCTCACCTGAGTTATCAATGAGAATTCCTTCATTTGATTAAATGGCAAGAATAAAATCTGAGTAGCAAGAGAAGCAATCTGTACTGATTGTATTTCATCCTCTCCTACCCTAACCCATTCATTGTCTGTTTTGTTCTGTACTCCAAGTGGTTGATATAATATGTATCACGTGTGCTCTCTAAAAGTTCACTTCTAGTTAAGTTTGGTCAATGACAAGCATGGGCAGGAGACTGAAACTGGGGAAACAAGAGTTCCAGGTATTTTTTCTCTCAGTGCTGCAGCTGTGACCCTTATGACCATGGCTCCCAAAGGGCTGAACTTTCAGTGCCCCCATTCCTTCGGACTTTAGTAACACTATTTCTTTCTTTTCTCCTTCAGCCTTGGGGATAATAATGACTTGTTTCTGTTGTTAGCCTCTAGATGTCTCTAAAATCGAACTTCTCTCTGGAAGCAGTTACCACACTAACTCTCTTTAAGCTATCTGAGGGGATTTTTATCGTATGGCCATGCCGCAAGTCATACACTTTTCTTTGATCACTTCCATCCCTCTAGTATAGGATACGTATTTTTTCTGTATACTTGCATGGGCCTCTGGGAAATTCCTGTTATAACCCTATCACATGTTTTGGCATTTTCTGTTATACTGTTTATGTCCAATATAAGACAAACCTGAAAGAAATATAGAACTTTTCTCTCCTGTTCACAGCTATATGTCTCCAGGCTAAGAAAGTATGTGATATATAGCAGGTATTTTTAAATGAATGAATTAATGAATACAATCAGGGTTTATTTTTTTAGTTTAGATTCAGGGGTTACAAGTGCATGTTTGTTATATGGGTAATGATGGAGAATGGGCTTCTAATGTGCCCATCACCTAAATATTGAACATTGTATCTAACAGGTAAAGTTTTAACCCTCAAACCCCTCTTACTCTCCCTCATTTTGGAAGCTTCAGTTTCTGTTATTTCCATCTTTATGTATATGTGTCCACTGTTTAGTTCACATTTATAAGTGAGAACATGCAATATTTGATTTTCAGTTTGTGAGTTAGGTCACTTAGGACAATGTCTTTTAGCTTCATCCGTGTTGCTGCAGAGGACATGATTTCCTTCTTTATAGCTCATTGTATTCTATGGTGTATATAAACCATATTTTCTTTGTCAACCACTGATGAACACTTAGTTGGTTCCATAACTGTTGTTGTGAATACTGCTGTGATAAACATACAAGGGCAGGTGTCTTTTTCACCTGACAATTTATTTTCCTTTTTTTTTTCAATTGTACTTTAAGTTCTAGGATACATGTGCAGAAGGTGCAGGTTTGTTACATAGGTATACACGTGCCATGGTGGTTTGCTGCACCCATCAACCCATCATCTACATTAGGTATTTCTCCTAATGCTATCCCTCTCCTAGCCCCCCAACACCCCAACAGGCCCCGGTGTGTGACGTTCCCCTCCCTGTGTCCATGTGTTCTCATTGTTCAACTCCCACTTATGAGTGAGAACAGTGGTGTTTGCTTTTCGGTTCCTGCGTTAGTTTGCTGAGAATGATGGTTTACAGCTTCATCTGTGTCACTGCAAAGAACGTGAACTCATCCTTTTTAAGGCTGCATAGTATTCCATGATGTATATGTGCCACCTTTTCTTTATCCAGTTTATCATTAATGGGCTTTTGGGTTGGTTCCAAGTCTTTGCTATTGTCAATAGTGCTGCAATAAAGATATGTGTGCATGTGTCTTTATAATAGAATAATTTATAACCCTTTGGATATATACCCAGTAATGGGATTGCTGGGTCAAATGGTATTTCTGGTTCTAGATCCTGAAGGAATTGCCACACTGTCTTCTGCAATAGTTGAACTAATTTACACTCCCATCAACAGTGTAAAAGTGTTCCTATTTTTCCACATCCTTTCCAGCATCTGTTATTTCCTGATTTTGTTTTTTGGAGAGGGGGTGGTGGGACGGAGTCTCACTCTTTCACCCAGACTGGAGTGTAGTGGTGCGATCTCAGCTCACTGCAGCTTCCGCCTCCCAGGTTCAGGTGATTCTCCTGCTTCAGCCTCCGGAGTAGCTGGGACTACAGGCACACACCGCAACACCCGGCTAATTTTTTGTATTTTTAGTAGAGACCGGGTTTCACCATATTGCCCAGGCTGGTCTCGAAGTCCTGAGCTCAGGCAATCTGCCTGCCTTGGCCTCCCAAAGTGCTAGGGTTACAGATGTGAGCCACTGCGCCTGGCCTTCCTGACTTTTTAATGATCGCCATTCTAACTGGTGTGAGATGGAATCTCATCGTGATTTTCATTTGCATTTCTCTAATGACCAGTGATGATGAGCTTTTCTTCATATTTTTCTTGGCCACATAAATGTCTTTTTTTGAGAAGCAACTGTTCATATCCTCCACCCACTTTTTGATGGGGTTGTTTTTTTCTTTTAAATCTGTTTTAAGTTCCTTGTAGATTCTGAATATTAGCCGTTTGTCAGATGGATAGATAGCAAAAATTTTCTCCCATTCTATAGGTTGCCTGTTCACTCTGATGATACTTTATTTTGCTGTGCAGAAACTCTTTAGGTAATTAGATCCCATTTTGTCAATTTTGGCTTTTGTTGCCATTGCTTTTGGTGTTTTAGTCATGAAGTCTCTGCCCATGCCTATGTTCTGAATGGTATTGCCCAAGGTTTTTTCTCTAGGGTTTCTATGGTTTGAGGTCTTATGTTTAAGTCTTTAGTCCATCTTGAGTTAATTTTCATACAAGATGTAAGGAAGGGGTCCAGTTTTAGCTTTCTGCATATGGCTAGCCAGTTTTCGCAACACAATTTATTAAACACGGAATCCTTTCCCCATTGCTTGCTTTTGTTAGGTTTGTCAAAGATCACATGGTTGTAGATGTGTGGTGTTATTTCTGAGGGCTCTGCTCTGTTCTATTGGTCTATATATCTGTTTTGGTACCAGTATCATGCTGTTTTGGTTACTCTAGCCTTGTAGCATAGTTTGAAGTCAGGTAGCATGATACCTCCACTTTGCTCTTTTTGCTTAGGATTGTACTGGCAATGCGGGCTCGTTTTTGGTTCCATATGAAATTTAAAGTCGTTTTTTCTAATCTTGTGAAGAAAGTCAACAGTAGCTTGATGGGGATAGCATTAAATCTATAAATTATTTTGAGCAGTATGGCCATTTTCATAATAATGATTCTATCCATAAGCATGGAATTTTTTTCCATTTCTTTGTGTCCGCTCTTATTTCCTTGAGCAGTGGTTTGTAGTTTTCCTTGAAGAGGTCCTTCACATCCTTTGTAAGTTGTATTCTTAGGTATTTTATTATCTTTATAGGTATTGTGAATGGGAGTTCACTCAGGATTTGGCTGTCTATTATTAGTGTATATGAACGCTTGTGTTTTTTGCACATTGATTTTGTATGAGACTTTGCTGAAGTTACTTATCAGCATAAGATTTGGGGCTGAGACAATGGGGTTTTCTAAATATACAATCGTGTCAACTGCAAACAGAGATAATTTGACATTCTCTCTTCCTATTTGACTATCCTTTATTTCTTTCTCTTGTCTGATTGCCCTAGCCAGAACTTCCAATAGTATGTTGAATAGGAGTGGTGAGAAAGGGCATCCTTGTCTTGTGCCAATTTTCAAAGGGAATGCTTCCAGTTTTTGCCCATTCAGTATGATATTGGCTGTGGGTTTGACATTAATAGCTCTTATTATTTTCAAGTATGTTCCAATAATACCTAGTTTATTCAGAGTTTCTAGCATGAAGGGACGTTGAATTTTATCAAACGGCTTTTCTGCATTCATTGAGATAATTGTGGTTTCATCATTAGTTCTGTTTATGTGATGGATTGTATTTATTGATCTGCATATGTTGAACCAGCCTTGCATCCCCAGGATGAAGCTGACTTGCTCGTGATGGATAAGCTTTTTGATGTGCTGCTGGATTCTGTTTGCCACTATTTTATTGAGGATTTTTTCATCGATGTTCATCATGGATATTGGCCTGACATTTTCTTTTTTTGTTGTGTCTCTGCCAGGTTTTGGCATCAGGATGATGCTGGTCTCAAAAAATGAGTTAAGGAAGAGTCCCTCTTTTTCTATTGTTTGGAATAATTTCAGAAGGAATGGTACCAGCCCCTCTTTGTATCTCTGGTAGAATTCGGATTTGAATCCGTCTGGTCCTGAGCTTTTTTTGGTTGATAGGCCATTAATTACTGCCTCAATTTCAGAACTTGTTATTAGTCTATTCAGGTATTCGACTTCTTCCTGGTTTAGCCTTGGGATGGTGTATGTGGCTCAGGAATTTGTCCATTTCTTCTAGATTTTCTAGCTTATTGGCATAGAGGTGTTTATAATATTCTCTGATAATAGTTTGTATTTCTGTGCAAGCAGTAGTGATATCCCCTTTATCAATTTTTACTGTGTCTATTTGATACTTCTCTCTTTTCTTCTTTGTTGGTCTGGCTATTGTTCTATCTATTTTGTTAATGTTTTTTAAAAAAGGAACTCCTGGATTCATTGATTTTTTGAAGGGATTTCTGTGTCTCTATCTCCTTTAGTTCTGCTCTGATCTTAATTATTATCTGTCTTCTGCTAGCTATTGAATTTGTTTGCTCTTGCTTCCCTAATTCTGTTAGTTGTGATGTCAGGGTGTTGATTTCGGATCTTTCCCACTTTCTCCTGTAGACATTTAGTGCTATATATTTCCCTCTAACCACTGCTTTAGCTGTGTCCCACATATTCTAGTGTGTTGTGTCTTTCTTCTCCTTAGTTTCAAAGAACATATTTATTTTTGCCTTAATTTTGTTATTTGCCCGGTGGTAATTCAGGAGACAGTTTTTCAGTTTCCATGTAATTGTGCAGTTTTCGATGAGTTTATTATTATTATGCTTTAAGTTCTAGTGTACATGTGCACAACATGCAGGTTTGTTACATATGTATACATGGGCCATGTTGGTGTAGTGCACCCATGAACTCGTCATTTACATTAGGTATATCTCCTAATGTTATCTCTCCCCCTACTGCCTGCCCACAATAGGCCCCGGTGTGTGATGGTCCCCTTCCTGTGTCCAAGTGATCTCACTGTTCAATTCCCACCTATGAGTGAGAACATGTGGTGTTTGGTTTCCTGTTCCTGCAACAGTTTGCTGAAAATTATGGTTTCTAGCTGCATCCATGTCCCTACGAAGTACTGAACTCATCCATTTTTATGGCTGCATAGTATTCCCTGGTGTATATGTGCCACATTTTCTTAATCCAGTCTGTCACTGATGGACATTTGGGTTGATTCCAAGTCTTTGCTATTGTGAATAGTGTCACAATGAACATACGTGTGCACGTGTCTTTATAGCAGCATGATTTATAATCCTTTGGGTATATACCCAGTAATGCTATGGCTGGGTCATATGGTATTTCTAGTTCTAGATCCTTGAGGAATTGCCACACTGTTTTCCACAATGGTTGAACTAGTCTACAGTCCCACCAACAGTGTAAAAATGTTCCTATCTCTCCACATCCTCTCCAGCACCTGTTGTTTCCTGACTTTTTAATGATTGCCATTCTAACTGGTGTGAGATGGTATCTCATTGTGCCTTTGATTTGCATTTCTCTGATGGCGAGTGATGAGCATTTTTTCATGTGTCTGTTGGCTGTATGAATGTCTTCTTTTGAGAAGTGTCTGTTCATATCCTTTGCCCACTTTTTTGATGGGGTTGTTTTTTTCTTGTAAATTTGTTTGAGTTCTTTGTAGGTTCTGGATATTAGCCCCTTGTCAGATGAGTAGATTGCAAAAATTTTCTCCCATTCTGTAGGTTGCCTGTTCACTCTGATGGTAGTTTCTTTTGCTGTGCAGAAGCTCTTTAGTTTCATTAGATCTCATTTGTCAATTTTGGCTTTTGTTGCCATTGCTTTTGGTGTTTTAAACATTAAGTCCTTGCCCATGCCTGTGTCCTGAATGGTATTACCTAGGTTTTCTTCTAGGGTTTTTATGGTTTTAGGTCTAACATTTAACTCTCTAATCCATCTTGAATTAATTTTTGTATAACTAGTAAGGATCCAGTTTCAGCTTTCTGCTTATGGATAGCCAATTTTCCCAGCACCATTCATTAAAAAGGGAATTCTTTCCCCATTTCTTGTTTTTGTCAGGTTTGTCAAAGATCAGATGGCTGTAGATGTGTGGTATTATTTCTGAGGTCTCTGTTCTGTTCCATTGGCCTATATCTCTATTTTGGTACCAGTAACGTGCTATTTTGGTTACTGTAGCCTTATTGTGTAGTTTGAAGTCAGGTAGTGTGATGCCTCTAGCTTTGTTCTTTGGGCTTAGGATTGTCTTGGCAATGCAGGCTCTTTTGGTTCCATATGAACTTTAAAGCAGTTTTTTCCAATTCTGTGAAGAAAGTAATGGGTAGCTTAATGGGGATGGCATTGAATCTATAAATTACCTTGGGCAGTATGGCCATTTTCACGATATTGATTCTTCCTATCCATGAGCATGGTATGTTCTTCCATTTGTTTGTGTCCTCTTTTATTTCACTGAGCAGTGGTTTGTAGTTCTCCTTGAAGAGGTCCTTCACATCCCTTGTAAGTTGGATTCCTAGGTATTTTATTCTCTTTGAAGCAATTGTGAGTGGAAGTTCATTCATGATTTGACTCTCTGTCTGTTATTGGTGTATAAGAATGCTTGTGATTTTTGCACATTAATTTTGTATCCTGAGACTTTGCTGAAGTTGCTTTTCAGCTTAAGGAGATTTTGGGCTGAGACAATGGGGTTTTCTAAATATACAATCATATCATCTGCAAACAGGGACAATTTGACTTCTTTTCCTAATTGAATACCCTTGATTTCTTTCTCTTGCCTGATTGCCTTAGCCAGAAATTCCGACACTATGTTGAATAGGAGTGGCGAGAGAGGGCATCCCTGTCTTGTGTCAGTTTTCAAAGGGAATTTTTCCAGTTTTTGCCCATTCAGTATGATACTGGCTGTGGGTTTGTCATAAATAGCTCTTATTATTTTGAGATACGTTCCATCAATACCGAATTTATTGAGAGTTTTTAGCATGAAGGGCTGTTGAATTTTGTCAAAGGCTTTTTCTGCATCTATTGAGATAATCATGTGGTTTTTGTCTTTGGTTCTGTTTATATGCTGGATTACATTTATTGATTTGCATATGTTGAACCAGCCTTGCATCCCAAGGATGAAGCCCACTTGATCATGGTGGATAAGCTTTTTGATGTGCTGCTGGATTCAGTTTGTCAGTATTTTATTGAGGATTTTTGCATCAATGTTCGTCAGGGATATTGGTCTACAATTCTCTTTTTTTGTTGTGTCTCTGCCAGACTTTGGTATCAGGATGATGTTGGCCTCATAAAATGAGTTAGGGAGGATTCCCTCTTTTTCTATTGATTGGAATAGTTTCAGAAGGAATGGTACAACCTCTCCTTGTACCTCTGGTAGAATTCGGCTGTAAATTTGTCTGTTCCTGGACTTTTTTTGGTTGGTAGCCTATTATTGCCTCAATTTCAGAGCCTGCTATTGGTCTACTCAGGGATTCAACTTCTTCCTTGTTTAATCTTGGGAGAGTGTATGTGTCCAGGAGTTTATCCATTTCTTCTAGGTTTTCTAGTTTATTTGTGTAGAGGTGTTTATAGTATTCTCTGATGGTAGTTTGTATTTCTGTGGGGTCAGTGGTGATATCCCCTTTATCATTTTTTATTCCATGTATTTGATTCTTCTCTCTTTTCTTCTTTGTTAGTCTTGCTGACAGTCTTTCAATTTTGTTGATCTTTTCAAAAAACCAGCTCCTGGATTCATTGATTTTTTGAAGGGTTTTTTTGTGTCTCTATCTCCTTCGGCTCTGCTCTGATCTTAGTTATTTCCTGCCTTCTGCTAGCTTTTGCATGTGTTTGTTCTTGCTTCTCTAGTTCTTTTAATTGTGATGTTAGGGTGTCAATTTTAGATCTTTCCTGCTTTCTCTTGTGGGCATTTAGTGCTATAAATTTCCCTCTACACACTGCTTTAAATGTGTCCCAGAGATTCTGGTATGTTGTATCTTTGTTCTCATTGGTTTCAATGAACATCTTTATTTCTGTCTTCATTTCACTATGTACCCAGTAGTCATCCAGGAGCAGGTTGTTCAGTTTCCATGTAGTTGAGCAGTTTTGATTGAGTTTCTTAGTCTTGAGTTCTTTGAGTGAGTTTCTTGATACTGAGTTCTAACTTGATTACACTGTGGTCTGAGAGACTGTTATGATTTCCATTCTTTTGCATTTGCTAAGGATTGTTTTACTTCCAATATGTGGTCAATTTTAGAATAAGTGTAGTGTGGTGCTGAGAAGAATGCATATTCTGTTGATTTGGAGTGGAGAGTTCTGTAGATGTCTATTAGATCCACTTCACCCAGAGCTGAGTTCAAGTCCTGAATATCTTTCTTAATTTTCTGTCTCATTTATCTGTCTAATATTGACAGTGTGGTGTTAAAGTCTCCCATTATTATTGTTTGGGAGTCTAAGTCTCATTGTAGGTCTTTAAGAACTCGCTTTATGGGCCGGGCGCGGTGGCTCAAGCCTGTAATCCCAGCACTTTGGGAGGCCGAGACGGGCGGATCACGAGGTCAGGAGATCGAGACCATCCTGGCGAACACGGTGAAACCCCATCTCCACTAAAAAAAAAAATACAAAAAACTAGCCGGGCGAGGTGGCGAGCGCCTGTAGTCCCAGCTACTCGGGAGGCTGAGGCAGGAGAATGGCGTAAACCCGGGAGGCGGAGCTTGCAGTGAGCTGAGATCTGGCCACTGCACTCCAGCCTGGGCGACAGAGGGAGACTCTGTCTCAAAAAAAAAAAAAAAAAAAAAAAAAAGAACTCGCTTTATGAATCTGGGTATTCCTGTATGGGGTGCATATATATTTATGATAGTTAGCTCTGCTTGTTGCATTGATCCCTTTATCATTATGTAATGCCTTTGTCTTTTTTTTTTTTATCTTTGTTGATTTAAAGACTGCTTTATTAGAGACTAGGATTGCAACACCTGCTTTTTTATTTTTGCCTTCCATTTGCTTGGTGTTACTCCATTCCTTTATTTTGAGCCTCTGTGTGTCTTAACATGTGAGATGTGTCTCCTGAATACAGTACACTAATGGGTCTTGACTCTATCCAATTTGCTAGTCTGTATTTTTTAATTGGATCATTTAGCCCATTTACATTTAAGGTTAATATTGTTACGTGTGAATTTGATCCTGTTATGTTGATGTTAGCTGGTTATTTTGCCCGTTAGTTGTTGCAGTTTCTTTATAGTGTCATGAACTTTACTATTTGGTTTGTTTTTGCAGTGGCTGGTACTGGTTTTTGCTTTCCATATTTAGTGCTTCTTTCAGGAGCTCTTATAAGGCAGGCCTAGTATTGACAAAATCTCTCAGTATTTGCTTCTCTGTAAAGGATTTTATTTCTCCTTTGTTTATGTAGCATAGTTTGGCTGGATATGAAATTCTGGGTTGAAAATTCTTTTCTTTAAGAATGTTGAATATTAGCCCCTACTCTCCTCTGGCTTTTAGGGTTTCTGCAGAGAGATCCACTGTTAGTCTGATGGGCTTCCCTTTGTGGGTAATCCGACCTTTCTCTCTAGCTGCCGTTAACATTTTTTCCTTTGTTTCAACATTGGTGAATTTGACGATTATGTGTCTTGGGGTTGCTCTTTTCAAGGAGGAATGTCTTTGTGTTGTTCTCTGTATTTCTTGAATTTGAATTTTGGCCTGTCTTGCTAGACTGAGGAAGTTCTCCTGGATAATATCCTGAAGAGTGTTTTCTAACTTGGTTGCATTCTCCTTGTCACTTTCAGGTACACCAAGCAAACATAGATTTGGTCTTTTCACATAGTCTCATATTTTTTGGAGGCTTGTTTGTTCCTTTTCATTCTTTTTTCCTCTAATCTTGTCTTCACAGTTTATTTTATTGACTTTGTCTTCAACCTCTGATATCCTTTCTTCCACTTGATCGATTCAGTTATTTGTACTTGCATATGCTTCATGAAGTTCTTATGCTGTTTTTTCAGCTCCATCAGGTTATTTACATTCTTCTCTAAACTAGTTATTCTAGTTAGCAGTTCCTCTAATCATTTTTCAAGGTTCTTAGCTTTCTTGCATTGGGTTGGAGCATGCTCCTTTAGCTTGGAGGAGTTTGTTATTACCTACCTTCTGAAGCCTACTTCTGTCAATTCATCAAACTCATTCTCCCTCCAGTTTCATTCCCTTGCTGGCAAAGAGTTGTGATCCTTTGGAGGAGAAGAGGCATTCTGGCTTTTGTGATTTTCAGCTTTTTTGTGCTAGTTCTTCCTCATCTTTGTGGATTTATCTACCTTTGGCCTTTGATGTTGGAGACCTTCAGATGGGGTTTTTGAGTGGACATCCCTTTTGCTGATGTTGATGCTATTCCTGTCTGTTAGTTAGTTTTCCTTCTAACAGGCCCCTCTGCTGCAGGTCTGCCAGAGTTTGCTGGAGGTCCACTACAGACCCTCTTTGCCTGGGTATCACCAGTGGAGGCTGCAGAACAGCAAAGATTGCTACCTGTTCCTCCCTCTAGTAGCTTTATCCAAGAGGGGCACCCACCAGATGCCAGCCAGAGCTCTCCTGTATAAGGTGTCTATTGACCCCTACTGGGTGGTGTCTCTGAGTCAGGAGGCAAAGGGGTCAGGGACCCACTTGAAGAAGCGGGCTGTGCTGGGAGATCTGCTGTTCTTTTCAGAGCTGACAGGCAAGAACATTTAAGTCTGCTGAAGCTGTACCCACAGTCACCCCTTCCCCCAGGTGCTCTGTCCCTGGAAGATGGGAGTTTTAACTTTAAGACCCTAACTGGGGCTGCTGCCCTGCCCAGAGAGGAGGAATCTAGAGAAGCAGTCTGGCTACAATAGCTTTGCTGTGCTGTGGTGGGCTCCACCCAGTTTGAACTTCCCAGTGGCTTTGTTTACACTGTGAGGGGAAAACCACATACTCAAACCTCAGTAATGGCAGATGCCCTTCTCCCTACCAAGCTTCAGTGTCCCAGGTCAACTACAGACTGCTGTGCTGGCAGTGAGAATTTCAAGCCAGTGGATCTTAGCTTGCTGGGCTCCATTGGGGTGGGATCTCCTGAGCAAGATCACTTGGTTCCCTGGCTTGAGCCCCCTTTACAGGGGAGTGAATGGTTCTGTCTCACTGGCATTCCATGCACCACCGGGGTATGGAAAAAAACTCCTGCAGCTAGCTCAGTGTCTGCCCAAATGGACATCCAGTTTTGTGCTTGGAACCCAGGGCCCTGATGGTATAGGCACCTAAGGGAATCTCCTGGTCTGCGGGTTGTGAAGACGACGGGAAAAGCATAGTATCTGGGCTGGAATGCACCCTTCCTCATGGCAAAGTCTCTTACAGCTTCTCTTGACTAGGGGAAGGAGTTCCCCGAACACTTGCGCTTCCTGGGTGAGGCAACGACCCAACCCTGCTTTGGCTCACCCACTGAGGGCTGCACCCACTGTATAACCAGTCCCAATGAGATGAGCTGGGTACTTCAGTTGGAAATGCAGAAATCACCCACTTTCTGCATTGATCTTGTTGGGAGCTGCAGACCGGAGCTGTTCCTATTCGACCATCTTGCCATCCAACCTCTTTATTTTCCTTTCAGTTGACACCCAGCAGTGATGTTGCTGGCTTAAATTGTAGTTCTATTTTCAGCTGTTTGAAATATCTCCATACTGTTTTCGCAAGAGGTTGAACTAATTTACATTCCCACCAACAGTGTATAAACATTCTTTTTTCTCTACATTCATGCCAACATCTGTTGTTTTTTGACTTTTTAATAATAGCCACTCTGATTACTATAAAATGATATCTCAGTGTGACTTAAATTTGCATTTCTCTCATGATTACTGATGTTGAGCATTTTTAAAATATGTATATATGTATGTCTTCTTTTGATAAATATCTGGTCATGTTCTTTGCCCAATTTTTAATGAAGTTATTTGTCTTATTCCTGGTGAGTTGTTTGAGTTTCTTGTAGACTCTAAATATTAGTCCTTTGCCAAGAGGCCTAATTTGCAAATATTTTCTCTCAGTCTGTAGGTTGTCTGTTTTCTC
This sequence comes from Chlorocebus sabaeus, assembly GCF_047675955.1. Lineage (NCBI taxonomy): Eukaryota > Metazoa > Chordata > Mammalia > Primates > Cercopithecidae > Chlorocebus > Chlorocebus sabaeus. The sequence continues at coordinate 18,706,370 of NC_132914.1, forward strand.
TTTTGATTATTTCTTTTGCTGTGTAAAAGCTCTTTAGTTTGAGTCTCATTTGCCTATTTTTTTGGTTTTTAATTTGCTTTTTGTGACTTTTTCATAAATTATTTGGCCAAGACAATGTATGGAAGAATTTTTTCTACATTTTCTTCTAGAATTTTTATAGTTTCAGTTCTTACATTTAGTTCTTTATCAATTTTGAGTTAATTTGTGTATATGATGAGAGATACAGGTCAAAAGTTTCACTCTTCTGCATATGATTATCCAATTTTCCCATTATAATTTGTCAGATAGGGTGTCCTTTCCTCGTTGTTAATTTTTATTGACTTTGTTGAAGATCAGTTTGTCATAGGTATGTGGTCTTATTTCTGGGTTCGCTACTCTGTTCCATTGATCCATGTTTCTATTTTTATACCCGTTACCATGCTGCTTTAGTTAATACAACCTTGTAGTATAATTTGAAGTAAGGCAATGTGATACCTCCAGATTTGTTCTTTTTGCCTAGGATTGCTTTGACTAGTCAAAGTTTTTTTTTGTGGTAAATGAACTTTAGGATTATTTTTTTCTAATTCTGTGAAAAATAACATTGGTAATTTAATAGGATTTGTGTTAAATCTGTAGCTTGCTTTGAGCAATATGGTTATTTTAACAATACTGATTCTTCCAATGTATGAGCATGGAATGTTTTTTCATTTGTTTGTGTCACCTCTGATTTCTTTCATCAGTGTTTTGTAGTTCTCCTCATAGAGATCTTTTATCTCCTTGATTAAATGTATTCCTTGGTATTTTATTTTCTTTGTGGCTACTGTAAATGGGATAAAGTTCTTGATTTTGTTCTCAGCTTAAATGTTATTGGTGTATAGTAATGATACTGATTTTGTACATTGATTTTGTATCCTGAAACTTTACTGAAGTTGTTTATAAAGTGGAGTAGTCATTTGGAGGAGTGTTAAGGGTTTCTAGATATATAATAATATCAGCAAGCAGAGATCATTTGACTTCCTCTTTTCCAAGTTTAATGTCTTTCTTTCTCTTGCCTAATTGTTCTGGTGAGTACTTACCGTACTATGCAGAATAGGAGTGATGAGAATGGACACTATTATCTTGTTCCAGTTCACAGGAGGAAGGCTTTCAGTTTTTGCTCATTCAGTATGATATTGACTGTGAGTTTGTCAATTACTGTTCTTATTACTTTGAAGTATATTCCATTGATGCATAGTTTGTTGAGGGCTTTTATCATGAAGAAATATTGGATTTTGTTGAATGCTTCTTCTGTATCTATTGAGATGATCATATGGTTTTTGTTCTTAGTTCTGTTCATATGGTGAATCCTGTTTATTGAATCATTTATGTTGAAACATCCTTGCATCTCCCCCCTAAAGAAAACCTACTTGATCATGATGAATTATCTTTTTGATGTGCTTTTGGATTTGATTTGCTAATATTTTGTTGAGCAACTTTGTATCTATGATCATTGGGATATTGACTGGTTCTTTTCTCCTTTTTTAATGTTTTTGCATGATTTTCATATCATAGTGATATGAGATTCATAGAATGAGTTAAGGAGGAATCCCTGGTCCTCAATCTTTTGCAATAATTTTAGTACATGGATACCAGCTCCTTGTTGTACATCTGGTGGAATTCAGCTGTGAATCTGTCTGGTTCCAAGATTCCTTTGTTGTTGGAGCTTTTTTTTTAACTACTAATTTGATTTTATTACTCATTATTAGTCTATTCAGGATTTCTATTTCTTCCTGGTTCAATCTTGGGAAGTTGTATATATCCACAATTTTATTAATTTTCTCCAGGTTTTCTAGTTTGTACATATAGTAGTGTTCCTAGTAGACTCTGATGATACTATAAATTACTGTAGTGTCACCTGTAAAGTCACCTTTATCATTTCTGATAGTACTTATTTGAATTGTCTTTTTCTCTTGATTAATCTTGCTGGTGGTCTGTCAGTTGTGTTTGTCCTGTTTGGAGAAGCAACTTTTTGTTTTACTGATCCTTTGTGGCTTTTCATCTCAATCTCCTTTAGTTCTGCTATGATATTTGTTATTTCTTTTGCTAGCTTTGGATTTGGTTTATTTTTGTTTTTGTATGTCTTTGAGACTTGACATTAGGTGGTTAACTTCAGACTTTTATATCTTTTTGATGTAGAAATTTAACACTATAAACTTCTCTTAGCATTGTTTTTGCTGTATTCCAGTAGTTTGGTACACTGTGTCTCTATTTTCATTAGTTTTAAATAAATGATTTTTCTTTTTTTCTTATATTATTTGGGTTGGCGAAAAAATAGTATTTTAAATTCTGCCTTAATTTTATTATTCACTCAACAGTCATTCTGGAGCGAGTTGTTTAGTTTCCATGTATTAGTGTACTTTTGAGAGCTCCTCTTGGTATTGATTTCTAATTTTATTCTATTGTGGTCCAAGAAGATCAAGAAGATACGTAATATGATTTTTATCTTTTAAAATGTATTCAGACTTACTTTATGGCCACATATATGGTCAAATTTGAAGAATGTTCAATGCACATATGAGAAGAATATGTATTTTGCAATTGTTGAGTAGAAAGTTCTATAAATGTCTGTTAGCTCCATTTGGTCTAAATTCCAATTTATGTCAAGTTTTTGTTGTTGTTGTTTATTTTCTACCTCAGTCATCTTTGCAGTAATATCAGTGGAATATTAAAGTTCCCTACTATTATTGTATTTCTATCAGTCTCTTTTCTAAGTCAGCAGTATTTTTTTTTTTTTAATGAATCTGGGTGCTTCAGTGATGAGTACATATATATTTAGGATAGTTAAATCTTCTGGTTGTATTAAGATTTTTATTATTACATATTGTTCTTTTTCTATTCTTACTGTTGTTGGTTTAAGGTTTGTTTATATGATAATGTCTACCTCTCTTCTGTTTTTCAATTGTGTGATATATAATTTTGGACTCTTTTGAGTGTGAAGGTGTCACTAGCCAATAGATGTGTCTCTGTAGGCAACTGGTGGTTGGGTATTATTTTAATCAAATTTTCCACTCTGTATGTTTCAAGTGGATCATTTAGGCCAGGGATGCCCAATCATTTGGCTTCCCTTGGCCAAACTGGAAGAAAAATAGTTGTCTTAGGCCACACATAAAATATACTAAACACTAATGATAGCCGATGACCTAAAAAATTGCAAATATATATATATATATATCTCACAATGTTTTAAAAATGTTTACAAATTTGTGCTGGGCTGCAGGTTAAACAACCTTGATTTGGGCCATTTCTATTCAAGGTTAATATTGTTGTGTGGGGTTTAGTTCCTGTTACGGTGTTGTTAGCTAGGTGTTCTGGAGTGTTAATTGTGTAATTGCTTTATAAGATCTAAGAGCTTTGTACTTATGTGTCCTTTTATGATGGTGACCATCATCCTTCAATTTCCATTGTTGTACATCTTAAATCATCTATTGTAGGTTCAGTCTATTGGTGACAAATTCCTTCAGTATTTACTTGTCTGGAAAATACCTTATTTCCCCTTCATTTATGAAGCTTATTTTGATATGATATGAACTTCTTGGCTAGCATCTTTTTTTCTTTAAGGAGGCTAAAAATAGACCCTCAATCTCTCCTGGCTTGTATGATTTCTGCTGAAAAGTTTGTTGCTTGATGAGCTTTATCTTTAGTGATTTGACCCTGTTCTTCAGCTGCCTTTCAGTTTTTTGTTTTGTTTTGTTTTTGTTTTTGTTTTTTTGCATCTACCTTGGATGGTCTGGTGACTGTATACTTTGATGATGTTCATCTTGTATAGTGTGAAATTGTAGTTAATTATTCTCTCAAATATATTTTCCAGGTTGCTTGTTTCTTATTCTTTCTCTGGAATGCCTGTAAGTTGTAGGTGTTGTTACTTTACACAGTAAATCTCATATTTCTCAAAGGTTTTGTGCATTTCTAAAAAAATTCTTTTTTCTTTATTTTTGTCTGACTGGATTAATTCAAAAGCTCAGGTTTCAAGCTCCGAAATTCTTTCTTTTTTGTTTTTGGTCCAGTCTATTATGCTGTATTTTGGAATTCCTTAAGTATTTTTTTTATTTCCAGAAGTCTTTTTTTCCCCCACAAGATATATACCTCTTCCTTCACTTCCTGGGTAGCTTTTGTGTTGATTTTCAACCTTCCCTTGGATCTCTTTGAGCTTCATTGCAATCCATACTTTTAATTCTTCATTTGCCATTTCTGAGTTCTCATTTTGGCCCTTCGCTAAAGAGCTAGCGTGATCCTTTGGTGGTGTCACGACATTCAGATTTGTCACAGTACCTGCATTTTTATGTTTCCTGATCATCTAGAGAAACTGACACTTCTTATTTTGAATATATTTTCATTCATATGGGGTTTTCCTTTCTCTGTTATTTCCCACATTGAGGCTGTGACTGTAGAATATGTTGGGTAGGGTCTTTTGGTTTTGCTTCTACAGCACTGTGCACTTTTGTTGGGAGGTTTTATATTGGTCTGTGCAGTTTAATCTGAAGGCCAGTACGTAGTGCTTATGGATATGCACCAGCTGTGGCACAAGCAGAGGGGTGTGCACTTGATCTTTGTGTACTGTGAGATAGTCTGTTTCAAATGATGAGCTGGAAAGTGGAGTGCTTGTTGACCTGAGCTTCCTATTCAGCAAGGAGGTATGGGAGACAGCTAGACAGTGCTGGACCCCGTGACTTTCCCATTAATACCCCATGATGAGCACAGACACCAAACCTTATATATATTTGTGTTCAAATGGACCATCCAAATATAAACACAGAAAATGTCATTAAAATTAAATGGGGGCTTCCGTCAATTAAACAGATGCATGTACCATTTTTCTACCAAACAGCTCAGTTGAAATAGTGGTTAAAAAATATTAAAAGGGACATAGGAAGTAAAGGGTGAATGAGTGGAAGAGGAAATATGAGTAACAAATTCTTAGGCAAATAGTAATTGAACAGTCAAAGAAATCAAAGGAACAATTTGATCTATTTGTTGAACACCAGAAATGTAATTGTGTAGAGTTAAAAATCGTTCAATATAAAGCAACAACAACAACAAACCAGCAGTGAGAGGAGAATCAGAAGAATACTTAAGTTCTTGAACTCTACTTGAAATGGTACAATATTATTGAAGATAGATTGTGACGCCTTAAAGATGTATACTAGAAACCCAGAATAAAGCAATAATAAAATAAGAATTATAGCTAATAAACCAACAAAGAAATAAAACGGAATTCTAAAGAATGTTTAGTTAATGCGAAATACAGAAAAAGAAATAAAAAGAAACAAAAAGAAAAAGGGATATATTAAAAGCTAATGGAAGATGATAGATACAAATCCAACAATCTGTAAAAGATTAAATACAAATAAAATGTACATATGAACTAAAAGGGAAAGTTTGTTAGATTAGGTTTTTAAGAAACAAGTCTGAAATAGAATCTCGTTACTAAAATCATATAATAAATGTAAAGGCATATGTAGGTTAAAACAGAGGGGGAATAGTTATATTAACACTAATGCAAGAATGGAGAGGACATATTAATATTGAACCAGTAGATTTTAAAGCACAAGATATTACCAGAATTTTTGAAATGTTATTTCATAATATTGAGGTTAATTAAAAATAACATAGATATTAGTGCCCGAATAACACAGCTCAACATACATGAAATGAAAACTGAGAGAAGCAGAAGGGGAAATAGACACACCCACAATTATTCCCACAGATTTTCCATAAATAATTGATATAAAAGAAGATATAAAATCAAAACATATAGAAAATATGAGCATCACTACTTACTAACTTAATCTACTCAACATTTATAAAACACTCCAACCAGTTGAAGCAAAAAACATGACAGAAACATTTGCCAAGACAGACCCATATTTTGGATCACCAAATAAGTATTTACAAGTTTGAATAGTTTCAAATCATGCACTGCATATTCTCTGACCACAATGGAATTAAATTATAAATCAACAGCTGAAAGATATCTAAAGCTCCTCTCTCCCCCCAAAATTAAATAACACATTTCTAAATAGTCTATAGGTCAAAAAATAAGCAAAAGCAATACAGGTATTTGAACAGAGTAAAAATGAAAACACAGCATATGAAAATTTGTGGGAAGCAGTTAAAATAGTATTTAGAAGAAATTTATAGCAATATACACTACATTTGAGAAAAAGTCATCAAGTCAATAACATTATGTTTCTCACTAAAAATCTAGAAAAACAAACAAATGAAACACAAAGGAATCAGGAAAATAAATCATTAACTGTAAGAAATCAGTAGAAACAGAAAATCAATAGGGAAAACCACTGAAAACAAATGCTGATTATTATTTTTTTAAATTTATTTATTATTATTAAACTTTAAGTTGTAGGGTACATGTGCACAACGTGCAGGTTTGCTACATATGTATACTTGTGCCATGTTGGTGTGCTGCACCCATCAACTCGTCATTTACATCAGGTATAACTCCCAATGCAATCCCTCCCCCCTCTCCCCTCCCCATGATAGGCCCCGGTGTGTGATGTTCCCCTTCCCGAGTCCAAGTGATCTCATTGTTCAGTTCCCGCCTATGAGTGAGAACATGCGGTGTTTGGTTTTCTGTTCTTGTGATAGTTTGCTAAGAATGATGGTTTCCAGCTGCATCCATGTCCCTACAAAGGACACAAACTCATCCTTTTTTATGGCTGCATAGTATTCCATGGTTCTCATCATCACTGGCCATCAGAGAAATGCAAATCAAAACCACAATGAGATACCATCTCACACCAGTTAGAATGGCGATCATTCAAAAGTCAGGAAACAACAGGTGCTGGAGAGGATGTGGAGAAATAGGAACACTTTTACACTGTTGGTGGGATTGTAAACTAGTTCAACCATTATGGAAAACAGTATGGCGATTCCTCAAGGATCTAGAACTAGATGTACCATATGACCCAGCCATCCCATTACTGGGTATATACCCAAAGGATTATAAATTATGCTGCTATAAAGACACATGCACACGTATGTTTATTGCAGCACTATTCACAATAGCAAAGACTTGGAATCAACCCAAATGTCCATCAGTGACAGATTGGATTAAGAAAATGTGGCACATATACACAATGCTGATTATTATATATCAAGAAAGTTGAGAAATCTTTAACCCAACTAAGCAGAAAAAACATATGATAAAATACACAACTTACCAATATTAGTAATCAGATATTTCTATGTCACATTCTGCAGATAGTTAAAGACTTGTGAATAAATACTGTTATAAAATTATTTTAAGAAATCAGCCTACATGAATTGGAAGAATGTCTTGAAAGACACAAACTCCCAAAACAGAATGATAAAATATAGAAAAAATTAATAATTGTAAGTCTATTTTTAAAATTGCATTTGTACTTAGAAACCTCCCTTCATCAAGAGCAGTAACGAAAACAAAAAGGTGCCAAGATGACTTCATTCTTGATTCTAACATTTAAGGAAGAAGTAAAAATAACTTTATACAACCACTCCCAGAGCATTAAAGTGGGATTGTACTTTCTAGCTCATTATATGATGTTGACACTATTCTTATTCCAAAAACAGATATAGACATTAAAAGAAAACTATGTTAATATTCTCCATGAACACAGATGAAAACATTCTTTAAAATATTAATTAAGCAGTATATGAAAATGATAATAAATACCCAGTGAGGTTTATTGCAGAAATATAAATGTGCTTAAATGTTCAAAAATTAATATAATCATGTTCATAGACTAAAAAAGATAAACCACATCATCTCAATAGATACAAAAAGCATTTGAGAAAATACAGCATTGATTCTTATAAAGACTCTCAGCACATTAGGAAGAGAAGGGAATGTCCTTAACCTTATGAAAGCATCTACAAAAAATTTCCACTGTGAACATTACATTAAAATGTTAAAAGACTGCTTTCAGTCTGACACCAGGAACTAGGCAAGTATGTCTACCTTCACTACTTCTATGCAACATTGTATGGGAGATCCTAGTCATTCCAGTAAGACAAGAAATAAAAGACATGTAGATTGGAGAGAAAATATAAAATTAACTTTATTTGCAGATAATATGATTCACTAGGTAGTCATTCTGAAGGAATTTATTGAAAAAGACACAAATAAGCTTATGAGTAAGTTTTGCAAATATGAGAAAAATTTTAAAATCAATTTAATTTCTATATAGCAACAAAAGTTGAAAATTGAAATAATACCATATGGCATTTCATCATAATAGGAAATATTCAGGCATGGACTTGAAAAAATGTATAAGAGATAAATAGAGCTGGGTGAGAACTTATAAAATATGCTGAAAAATTAAAGAAGGCACAAATAAATATTATAATAAATATTGTTTGGGGGAGGTTAGGAAACTCAGAATTGTTAAGATGTCAATATTCACAAATATTCTTCATGTACTTAATGAAATTCCGGTCAAAACCCTAGGTCTTTTTCTACATATTTTCTATATATTGGCAAGCTAGTTCTAAAGTTTCCATGCAAATGTAAAGAATTTTGAATGAACACAATAAATTTGTAAAACAAGAGCAAAGCTTGATTTTATATACTACTTAATTTCATGCTGTACCTATTAAAGCCTTCAGTAATCAAGACAATTGTATTAGTCTATTTTCAAACTGCTGATAAAGACATACCCCAAACTGGGTAATTTATAAAGAAAAAGAGGGTAATGGACTCACAGTTCCACGTGGCTGGGAAGGTCTCAAAATCATGGCAGAAGGTGAAAGGCATGTCTCACATCACAGCAGTCAAGATAGACAATGAGAACTAAGCAAAAAGGGTTTCCCATATAAAACCATCAGATCTCAGGAGACTTATTCACCACCACGAGAACAATAGAGGGGAAACCACCTCTATGAATTAATTATCTCCAACCTGATCCTTCCCACAACATGTGGGAATTATGGGAGCTACAATTCAAGATATGTTTTGGATGGAGACACAGTCAAACCATATCAATGATGTAATACAGAGTGGGTATGCATAAATGGTCAGGCAAATAATTTCTGATAAGATGCCAAGGCAATTTTACAGAGAAAAGGATGATTACTTCAACAAATGCTGCTAGAACAATTGAATAACCAAATGCAACAACAACAAAAAAGCGTTACCTCACACTATATACAAAAGTAAACACAAAATTAGTTATAAACATACGTGTGCAATCTAAAATTATAGAGCTTCTAGAAGTAACTCATAGAAATCATAGGTTTTGCAAAAATGTCTTAAATATAATGAAAATCATGTACTAAAAAAATCAGTATACTGAGTCTCCCAGTAAAAATTAAAAAACTCTTCCACTTCAAAAGATACTGCTAATTAATGAAAAATCAAGCCGTAATACAAGGAGAAAATATATGCAAAACTTTACTTCATAAAGGACACTTCACCAATGAAGCTATACAGATGTCAAATATCCATAGGAAATGATGCTCAAAACAATTGGTTATTAGACAAAGGCAAAGGAAAGCTATAATAATATACCATTATATATCCGCTGGAATAACTCAAGTTTTAAAACTTGGAAGGCAGTTTGTGAATTTCTTAAATAGTCACGTATACACTTACTATATGACCTTGTCTTTTCACTCTTACATGTTTTCCCAAGAGAAATAAAAACATATCTATACACTGGTATACAAATATTCATAACAGCTTTATTAATAACTAAAAACATAAAACTACTAATGTGTACATAAAAGTGTATGGGTAAGCAAGTAGTGGCATTCACACACAACAGAATACTGCTCAGCAATGCCAAGAAATAAAATACGATAAACACACAACATAAATGAATCTGAAAATAAATATACTAAGATAAAGAAATTCAGACTGAAAAGAATATACTGTATAATGACATTTATATAAAGTTCTATGAAATGCAGACTAATTTGTTTCAGAATTAGATCAATGATTTCATTGGTGAGGTGGAGAGAGTGGGGCTCCAACAGGATATGAAAGTTTTGGGATAGAGGAATCAAGATGACTGAGTAGATGCAGGTAGTATGTACCTCTTCTACAAGGAGGAACCAGAAAACTAAGTAGATACTTACATTCTAAATATAAATTAGGAGATAACACTAGGCTTCATTAGAGAAGAGACAGAAAACTCTAGAAGGAAGTAAGGAGAGTGTTTAAGGCAGCTTGGCCAGCTGGAGACTAACTGAGGGCTGAGACAGACTTCTAGACACAGGGAAAGAGTAATACAGAAATCTCTAGGATTTCAAAATGGGCTTTTATATTTTGACTATGGGAGAAACCCTTGATCCACTGACATGTGGAGCTGCCTATAGATTGCAGACAGGCGTTGCTCCAAAAAAGGAACCCACATGGAATACCACAGGCATCTGAAACGACAGCAGCTTCAACTGAGTGCCCTTTTAAAAGACCCAATATCAAGGATCTACAGACAGGGATGCTGCTGCTCTACTGTTCCAAGGAGAGAGATGGGAGACCAGGCACTCCTACACACCTCCAGGAAGTTCCCTACCACTCTGCTACAGTCAGCTTTTCAGACAGAGAAATGAGTGGACCCCTCTCCCCACAGTTTCTTGCCCATATTGCTTGCATGGGAAGGACACCGCCCTCTCTGGTACCAGGCCCAAGATTCTATTTTGATAGTTTAATGTTAGTTTGTGCTTCACTTTCAGACTGAGTTCAGGCTGACATTGGCGCAGATGCTGCCCAGCCAAGGGGAGTCAGGGAAGCCAGGCCCTCCTATGCACATCTAGGATAATATTCATTGCACTACATCAGGCTTTTGTTAAATGCAAATGCAGGCAGGCCACACTCCCCACAGTTTCTTGCCCATGCTGCTAGCCTGGAAGGTGTTCCAACCTCTTTGGTCACAAGCCCACAGCTGGAACCATTTTGAGAGTTCAATGCTGGGCTGTGCCTCACCCTTGGGCAGAGTCCAAGCTGACATGACTGTAGCCCCCACATAGCTGATGAGGGACAAAAAATCCAGGGTCACTTATGTATAATACCCATAACAATACCCACCATCCTGTTCCAGGTTGCTGTGAGATTGAGACTCAAGCAGACTGCACTCCCCCACAGCTTGTTGCCCATGCTGCTCATCTGAGAGGTGCCCCAACCTCTCTAGTCATAAGCCTACAGCTGATACCATTTTGAGAGTTTAACACTGGGTTTTGCCCCACCCAGTTGAAGGTGACATGGCTGCAGCCAATACCCAGCTGTGGGAGGGGCAGAGGGGACTAAGCTCTTTTAAGCACATTTAGGAAAATACCCACTACCCCGTTGTGGTACTGAGGACTAGTCCACCCAACCAGTAGAAACTACCGGGAACATCAACAAGAATTGCTTGGGTCTCATTGGTTTGCTCCATCGTGGATACTGTCATCACCTACAACACAGCAGATGCTCAGGGGCCTGAAAACCCAACCCACAAACTGCACTCTTGGCTCCCACAATTAGCTTCTAAACAAACCACCTGAAGCTTCAAGAATCAGCCTCCAAGAACCTAGTAACACTGGAATCAGAGTAAGCTGCTCTGGGGCCTAAAAATCAGTCACATCCACTCTATAGCTACCAACACAAAGGCCTGAAGACTGTCTCAGTTGGTGTCCAAGTCCCCAGCAATATTTTAGCACAACCTCAACTAATAACTGTACCCTAAGTCACAGAGGAAATCACAGATACTACTGATTCTATATGCTGCCGAAGAAGTGATACAATTGCACTACCACAGGCACCCTAAATCAAAACCAAGATATCCTTCACAACCAACAACATACATACATCTTCAGGAAAAAATTCTCCCTTACCAAAACAAGTTCAAAAACTTGGAACAAGCGACTATGATACCACATATGTAGATACCAAAGGAAGGACACAGGAAACATGAAAAAGCTGGAAAGTATGACACCATCAAAGGACCATAACAATCATCCAGCAAAAGATCTCAATCAAAAGGATTCTTTAAAACTCCAAATTAAAAAAATAAATAAAAATAAAAAGTTCTGCAAATAAAAAGTTCATTGACAGATATACAAAACACAAAAGTTTCAGTAATAGACTAGACCAAGCAGAAGAAAGAATCTTAGAGTCTCATGTCTTTTGAAATAGTCAAACAAAAATATATATTAAAACAAAAAACAAACAACAACAACAAAAAACACAGTCTTTGAGAGATGTATGAGACTACTTGAAGCAAGAGCTCTTACAAATTATTGATATTCTTAGGGGTGAACAGGGATCAAAAACGTTTAAAAGCTTATTTAAGAAAATAATCAACGAAAATGTACTAAGACTAGCAAGAGAGTCAAACATTCAGATCTAGGAGGCCCAGATACCATCACTGAAATACATTGTAAAAATTACTTCACTATAGCATATTATATTAGAAATGTCAAAAGTCAACATAAAAGAAATAATTTTAAAGTTAGCAAGTGTCTACTCATCTATAAACGCCATGAGACTAACAGCAGACTTTTCAATAGAAATCCTTATAGGTCAGAAGAGAATAGGATGGCATTTCCAAAGTGCCGAAAGAAAAACAAAATCTGTCAGCCAAGAATTTTAGAATAAATAAACTCTTTTCCAGGTAAGCAAACACTAGAAGAATTTGTCTTTTCTAGACCAGCCTAACAGAAAATGCTCAAAGGTTGAAAATGAAACAGGGAAACAAAAGTTTGATATTTATCATCACACAAATATACAAAAAAATAAAACTCGCAGTTCTTATAAGACAATCACACAAAGAAAAAGGAATCAAACGGCAAAACAACAGAATTTCGTCAAGCCACAAAGATAAAAACACAGAGAAAGAAACAAAAAAAAGTTGTAAAAAACAACAACAACAACAACAACAACAACTTGCAGCCAGGCACAATGTCTCATGCCTCTAATCTCAGCACTTTGGGAGGCCTAGGCGGGTGGGACCACGAAGTCAGGAGATCAAGACCATCCTGGCTAACATGGTGAAGCCCCGTCTCTACTAAAAACACGAAAAAAAATTAGCCGAGCTTGGTGGTGGATGCCTATAGTCCCAGCTACTCAGCAGGCTGAGGCAGAAGAATGGCCTGAACCCATGAGGAGGAGCTCGCAGTGAGCCGAGATCACACCAGTGTACTCCAGCCTGGGTGACAGAGCGAAACTCCGTCAAAAAAAAAAAAAAAAAAAAAAAAAAAAAAAAAACTTGCAAATGAACAATAGGAACAAAGCCTGATATATTAATATTAACCTTGAATGTAAATGAATTAAATGTTCCACTTAAAACATACAGATTTATAGAATAAATTAAAAAGAAACAAAACTTGATCAAATTATATACTTTCTATAAGAACCTCACCTTATCCATAAAAACACATGTAAACTGAAAATAAAAGGTTGGATAAAGGTATTTCCATGCAAACAGATAGCAAAAATGAGTAGGATATACTTATATAAGATTAAATACACTTTAAATGAAAAACAGTAATAAAATACAGAGACTGCCATTATATAATGACAAACAAATGAATTCAATAAGATAATGTAATAATCCTAAATATGTATACACCCAATAACAAGGCACTCAGATTCACAAAATAAATATTACTATACCTAAAAAAAAAAAAAAAAAAAAAAAAAAAAAAAAACAGCTAGCAATACCATAAAAATGGAGGATGCCAACATCACACTTAGAGCACTAGAAAGATCATTAAGGCAGAAAATTAACAAAGTAAGATTGAACTTAAATTGAACTTTAGACCAAGTGAACTTAACAGACATTTACAGAACATTCTACTCAACAATCAGAGAATATACAGTCTTAGACCACTCTCCAAGAGAGGCAACTTATTATGCCATAAAATTCTTAACAAATTCTTAAAAATCTAAATCATATCAAGTATCATCTTAGATCACAGTGGAATAAAGCTAGATATCAATACCAAAAGGAATTTCAGAAACTATACAAATACATGAAAATGAGACAGTATGCTCTGGAAGGAATACTGGGTCAATGAAGAAATTAGGATAACATTTAAAACATTTTTTAAACCAATTAAAATGAAAATACAATTCAAACTTTTAAGAGACAACAAAAGTAGTGCAAAGATGGAGGTTTATAGCATAAAATCTCTACATCAAAAAAGCAGTAATAGCTCAAATTAACAATCTAATGTTACATCTCCAAAAACTAGGAACACAAGAACAAACTAAACCCTGGGAAGCAGAAGAAAAAAAAAAAATCAGAGAAAACTAAATGAGATCAGGATTAGAAAAATACAAAGGATTAATGAAATAAAAAGTTGGTACTTCGAAAAGAAAAATGAAGTTGATAAACCACCAGTTAGACTACCAAAGGAAAGAAGAGAGAAGATCCAAATAAAAAGAAATGGAAAAGGGAGCAATAAAACTGATACTACAGAGAGAAAAAAAAATTATAGAAAGAAGAGTTAATTTCAGTCCTTCTGAAAATACTCCAAAAAAATTGAGGAGGAAAAAATTCCCCTTACCTCATTCTATAAAACCAGTATCACCCCAATACCAAAACCAAAGACACCATAACACTGCACACCAGTATTCATAATAAACATAGATGCAATAAATCGTTAACAAAATGCCAGCAAATTGACTTCATCAAGACATCAAAATGATAATACACCATCGTCAGATAGGATTTACCCCAGGAATGCAAGTATGGTTCAATATATGCAAATCAGTAAGTGTGATATATGACACAAATAGAATTAAGGACAAAAACCATCTTATCTTCTCAATAGATGCAGAAAAAGCATTCAATAAAACTCAGCATCTCTTAACAATAAAAAATCTTCAACAAACTAGACGTAGAAGAAACATACTTCAATAAAATAAAGACAATATATGACAAACCCACAGCCAGCTGCATGTTTAATGGGGGAAAGCTGAAAGCGTTTTCTGTAAGAACCAGAACAAGACAAGTATGCCCATTTTCACTACTGCTATTCAGCACTTGAAGCCTTTGCCAGAGCAATCAGGCAACAGGAAGAAATAAAAAACATTCAAATTGGAAAAGAGAAAGTCAAAATAAACCTGTTCACTAGAGATATAATCTTTCATCTAGAAAACCTTAAAGAATCCAACAAAAAAGCTCTTAGAACAAATGAATTCAATAAAAATTCAAGTTATAAAATTAATGTACAGAAATCAGTGTTTCTATACACCAAGAGTGATCTAGCCTGGAACTCTATCAAAAAAGCAATTCTATTTATAATAGCTACAAAAAAATTAAAATGCCTAGGCATATATTTAACTGAAGAGGTGAAAACCTCCATAAGAAAAACTACAGAACACTGATTAAAGAAATTATAGATGACACAAGCAAATGGAAAAACATTCCACGCTCATGAATTAGAAGAATCAATACCATTAAAATGGTCATACTGCCCAAAGAAATCTATAGACATAGTGCAATTTCTATCAAATTACCAAGATCACTTTTCACAGAATTTGAAAACAATATATAAAATTCATATGGAATCAAAAAAGAGCCCAAATAGCCAAAGAAATCCTAAGCAAAAACAACAAAACTGGAGAATCACATTATATTGCAAGGCTGCAGTAATCAAAATAGCATGGTACTTGTATGAGTGTAGACAGTGGTATCAAAGAAATAGAATAGAGAGCCGTATGCAAACGAATGAAATTGGACCCATACCTCTCACCACATACACAAAATAACTTATGTTGGATTAAAGACCTAAATGTAGACTTGAAACTAAAAACATCATAGAAGAAAACCTAGAAAAAACTCTTCAGGACATTGGCCTAGGCAAATTATTTATGACCAAATTCTAAACCAAACACAACAAAAACAAAAATAGACAAACAGAGATTATTGAAATGAAAAAGGCTTGTGCACAGCAAAAGAAACATTCAACACAGTAAATTGATAACTTACAAAATGGGAAAAATGTTTGCAAATTATGCCTCCAACAAAAGACAAATATCCAGAATCTACAAGGAACTCAACTCAACAAGGGAAGAAAGCAGGTAATCCCATTAAAAAGTGAGCTAAGGACATGATCAGGCATTTTTAAAAGACGTAAAAGCAGCCAACTAACATAAAAAAAAATCACTAATCATCAGAGAAATGCAAATTAAACCCACAATGAAATATCATCTTAGATATTTAAAACGGCTGTTAATAAAAAGTTAAAAAATAACAGGTGTTGGTAAGTATGCAGAGAAAAGAGAATACTTATATACTGTTGATGGGAATGTAATATAGTAAAACAATATGGATAACAGTATGGATATACATAGTTTCTGGAAAACAGTATGGATATTTCTCAACGAAGTAAAGATAGAACTACCATTTCATCCAGCAATCTCACGACTGGGTATGTACCCAAAAGGAATAAAAACAAACGACAATGACAACAACAGCAACAAAAATTACATCACAAAGACATTGCACTTGTGTTTTTAATCACAGCATTATCACAATAGCAAAGATATGGAATCAACCTAAATGCACATGGATAAAAGCATTTTTGGATAAAATGCTTGACTGGATAAGCATGATTGGATAAAAATATGCAACACACACACACATACACAGACACACACACACACACACACCATGGACTACTACTAAGCCATGAAAAGAATGAAATCATGTCTTTTGCAGCATAATGGGTGGAACTGGAGGCCATCATCTTAAGTGAAATAACTCATAAACGGGAAGTCAAATACTGCATGTTTTACTTATAAGTGGTAACTCAATAATAGTTGTATAGTAACTCAAATATAGTACACATAAATATACAGAGTAGAATAATAGACATTGAACACTCCAAAAGATGAGAGGGTAGGAGGTGGGTGAAGTTTGAAAACTTACATTATGTACAATGTTCAACTATTAAAGACTTCATCACTATACAATATATGCATGTAAGAAATTTGCACTTCTAACTCCTAAGTAGATTGCTAGTAAAAAAAAAAAAAAAAAAAAAAAAAAAAAAAACTTTTAGGGCTGTGGATATTTTCATTATCTTGACTGTGGTTATAGTTAATTCAAGTATGCACATACACGAAAATTTATCAAATTGTACACTTTGAGTATGCACAGCTTATTGTATGTTAATTATACCTCAGTAAGAAATTAAAATAAAATGTTAAAGTATATACAAGCAACAGTTTGACCTTTAGATACACTCTGATGACACATATCAGAATAATTACCTTACCATAATAGAAGCAGAAAATAGTGATTTAATCCACAGAGAATTTTAAATGAAATATGAACTCACAAATATCAGGTATAACTGAGATTAGAGAGTAGAAAAATGAATTTCCACTTCGAAAGAGTTCAAAGAGACAAGTAAGATTATTAACAAAAGCAGACATACATTGAATTTCAACACCATAAAATTTCAAAATAACATGAATTATAAAAAATAAAATTTTTAAATTTCCATAAAACATATTATCTAAAAAGTATTTAAAAGAGGAGTATTAATTTTATCAATAGAAGCACTAATTTCCTAAAGACAATAGAGAAAAACCTCAAAATCTGAGAGAGAAATGTATTAATCAATTTTAGTTTAAAATAAAGGCAGTGTGAGATAATCATTTCAGTTTACCTTACATGGACTTTTCATAAGAAACGGGAAAACTGAGCAAGACAGGGAAAATGAGTATCCAAACCAAAGAATCAATACTGGATAAAGGTAAATAATGACCAAAAGAGAACATTTCAGGAAGAAAGGCATGTGGTATTCCTCAGTAACAAGGAAGAATAGAGGATTCCAGGAATAATGCTTCCTAGAAACACTAGTTGATTAACCAGAGTATGTATTTAAATGTGTTGAGAAGAAATTAACACTTCAGTAGAGGTTGGAGATAAATTATCAATTACCTATAATAACAGATACTCAGTATTAAGAAAACACAATAATCTCCTAGAAAACACGAAATCAGAAGTAATCAAAGTACACTGTATATATAGTTCAACTGTGAATAATGTTCACATAATCATAATAAAAACACTAATTATTAATTTAACTAAAAAGTATGGCACAACTCTCTTGTGTATGAAGTAAATAGAAGACTCTTCTGCATTAGAAAGTCAATAGATACATCTAACACTAACAAATCAAGAAATAATAGAATAATCATGTTTTTTTGACATATAACATAATACATTACAGAAAGAAAACTTTTCTTAATGATGTCATCTCAGGAGTGAAGATTTGGAATTCTCTAAGTGTGAGGGAATTTTTTTCTTAATTTTTCCCTATTGTAAGTCATGTAGAATTATTTCACTTTGAAAACAATGCCTATACAGATGTGATAAAGCACAAAAATTAAAATTAATAAATTAAAATGGGAAAAGTCTGGCTCTGAATAATATACTGACAGCAATGAACAGTATTATGGTTTAATCATAATGATATCAAATTTATAGTTTTGAAATAACAACAATTTTGAGGTTTATTCTGAGATTACAAAATTACTAGATTTGTAAAATGAGAATATAATACTTGATTCATTAGATCAGCCTCATAAGGTGACTGATTTCTTCAAAGACTCATTCTCTGTCTCCTTAATCTATAACTTCTTTATAAGGAGTATCTAAACTGAATTCTCAGAACACAAAAACAGACTATAAATCTCTTTGCTACTATACAACTGTCAGATTTCACTAAGTCCAATTACCATCGGATACCACCCTAAATTAATTTGCCACTGATTTGTATCACTGCATGTTTAGATCTGTTTTACTTGCTCTTATGACAGATTATTTCCGCCATTTTAGCAGTTGAATTAAACGGTGAAAGGCTATTGATTATTGAGGAATGATAACTCAGCTACACAGCAGCACCATCTTTTGGCCTTCTAAGGAAAATGATTCAAACTTATGAATTATGAAGTCTATATTTCTGGCATGCGATGTATGCTTACTTTGTGAATCACCTTTGCAAAGCAATTAAATTAAGGAAATGGCTTCAAAAGGACTGAAATCAACATTTCACATGACAGCGGATATCCACAAAAACAAATCAACTGAAAAAGATCCATATTTTATTCATTCAACAAAAATTAAAATATTACTTTAGAAGTTGTTTACTTTTAGAATTGGAATTCCTTTCTTTTTAACTTACAAATTGCTTGTACATTTATTTTGTATGATTTAATATTATCATTTAAGTTTATTCAATATTTCTGACTTATGAAAGGACTTTCTGTAATTTATTTATTTTTTGGAAAGCTGACTCCAAAGTACACTTTTTTCCTTTTATCTTTAGAGTCGTAATATATTTATTACCAAATAGTTATGATTCTAATTATTTATCAAATGTTTTTATCTTTTCACATCCTGTTATCAAGTGTTGTCTATAGACAAATTGCAAGAAGTGCAAATTTTATGAAAACTAGATTTTGTTAGGTTGGTGTAATGAATAAGACAAATGCTTTGTTTTAGAATATCATTTACTTTATTGCCACAGATGTATTTAAAGAAAGTATATATAAAAAATAAACAGAATGCAGCATCAGAACATGTGGTTTAAAACTGACCCTAAGAATGAGTAGCTGTTTATATTACAGTAGTAATTCAATCTTTATTTCATACACATGGAAATATTTCCTCATATTAATCTAAAAGATTGCCTTGTCTAACTCATATAGATGCTTCCAGGTATACATATTTTTACTTCAATAGACTTTATTTAGGGCAGTTTTAGGTTCACAGCAAAAATGAGCTGAAGACACAGAAATTTCTCATATACCTCTTATCCCACACATGAATAGCCTCTCCCATTATTAACGTTCCCTACCAGCACAGAAAATTTGTTACAACTGATAAACCTACACTGACAAGTATTCACTCAGCTCAAGCCTGTAATTTACATTTATCAAGGTTCATTCTTGGTGTTTTACATTCTATAGGCTTGGACAAATGTATGATATATATTCACCATTAGGGTATCATACAGAATATTTTCATTATCTTAAAAACTCTGTGCCTGAGTATACTTTTTCAAATTGGTAATTTTTGAATTGTGTTTTCTTCAGTTTTACCAAATAAAACACTATAGTATTTTAATATTTTATCATTTTTATTCCAACTATATCATCTTATTTTTCATAATTCTGTGGTACCAACATGTATAAAGTTTTTAAAAAATATGCATTTCCACACTCCCAAAAAAAAATTGTTCTCCAAAAAATCTTTATCATTGAAGTCAATTTTTTAGAGTATAAACAAAATATTTATTTATAAATATTTATAATATCAATCCCAGAGTGTCATTTAGGTCACTGAGTTGAATATTTAGAAATATAAATATGAAATAATTAAGTGTCTTTTTCAACATATCTAGATTTAAATCTAGATCTGTCCTGCCTAGTATCATAGTCACTAATACTTGAGAGACTGAGGCAGGAGAATTGCTTGAACCCTGGAGGCGGAGGTTGCAGTGAGCCTAGATTGCGCCATTGCACTCCAGCCTGGATGACAAGAGCGAAACTCTGTCTCAAAATAAATAAATAAATAAATAAATAAATAAAATTTCAGATTCAGTGATTCAGTCAATCTAGCCACATTTCAAGAGTGCAATAGCTACAAGTGGCTAATCGCTTGGGTACTGCAGATATGACCATTTCTGAGGTACTAGGCTTCTATGAAGACAATCATGGAAGAACTAACTATTGGACAGTACAGATTATCATACACAAAATGAAATATTTTCTAAAAAGTTAATAGAAATCAAATGATATACCAAACTTTCAACAGAAAATTAAAGTAAATGAGAACTATAAATTCTTAAAAAGTTATTTTTTTAAATATTGGTAACCACACATTAAACACTTTGAAATTAGTGCTTTTAGTAATTGAAGAATTGAAGTCACAAATTTTATGCTACTTTTCCCAATTATAGATTCTGAAGCTTTAAAAGGAAAAAGAAAATTGATATGTCTGATAAAAATGCACATTATATTTTATTAATGAGAAATGCTTGGTTTAAGACTTCATGGTTCAAGTTAGTTAAAAGAATTTCAAGTCAAATATATAGTCTCCCAGATAAATTTTCTAGGATCTGAAAAAGAAAAATATACATATACGTTTATATTTATTTTTACAAAACATCTCACTTACACCTTAGTCGTAGGGTGTGAAAAACAAAGAAATAGTGAAACACTAGTGGTTATATTGACTGGAGAGAAGGAAATCTAAGAATCTTGTTGATTCAATGTGTTTTCTTTTTTAATGCGCTATATACTATTTTTCTTTTTCAATGCACTATATACTATTTCATGCACTTTACAGGCATGAATTATTTTAATCCTCACATTTAATTTAGGAAATAATTATTTTCATTTGTAAATGAAGAAATTGTGGCAACAAGAGTTTAAATGAACTTCCCAAGTTCAGACATCTTGTGTATAGATGAGCCAATTTTTGAATATAGGCAGTTTGAAGTTTGAATCTAGATCACATAGTCTATGATGAAACTCTTAAGAAAATCAATTCATCTTGTAGAACTTAAAAGGTCACATATGCATGACAGGTATTAAGTCATACACTTATTTTGGCCAATTATGTGATGCAGAGGGAGTGCCAGCTCAGAAATAATCAGTATGGTTGGGAAAGTTTGATGCCTATAACAGGCTAAAAATGTATCCCCAAGATATCCACATCCCAATTCCTAGCATCTCTGAATGTTACTTTTTATGGTAAAAGCGACTTTGTAAATGTGATAAAGTTACAGATGATGAAATGGAGAAATTATTCTACATTATTTAGGTAGGCTCCAAATGCCATCACAAATGTCTTTATGTAAAGAGAGGCAGAGAAAGAATTCACACAAAGGAAGAGAGTGCAATGTGACTAAAGTTACAGAGATTGAAATAGTGCAGCCAAAAGCCAAGGAATGATGGCAGCCACCAAATAAGAGGAGGCAGGAAATGGATTCCCTGCAAGAACCTCTGGAGAGTGTGTGGCCCTGCTGAGACCTTGAGTTCAGGCTAGTGAAATTCACTTTGTACTTTTAACTTCACGACTTTCTTGAGATCTTTATTTCCTCCCACAGTTTCCAGTTACTGTCTAGTGTCCTTTCGTTTTACCCTGCAAGATTCCCTTTTAGCCTTTCTTTCAGGGTAAATCTCCCTCAGCTTTTGTTTACTGGGAACATGTTATTTCTCCCTCACTTTTGAAAAACAGTTTTGCTGGATATTGGATTTTTGATTGCAATACATTTGTTTTTTCTTTAGCACTTGGAATATATTGCTCTACTGCCCGTTAATCTTCAACATTCTGATGAGAAATCTGATAATTTTATTTATGATATTTTATATACAGTGAGTTCTCTCTCTCTTGCTGCTTTCAATGTTCTATTCATGTCTTTAGCTTTTGGAAGTTTGATTATGTATCTCTGCAATCTTAAATGTGTCTGTGTGGGTCTCTTAGAGTTTGTCCTGGAGTTTGTTGAGCTTCTTAGATGTTTATATTCACATCTTTTATTAAATTTGGGAAGTCTTCAGCCAATATTTCTTCAAATATTTTCTCTGTCCTTTTATTTAAAATATTTTTTGAAACTCCTACAGTATATGTGTTGGTCTAATTTTTTTCTCCAGTTACACAGATACCTTCAGTTTTATGTTTTCTCAGTTTTTATTTATTTCTGTTCCTGAGACTTGATAATATCTGTCAAGTTCCCTGATTCTTTTCTTAATCCGCATAAATCTGCCTCTGAGTCCCTCTAATAATCTTTTTTATTTCAATTGTTGTACTTTTCAGGTAATGTATCTCTTTTGGTTTCTTTTTGGAGGTTTTCTATCTCATTAATAATATATTTATTTTCTTCCTACATTATTTTATTAACATTGTCCACATCTTTCTTTAGTTCTTTGAGCATCTTTAAGACAGTTGTGTTAAATATTTTTCTAGCAGATCTGTCCTCAGGTCTTTTTCAGGGATAATTTCTGATTATTTTTCATTTGAAAGGACAATACTTTTCTGTTTCTTTGTATGTTTTATGTTTTTTGCCTAAAATCTAGACATTTAAATCTAGGGCCAGGGACAATAGCTCACGCCTCTAATCCCAGCAATTTGGGAGGCCAAGGTGGGCAGATCACCTGAGGCCAGAAGTTCAAGACCAGCCTGGCCAACATGGTGAAACCTCATCTCTACTAAAAATACAAAAATTAGCCAGTCATGGTGATATGCGCCTGTAATCCCAGCTACTTGGGAGGCTAAGGCAGGAGAATCACTTGAACCCAAGAGGCAGAGGTTGCAGTGAGCCAAGATCATGCCACTGCACTCCAGCCTAGGCAACAGAGTGAGACTCTGACTCAAAAAAATAATAAAATAAAAGGATACTAACTTTGGAAATCAAATTCACGTCCTTCCATAGTATTCGTTGCTTTTTGTTATTGTTTTTACTTTTTTGTTTTTTATTGTTTTAGAATGTCTCTGTGCCAAGGATTAGCATGAAGTATAAATTAAGACCTTCTTAGGTGTTTCTGAGCTTTTATCTTTCCCTGGGAATGTTGAGTCACTTTCTCTTTTTCCCTATATGTGCAGTTTGTTTAATGTCTTAACTTTTGATATGTGGCTACCAAAATAAAATATAAAAATAAAGTAGGGAAGAAGTCTGTCTCTTTAAATCCCCTGGAAGTCAATTCAGCTGCAGCAGGAGGGGCTACAACAATGGGGGAAATGCAACAACTATGACTGTGATGCTACAGTTCCTCCATCAAAGGGAGAATTTCTCACTTCACCTCTTAAAATCCAGTTGGTCCTGTAATTTACTCTGGTCAATAGATTGTGAAAGAAATGATAACTTGCCAGTTCTGAACCCATGTCTCAATAGCCCTTGTGCGTTTTCTACTACTTTTCTTGAGATCTTTTTCTCTGTCATGGACCATCCTGCTGGGGAATAAAAGATTGTGGATCCTAGGTGAATAAGCTCTGTTACCCCAGTGGAGTCCTCCAATGGTAGAGGGAGCCCAGCTAAGATTACCAAAGCTGGCTCTCAGTTGATAGTAGATGCGTAAAGGATCCCAGCCTAGACTAAATTGCTGACCTGTAGAATACTGAGATAAATAAAGTCATTGATTTAAACCACTAAGCTTTGAGGTCATTCCTTATGCAGCATTAGCTATGTATTTTTTTCTCCTACTTAAACTCCTTTAATAGCTTTCCATTATTCTTAACAGAAAGTCTATTTCCTTAAAATAGCCTAACTGATAGTAGAGACTGAACAAATACATTTGGGATACATGATTAAATAATCACTTTAATAACAGCTGCTTTTGTTATTCTAAAAATATAGTATAAGAAATTCTGAAAAAAATGAAACTAGGAATAAAAAAGGAGCTGTTTTTCTGAAGTAAATAGATAATTCTAGAGCAAAATAGAATATAAGGTTGTTAACCAAACAAAAACAAGTTTTCTCTTTTCTATTCAGTGTCGGGAGATAACGTAGCTTACCTTAAGTAATGCCATGCTGCCTAGAATTCTATCTTATTAATATCCAGAGTTTACCATTAGCAAAAAGAATAATCTCACTGTTGTAAATGGCAGCTGAGCCTTTAGTCAGACATATGTTCACATACATATAAATTTTGCCTGTGACTTTTTGAATTTTCACAGTTACTGGCTCTACTGTTTGGGCTAAAAACATTTTCAATTTCTGTAAACCAGCAGTTACAAAAAAATTTCCTGGAAGTAACAGCACTTTTATGGTGAAACATGAACCAAAGAGTGTTGATGAATCTGCTTTGTGAACTTATAGGTAGGCAGTATTAAATATAAAATCCAGGTAAATAAGTAGTTGAAATATGTTACTATTTTTATATAAGAAACAAAGTGGCAGATATAAATTCTGTTCTCTTTCTAACAAAGTAATGTAGACACTTGGTAACTGGGCCAGTGTGTATAATCTAGTCAAACAATCGATTTGGATATTTATGGCAACAATGTAATACCATGTCAATAAAGTTAAATTTTTCAAAAACTGATTAAAACTAAACTCTGGGTTTTTTCTGTGTATGCTATCTTCAGTTAACAGCTTTATCACATTAAGGAATTTAGAAAGCTAAATTTCTATTTCCATTAATTTACTGTTTACAATCACCAGATAATATTATGTCAAACTTAGAGATTATATCTCTCTAAAATCTACTCTTCCATCACTACCAGCATCATCATTTTCCTAAATTGAGCCGCAGCCTTCTATTTAAATGTGGAAATCTCACTTTAAGTTCCAACTACTAATATCAAGTTTCTGTCAGTTACATTTCCTGTGTCTATTCCTACTCCTGTTCTCACAGATGCTTCTTTTATACCTCTTCCTCTCTCCAATAATAATTCCATCTCCATCTTTACTTCTAATTTATGATGCTCATTTTTTCTTGAGAAAATAAACGAATTAGAAGAGAAATTCTCCAGGCTTCTTTCATTTCATCATCCCACCTACAAACTCTGGCCAATATTTTACTTTCTCTCCAATTACTGGATGTTATTAATATGCTAGGGCTGCTGTAACAAAGTAGCACAAACTGGACATCTTAAAAAAAAAAAACAACATAATTTTATTGCCTCTCAGTTCAGAAGGATAGAAGCCCAAGATCAAGGTGTCTGGTTCCTTGGTCTGGTTCCTTCTATGAAGGAGAATTTTTTTTCCATGCCCATCTCCTAGCTCGTGGTGTTTTTACTGGCAATCTTTGACATTCTTTGGCTTGCAGATGCATTGCCTCAATCTCCACCTTAGCATTATGTGGTTCCCCCTGTGTACATGTCTTTGTGTATAAATTTACTTTTTTTATGAGACACGGTCAAATGTGATTAAGGCCCACCCTAAGGACTTCATTTTACATTGATCATTTGCAGTGATCCTATTTGAAAAAAATCAGGTTGCAGTTGCAGGTGTTTGGGATTAGGACTATGACATCTTCTTGGAAGATACAATTCAACCAATTGCACTGCACACATATTAACTCTATTTCTACCAGGGTAAACTCTCTGCATATGACTTGATCCTGATCTTTCTCAACCTACTCAAGGACCTCATTTTCTTCTGCAAATTTTTCTACCTTGCATGTTCTCCTTTTTCTTCTCTAATAGAATCCCATAGTCATGAAAATATGCTATAACATTTGATACTTTTAAAGATCACTTTTAGACTTCAGATTTTAGACTTACATGTAAAGAGTTTGGAAACTTTCACTTCTGTCCTGATGACAAGAAAAAATGGTGGACAAGATGAAAATTAATGACTAAAAATGTAATGGAAAGCAAGTGGTAATTGTGATGAATTGCTAGATACTAAGGCTAGACAAGCCTAAGACTCAGAAATTCCTGGCGACTACATTCTTAGGGAGTCCCTAAACCTTCATGAGCTTTCCATCAAGGAAAACCACCAGGTTATCATGGTAAAGCTCTGAGAAATGTTTCTTCATGGGTGTTTCAGGGAAGGAGGAAGAGTAATCCTTGTGAAATGTGCCCAGTAGTTTCCCCACAACAAAGGCCTACTCTCCCAAGGGGTGTGGATACAGAAGAAGCAAAGTATTGAAGCGATTCTTATAAGCAACATACCATAGACAATGATGTGATAAGACTCATATTTTAGATGAAATGCACTGACCGTAGTGAGGACAGCAGATTGAAGGAGAAGATTTTATATTATCTCAAATATCAGTATATTCAAGAGCCTCGTATTTCTTTTAAAAGTCCTTTAATTTGTAGAACTAGTTGGATATTCTCGTGGGGGGATTGGGCTGTTGTTGAACTAAAAATAAATGCATCCTTAAAAAAATACTAGCAAGCTGACTTCAACTGCATAGTTTTTTTTATATATATATTTATAAATATATACACGTTAGAAGGAGAATACTTTCTAAGTCATGCTGAAAGGTAAATATCACCCTAATAGTAGAACCATATAAAGATGTTAAGGGAAAGGAAAACTATAGACCAAGGTGATCAAAACCAGAAAAGTCTGAAAAACTGTTACAACCAAGAAGAGTCTAGGGAGACATGCTAACTATGTAACAGGTTGTATGAATGGGACTCTGAAACTGAAAGAAGCATCAGATAAAATCCCAGGAATCTAACTAGCATATAGACTTTACTTAATAATGTATCAATATTTGTTCACTGATTTTAACAAATGTGCTATATTAACACAAAAATATTAATAGGAGAAACTGGGTGTGAGGTACATGGGAATTCTCTGTACTAAAAATGTAACACTATTCTAAATTACAAAATGCAGTTTTTAAACCATTCTTCAGATCCACTTTCTCCTCTTGTATACACACCACTTTTGAGACAAAACTCCACATGAGGGTAATCTATGCTCAGTTTCTAATTACTCCTTTTCTCTGTTACCTCTTCTCCAATCAAGTTTTCATACACTTTTTTTTCCATACACTCTTTGATAAAAATTATTCTTCAAGCTCACTGATGATCTTTTTATTGCAAAATTCAGTGGTCAAGTCTCATAGTCATGCTTGGCCAGTCATCAGCATTTAATCCCAACTTTAACTCTGTGCTTTTTGAAAATTTATCTACCTGATTTTTGGGTCAGCACACTCACCTGATTTTTATCTAACTCCAATGATAGCTATTTCTTGATCTCCGTTGTCCGTTTCTTCTTATCACTCTGACTTGTTAACCTTGGAGTCATTCAGGCCTCTATCTTTGGACATCATTCTTACCTATACTCACCCCTCAATGATCTTATCAGATCTCACTCCACATTTCAAATTTAACAAGTTACAAAA
The DNA here is from genome assembly GCF_047675955.1 of Chlorocebus sabaeus. NCBI lineage: Eukaryota > Metazoa > Chordata > Mammalia > Primates > Cercopithecidae > Chlorocebus > Chlorocebus sabaeus. The sequence goes on from NC_132914.1 coordinate 18,734,133, forward strand.
AGGAATCCTGATTTCTCTTTTTCAAATAATTTCTCTTTCTCATACTGTTTCTTTGGTATACTTTATTTGTTCAGTTAGTAGCAATCCTCCTCTCTAGTTGCTCAAACCAAATCTCTTTGTAGACAAATTATATTAATCAATCAATCTTTCATCATCATCTCCACAATACCTTTCTTGTTGGAACCACCACTATCTTTCATTTAGATTTTGCAAACGACTTCAACAATCTCCTTTTCATTCCTGTTCTCAGTCACTCATTTGCTTCTTAGCATAATAACTTGAGACCACAAATTCTCCTGTTCAAACTCTCAAATGTCTCCCCATTCCTCTCAGAGTAAACACAAAATCCTACAAGATTATGTAATTTCTGTTTACCACATTGTCCCCACAGAATGAGTTTGATAAACAGTTATTCGATTAATGGGAGGTGACCTGAATGATCTTTAGGATTCATTCAAATCCATCCTATAATTCTAGTCTTACTGTTGTCCATAAAAAAAGTCTTTGGTATATTTTCTTTGCTTTTCAGAATATAATTTTATACTCCATATTATAATCTTCTACCCTCTCTGCAACTTTATCTCTTCCACTCAATTCACATTTTATGTCCTCACTATACTTTATTATTTAAGTTCCTTCAACTCAACACCCTTCACATCTCTAGATCTTTCTACTTGCTGCCATCCACATGTGAAATAATTCGTATAAGCCCCAGGCCCCTTTACCTATGTTAAATCCAAACTGATTTAAATAGTATGTGTGTGCCCCGCAGCACCATGATTTAGAGAATACTATGATGAATTGCTTATAATTTATGAACATATCACAAAAATTAGCTCAGTAATGTAAGGATCACATTCATAGTTAGCTTTAGTATAGTGCCTAAAACATAATGAGAATCCTATTAATATTTTTGAAGAAGCAAATGTATAAAAATGTATAAACTAGGCATTTAAAGTTCATTATGTTTTCTATTTTTTGTTTTTATAATGGTCTTGATTTTATAATATTTATATATGTTTGCATCACCATTAAAATGCATGGTTAATACATATTTTTTAAACAAATCAAATAATATACCTTTGTATAAACTTTCTTCAATATAGATTCTTAAACACTGAATTTTTCCCTTTTCCCCATAATTTAAATGACATTGAACTCAACCTGAATGCTAAGTTTTTTAATCAATAGACTGATGTAGGTACAATCACAGAAAACATTGCTTCACTCAGTTTTATCACTAACTTACTAACTTCCTTCTTGGTTTGGAGAAGTATCCCTTTTATAGCTTAGTTTCCTTGCCAAAGTTTTATTTCCATGATGCTGCTCTTGACACTGCTTTAAGTGAAAATGTTGCTATACTACTTCATAGATATTCAGAACCTTTCAGATTTGGGAGATGAAGAGGTCTGATTGAAAATCAGATACAGACACATATGGAGAATTCTAAGTTCCCAGTTGCCTTCAAGTTAAGTGGAGTAGGCACTTGATTATTATGAAGGCTAGAATTGGATTGAAGAATCATACTTAAAGGTGTAATGGAGCTTAGAAAGTGCCAGACCTTAGAAGTACCTGGCCCTTGATTGTAGCAGCTGGAAGTGATTTAACAAGCACTTGAGGTGACAGAATCAAATGCTTTATATGATGAATGGGCTGTTTCAATATAGTAAATTATTTTGCAATTTAAAAATCAGAATTAAATAGTTTATGTTTCATGAAAAAAAGAAGAAGTCCCGATACAAGGACATACATTCAGCGACATAACAAATGAGAGCTCACATCAATAACATATTAACATATTTTTTGGCCCACTGCAGATAGTGTTATGCATGAAAATCCTATATGTTTTTGTATTAATTACAGAAATTTATATCTTGGTGATTATCTTATTGTAGCATTCGTTAAGGCTCTGTCCTTTAAGAAAATAATATTCAATGACTGCTGTTCTAAGCAAATTGATACTCCTTAGAGACTTGCGGATACATTAAACAATGGAAGTTATTTGGTGTATTAATGTATTAATCTCTTCCATTATTTTCTCTAATCTGAAGACTAAATAGAGTTATTTATTTATTTGTACATTTTATTCATTCATTTGTATGTTTATTGAGCACAAGCCATTTTCAAGGCACTTATAACTAGGTCTTAGGAATATAATAGTGAATATGAGAGTCCTTGCTCTTAAAAGAAATGATCATGTGTGGTACCAATAATTTTAAATAAGATTCTTCCTATTATTAAAAAACTGTCTTTCTGAATAAGACCTGCTGCCAATATTGCCTTTTGTACTTGAAAATTTTACTAAACTTCTAACATTATTATTTGTAATCTGTTAGTCTTATGCCATCTGAATCCCTGTTCCAAAATAATTAAATAAAAACTATTAGAAGCCCCAATCAACTTCTCTGTGTGTGTGTGTGTGTGTGTATGAAGGTATATGTAATAAATATGGTCATATAAATGGTAAGTTGAAAAAATATGTGATTCAAGTAGATAAAAGTGGATTTTATCTTTACTGAGTTATAAAATATCCTGCCTTAACAGCATTTCTTGGCTCTTACTTTCAAAAACCACCAAAAACAAACAAAAAAACCAACAAACAAAAATTTTGGAAAATTAATTATTAAGTATTTTAATTGAATAGTAATATTAGTAAAGAAGTATAAAGGATACATTTGAAATAATAACATTAAATCGCCCAAATAAGCCAGGCACAGTGGCTCATGCCTGTAATCCCAGAACTTTGGGAGGCTGAGGCAGGCAGATCACTTGAGGTCAGGAGTTCCAGACCAGCATGGCCTACATGGCCCATCTCTTCCAAAAATGCAAAAAGTAGCTGGGCATGGTGGCAGGTGCCTGTACTCCCATCTACTCGGGAGGCTGAGGCAGGAGAATAACTTGAATCAGTAGGCGGACGTTGCAGAGAGCTGAGATGGTGCCACTGCACTCCAGCCTGGGCGACAGAGAAAGTCTCCGTCTCAAAAAATAAATGAATAACTAAAATAATAAAATAAAATAAAATGTCCAAATAATTAATTTTAATCTGAAGCTATAAAATTAAAAATTGAAGTAATTATCCAGGAAAATTAGGTGATCTAAAACAAAACAAAAGGAACACACTTCAGCAACGATCACATTTTTAAGAAGACAACACAAAATGGGAGGGCAGAGATTTTTGCTGAGCTATCCCATTATAAAATTTACACATATTAAATTAATTGAATTTACATTTACATTTGTCCTATAAAAAGTTACAATTTTAGTCTTCATTTGGAGTTTCAATTCTGCTATGTACAAGTTTCTCTAACTTTCCATTTTTATTTTTTAATTTCTTAATTTGGGAGAAAAAATTACAGAATAAAGTGTGAATTTGCTTTTACTTGCATTAATTTATTTTGTAGCACATAACACACAACCTCAAATCTAGTATATATACAGTAGTTTTTCATTCAGTAAATGAAATCAAACATCTCTTCTAAGAATAACATCTATTTGTGGAATCTAGAGAAAACTATTAGAAGCCCCAAATGATCAACCACAAATAAACTTAGCTACTGATTACTTATCCTCCACCACATATATTTTATTATATCGCTCAGATAACTCTACATTAATCTCTATAGTTATTTGCATATATGCCTTTCTCGTCAATTTTAAACCAGCTTAGGGAAATTTCAGATTTCATGTACCTCCTTATTGTCATCACTTCAACTGAATTGATTGCACAAAGTAAATAGTCAAAATATATCTGCTGAATTAAGTAATAGAATATAGAAATTTAAAAATATAATGCAGATATATATTTACTAAATACCATAATATTCTAGGAGTAAAACAATTTTTCAAAAAATAAGTTTAGAATAAAATTATGTTAATAAAGTTTTATCAATAAACTTCATTTATAGCATCAAAAACTTAAGCACATTCAAATGTTTTTCCCACAACTTCTGTTTATATATCATAATTTTATGATACTAAATTCAAACTATGAATTTCTGAGTACGAATTTTAAATTTTACAGTCAAGTATAACATTATCTTTACACTGTTGTCCTCATTTTAATATTTTTCATAACTATAAAAATATTTACTAAACTGATTTGTGATGCTTTATCACATATTACATTTTCTTATGCATTAGGTCTAATTTCATGGCAATTTATTATAATCATAGATTCCACCAATCTGTGTTTTCATACAACCCATTATACAAGAATACGAGATCCTAGGTGGCTACAGCCAATTCTCTGACTCTTTTCACAATCATTCTAGATATTTTTAACTTCAAACTTAAACTTTCAATAAATTTTGTGCATGTTGAAATTGTGTTACATTTCAACACAATTTCAGTTATGGCACAATTCTGAAAGCACCAACATTTTTATCAATATCCAGCCCCCTAGCCTAGGAACTACATAGTCTGTCTCCAATTTCCTAAACTTCTATCTTTAAATAAAGTTAAGTGCATGCCTTTGTTTTCATTCGGCATTGTTAATAAGTTATTTCTTATTTTGCTACTCGGCTTACATATTTATTGCACAGAGTTGTCCCCACTATACTTTCTCTCTGGTTATTTTGGTATACAGAAAAATGACTAAACTTTTGTGTTTACATTTACTCCCATTAGTATATTTCACTTGATTCTCTTAAGTCTTCTAGACAATCATATATATGCTAACGAAAAGTTTGTCCCTCTCCTCCCAGCAGCCATAGCTATTCTTTTTGTTTTTGTTTTTGTTTGTTTTTGTTTTTGAGACAGCTCGCTCTGTCGCCCGGGCTGGAGTGCAGTGGCCGGATCTCAGCTCACTGCAAGCTCCGCCTCCCGGGTTTACGCCATTCTCCTGCCTCAGCCTCCCGAGTAGCTGGGACTACAGGCGCCCGCCACCTCGACCTGGCTAGTTTTTTGTATTTTTTAGTAGAGACAGGGTTTCACTGTGTTAGCCAGGATGGTCTCGATCTCCTGACCTCGTGATCCACCTGTCTCGGCCTCCCAAAATGCTGGGATTACAGGCTTGAGCCACCGCGCCCGGCCTATTATTCTTCTTTTAAGTATTTGATTGGTTAGGAGAATGGTAAAGTAACAAGTTTAATCACTAAAAAAGCCTCCTTTGAACCATTTTTGAATGCCTTAAAGTAATATTGTAAGACTGATGTACATATCCCAAATGTTATATTTATTGGATTATACCGTAAACCAAATCATGAGGTATAGTTTTCTGCTTCCAGAGATTTAACTGTGTTATTTATTCAGGCCCTGCCGATTATTTTTACTAAATATATCAATATTTGCAATAACTTCATGAACAGCATTAGACAATCAAAAATGTAAACTACAAAGGAGATGATGCCAATTTCCTGCCTGATATCTATCCTCTCTTTGTTTCTTGCTAGCAGAATCCCAATGAGGGAGGAAGGTAGCAATATGTCTGATTATAGGCATTTTGTCTCCCCAGACACACTTACAGTTATGAAAGCCTACTGCTTTATATCCTGCTAAAAAGTTAAGAGATTTGGCTGACACATTTTACCCTTTGTTCAAGCATACTCCTCTGTTTTGTTTTGTTTTTTTCTGTTTTTTTTTTTTTTCTTCCTAATAAAACATGTATATAGTGTCAAGAGCTTCAGTAGATATTTGGTAATACGCATGAGGAAGGTAGCCATGTATTAAAGCCAGCAGACAAGAAAGGTAGAATGTCTAGTTTTTTCCACCACTGGAAGCCTGGTATCAGCTGATTTCAGGAAATTCTTATTACTGTCAAATTGTGTACTTGTTTATCACTCTAGTCAGGTTCCTGTCACACAGACGTGGATGCAATTCTGAACCTGTTTTTAAAACTTTTAAAAGAACTGGTTCATTAAAAAAAAATTAGGCAGCATTCAAAGTGTCTTTTATAAGTTTGTCCTTTTCATTTAGTTTGTAGTTGATAAGGCTTTTCTTGTTGTTTGCTTTAGCAGTTGGTCCTGAAATATTGGACTCTTTGGCATCAAAGCACTATAGCCTCCACAATAGGTATTTTTGATGGTGACAAAAGAAAAAATGATTAAATATAACCTCATAACTCTCTCACATTCAGCCCTTCTTCTACAGAAAAGGGTTCTTTACTGTGGTGGTGTTTTTTTTCCTGAGTGTACAAACATCTTCATTTTTCTTTCGTTCTTTCAAAACTTTTTCAGAAGGAAGTAATTATCTGTCCCCTGATTAGAAGCCTAAATGAGCTTTTTCTCCTCTTTATACATAAAGTTTGTGACTCTACACACAGAAATATATTGCCACATTAACTCAGTGTATCCAAAACACCTTAATAATTCCAGCTACGTCTCAAGCTAGTAACTTCAGTGAAAGCCACCCTGGGTGAGTGGATCTATGTCCTCTTAGACAGGGCCTAGTATGTGAAAGCAGATTATTGCTGATTTCTTCAAATCACATCCCTTGGCCTTTTATCTCTCCAACTGAAATGGGAATCTCAGAAAAATTGACCTTTAAATGATTTGGCTTCTGTCTGCTGTATGGTTTTGAAGATGTTAATAAAAGCAGAAATGTCTTATGACCTATAAGAAATAAACTCTTTTGAACTTAAGGCTTGTTTTTTGTTATTTTATTTAAACGAAGAAATTAGGTTAGAGAAGTATTTTAAAATCTATAGTCCAAAAGAGTAAAATTTAGACAAATATCATTTTGTAATACACTAAAATTAAAGGATATTTTTAAAGTATCAAGTAAAAGGTTTAAAATCTAATCAGTGTAATAAAAAGTGGAGTTAATTAATTTATATTGCTGAACATCTGTTTCTAGTTATAATAAAGTTGGAGTGGTTGCAGAGTGTATTTTCATTTTAGATCATCTAAAATCAGATGCTTTGAAAAATTTCAAGCATAGCGAGTTTGATGATGGATACAACGGTCTCAAGAAAAAATAACACTTAGTATTATTTGTACTGTTCAAAAATAGATGTTCTTTAAGGGTGAAATCCATTTTTACTAAAACTGAAATAAAGTTGGCAGATACTAAGACATATGACAATAAGGCCCATGAAATATTTTACAATATCGTATCTATTTGTATATAAGCTTTTAAATGTCACAAGTTTTATTTCCTGTGTGCCATATATGAGTAGAGTTTGGCACGTGAGGACTCTGCAGAACCCTCCAAGATACTGTGGGTGTCTGTGTTTTTCTTTTTTTCAATCTGTTAAATCACATCTAAAATATTTCCGTATTAAAATAAATTACTTAAATCACATTAAAGGCATTCACTCACACAACAGAGTTTATTGAATGTCAGCGATATGCTGACCACTGTTCTACGTGCTGTGGATGCAGCAGTGAACAAAATATTCCTTACACTAATATGTATTCTAATATGAAAATTGTACTCATGTATAAATAAAAGAGCCAAATAACAGATTTGCTTTTAGCAAATTATTCCCAGCTGTATGTATCTCTTGCCTTTGCTAATCCTGTTTTTCTCCTTAGATTTATCTTTTGTTTTTCTCCCTGTTCTGTCTACTAGAACCCACCCAACCTTAAAATCCCAGTTCCAATTTCACTTCTTTGAAAAATTATATCACATTTATTATTTTAGCTCTAACTAAAACCAATTATTCTTTTTCCTGAGTTCTTATAATAGTAATTACACTTATATACATGTACTATATTGATTTATTAGTAATCACGTTTGATTTTTTTTAAACATGGGACATATATACCATATTTGTTTTCAGAGCTTCTACTCCTAATACAATGCTAGATACACAGAGCCGTTATAAATGAATCATATAAAAATAAATGAATGAACTAATGAACAATTTTAGGATCTGTTCATAGATGGCATATCAAAAGGACAAAGTGATTCTAATGAGGAATTTATATTTTATTAGTTTTTTTATTGTACTTTAAGTTCTAGGGTATATGTGCACAACGTGCAGGTTACATATGTATACATGTGCCATGTTGGTGTGCTGCACCCATTAACTCGTCATTTACATTAGGTATGTCTCCTAATGCTATTCCTCCCTCCAACCCCCTCCCCACAATAGGACCCGGTGTGTGATGATCCCCTTCCTGTGTCCAAGTGATCTCATTGTTCAATTCCCATCTATGAGTGAGAACATGTGGTATTTGGTTTTCTGTCTTGTGATAGTTTGCTGAGAATGATGGTTTCCAGCTGCATCCATGTCCCTACAAAGGACACAAACTCATCCTTTTTTATGGCTGCATAGTATTCCATGGTGTATATGTGCCACATTTTCTTAATCCAGTCTGTCACTGATGGACATTTGGGTTGATTCCAAGTCTTTGCTATTGTGAATAGTGCCGCAATAAACATACGTGTGCATGTGTCTTTATAGTAGCATGATTTATAATCCTTTGGCTATATCCCCAGTAATGGGATGACTGGGTCATATGGTATTTCCAGTTCTATATCCTTGAGGAATTGCCACACTGTTTTCCACAATGGTTGAACTAGTTTACAGTCCCACCAGCAGTGTAAAAGTGTTCCTATGTCTCCACATCCTCTCCAGCACCTGTTGTTTCCTGACTTTTTAATGATTGCCATTCTAACTGGTGTGAGATGGTATCTCATTGTGGTTTTGATTTGCATTTCTCTGATGGTCAGTGATGATGAGCATTTTTTCATGTGTCTGTTGGCTATATGAACATCTTCTTTTGAGAAGTGTCTGTTCATATGCTTTGCCCACTTTTTGATGGGGTTTTTTTTTTTTTTTTTAAACTGTAAATTTGATTGAGTTCTTCATAGGTTCTGGATATTAGCCCTTTGTCAGATGAGTAGATTGCAAAAATTTTCTCCCATTCTGTAGGTTGCCTGTTCACTCTGATGGTAGTTTCTTTTGCTGTACAGAAGCTCTTTGATTATATCCCATTTGCCAATTTTGGTTTTTGTTGCCATTGCTTTTGGTGTTTTAGACATGAAGTCCTTGCCCATGCCTATGTCCTGAATGGTATTACCCAGGTTTTCTTTTAGGGTTTTTATGGTTTTTATAGGTCTAACATTTAAGTCTCTAATCCATCTTGAATTAATTTTCATGTAAGGAGTAAGGAAAGGATCCAGTTTCAGCTTTCTGCTTATGGCTAGCCAATTTTCCCAGCACCATTTATTAAATAGGGAATCCTTTCCCCATTTCTTGTTTCTCTCAGGTTTGTCAAAGATCAGATGACTGAAGATATGTGGTATTAATTCTGAGGGCTCTGTTCTGTTCTATTGATCTATATCTCTGTTTTGGTACCAGTATCATGCTGTTTTGGTTACTGTAGCCTTGTAGTATAGTTTGAAGTCAGGTAGCGTGATGCCTCCAGCTTTGTTCTTTTGGCTTAGGATTGTCTTGGCAATGCAGGATCTTTTTTGGTTCCATATGAACTTTAAAGCAGTTTTTTCCAATTCTGTGAAGAAAGTCATTTGTAGCTTAATGGGGATGGCATTGAATCTATAAATTACCTTGGGCAGTATGGCCATTTTCACAATACTGATTCTTCCTATCCATGAGCATGATATGTTCTTCCATTTGTTTGTGTCCTCTTTTATTTCACTGAGCAGTGGTTTGTAGTTCTCCTTGAAGAGGTCCTTCACATCTCTTGTAAGTTGGATTCCTAGGTATTTTATTCTCTTTGAAGCTATTGTGAATGGGAGTTCATTCATGATTTGGCTCTGTTTATCTGTTATTGGTGTATAAGAATGCTTGTGATTTTTGCACATTGATTTTGTATCCTGAGACTTTGCTGAAGTTGCTTATCAGCTTAAGGAGATTTTGGGCTGAGACAATGGGGTTTTCTAAATATACAATCATGTCATCTGCAAACAGGGACAATTTTACTTCTTCTTTTCCTACCTGAATACCCTTTATTTCTTTCTCTTGCCCGATTGCCCTAGCTAGAACTTCCAACACTATGTTGAATAGGAGTGGTGAGAGACGGCATCCCTGTCTTGTGCCAGTTTTTGCCCACTCAGTATGATATTGACTGTGGGTTTGTCATAAGTAGCTCTTATTATTTTGAGATACGTTCCATCAATACCAAATTTATTGAGAGTTTTTAGCATGAAGGGCTGTTGAATTTTGTCAAACGCCTTTTCTGCATCTATTCAGATTATCATGTGGTTTTTGTCTTTGGTTCTGTTTATACGCTGGATTACATTTATTGATTTGCGTATGCTGAACCAGCCTTGCATCCCAGGGATGAAGCCCACTTGATCATGGTGGATAAGCTTTTGATGTGCTGCCGGATTTGGTTTGCCAGTATTTTATTGAGGACTTTTACATCAATGTTCATCAGGGATATTGGTCTAAAATTCTCTTTTTTGTTCTACCTCTGTCAGACTTTGGTATCAGGGTGATGTTGGCCTCATAAAGAGTTCGGGAGGATTCCCTCTTTTTCTATTGATTGGAATAATTTCAGAAGGAATGGTACCAACTCCTCTTTGTACCTCTGGTAGAATTCGGCTGTAAATCCATCTGGTCCTGGAAACTTTTTGGTTGGTAGGCTATTAATTATTGCCTCAACTTCAGAGCCTGCTATTGGTCTACTATTCAGGGATTCAACTTCTTCCTGGTTTAGTCTTGGGAGAGTGTAAGTGTCCAGGAATTTATCCATTCCTTCTAGGTTTTCTAGTTTATTTGTGTAGAGGTGTTTATAGTATTCTCTGATGGTAGTTTGTATTTCTGTGGGGTTGGTGGTGATATCCGTTTTATCATTTTTTATTGTGTCTATTTGATTCTTCTCTCTTTTCTTCTTTATTAGTTTTGCTAGCGGTCTATCAATTTTGTTGATCTTTTCAAAAAACCAGCTCCTGGATTCATTGATTTTTTGAAGGGTTTTTTGTGTCTCTATCTCCTTCAGTTCTGCTCTGATCTTAGTTATTTCTTGCCTTCTGCTAGCTTTTGAATGTGTTTGCTCTTGCTTCTCTAGTTCTTTTAATTGTGATGTTAGGGTGTCAATTTTAGATCTTTCCTGCTTTCTATTGTGGGCATTTAGTGCTATAAATTTCCCTCTACACACTGCTTTAAATGTGTCCCAAGATTCTGGTATGTTGTATCTTTGAAACCAATGAGAACAAAGATACAACATATTTTATTAGTTTTCTATTGCTGCTGTAACGAATTGTCACAAAGTTAGTGACTTAAAACAGTGCAAATGATTTTTCAGCTCTGTAAGTTAGAAGTCTGACATGAATATCACTGAGCTAAAATCAAGGCATTACAGGGCTGCATTCTTTACTGGAAGCTCTAGGAAAGAATCTGTTCTCTTGCCTTTTCTATGTTTTAGAAGTTGCCTGCATTCGTTGGTTTGTGGTACACTTCCTCCATCTTCAAAGCCAAAAATGTTTCATCTCTCTAACGTTCTTTCTCTGAAAACAACCCAGAAATGTTTCTTGCTTTTACAAACTCGTGTGATTAGATGGTGCAAAATGGTATGATTCATGATAATCTCCCCATGTCAAAGACATTAACCTTGATTATATCTGCAAAGTCTCTTTTGCTATGCAAGAAACATACTTACAGGTTCCTAGGATTAGGTTGTGGACATATTGGTGTGGGGGAACCATTATCCTGCCTTCCACAATAATTCTTATGGTTGGTACATACGTTTAATGACTGATAGTCACATGTAAAAATAAAATGGCAAGTAGTGTAACATGCTGTAGCAGTCAAGTTAATACATTGCCAGAATGTATCTGTGGAAGACATTTCCTTCATTATTAATAAAGAATTGAATAAGTAATTAATTCAGTAAATGGAGTCATGAAAAGTTACATAATTAAGTCAGCAAACAAAAGTTTTGCCAGACTACATATAAGGATAAAAGGCATCAAAAGCAACACCAAGATTTTTCCTAGAAAATTAGTTTCAGAATTGTGACTCTGTTTCAACTGAGAAGCAGTGAATATGAAAAGGGATTCATAAGTCTGTTTTCACCACCCAACTTCACTAGACAGATACAAGTTTCGAATGTACTAAAAAAAAGAAAAGAAAAAAAAAGGAAAAAAAAAAAAAAAAACAGATCTTTTGCGACTTCCCCAAAGAGGTTACAGTACTGTTAAGGTATTTGTCCTGATATGCAGGCTGCAATTTCATTGGCTCAGTTTCATACCATCACTCCTACTGTCACTCCCATGAGCCATCCACAGTAATACCAACAATCTTGATAAACACATCTGTCAAATACTACTACTTGTCAATGACATCAATTTAATTTTATTGGAGATAGGGTCAGAAGCAAATATCTAATAGACTACTATCCTCTAAATCACATCTAAAAATACTCACATTTGTTGTTGTCACAATTTGTTTGAAGACAAAGGGGAAAAAAGAAAATTTGCCCTTGTAAATGTCAACAAAGAACAAAAGAATGGATAAAAGGAGAGTGGCAAATGTTCAATGAATGCTTGATATAAATATATATATATACATATAACAAAATTGAATTTCTAGTCTTTTTAAAGTTGAAAGATGTACTTATGATTTTGGTTTTGAGAATATTAAATTGACCTTTCAATATCTTACGAAATAGCCATTCAGCTTACATGTTTACGTCCATAAATCAAATTATAGTCCATTTGTTTAAAACATTTACAAATCTGAGTTTTCCAATATGAGCGAAGTTGTCTTTTTCCCTTCAAGTTATCTTAAAATATAATCAGAAAATTTCAAGGTAATATTGTGTTTTAATAATTATCTCATCTAAGTACACACTTTAAAGATGAGGTAACTGGAGGGAGTTAATGATTTATCCAACGATACATAGCTAGCTGGTGGCAAAACAGGAAGTTAAACTCAGTTTAAATGTTAATATTCTTTTTCACCACCAGCCCTAGCTTCGGAATTACATCCCTCTTTTCCCAGTATCAACATCTGCATTCATGGTGTTCTATAATGTACAGGTATTCTCCCTCCTAATTAATGGGAACAGGCTAGAATGTTATTCTCAGATAATACATATCATGATGATAGTTGAATTTTTAAAAGATCACTCTAACTTTGGAGTGAGAATGAGGAGTAGAAGAGTGAAAAGGGTACCCATAGTGTGAACTCTTAAGAATATACTTGTATAGATGAAAAAATACGGGATTTTTTTCTACAGAGGTAGAAAAGATAGTTTCAAATTAGTTAAAATTAATAGGATGCTGTGATGGAATAGGTATGGAGAAAGAGGGCCAAGAACATAATAAAGATGATTCCCAGATTTTTGGATTACACATTAGAATATAATGGTATTATATATTAAAATACAAATGATTAGAGAAAGACCAAAGTATTCACCATCTTTTTGTAGTTTATAATGCAGTAACAAACAATTCTCCAACTGAAGCAACTTTTATGAGAACAAAGTTTAGTTTTTTTTCTTCATGGTTAAAAATACAGATTCTGGAGCCAAGCTGATTATGAATCCCAGCTACTACACTTTACTAAATGAATATTCATGGAGAAGTGACAGGCTTGTCAAATGAATGTAATAGTTGTAGGGTTTCCCAGTATGTTGTAAGAATTCGATAACTATCTATCTATCTATCTATCTACCTACCTACCTACACACACACACATACAAACATATATATGTGTGTGTGTGTATATATATATATATAACTTCAAACAGGGCCTGACACATAAGATCCCTTTAAATATTAGCTATTATTATTATCCCTATTCCAATGAATAAGAAACTGAAGCACAAGAAGCACAAATGAATTGCATAAGATCACCCAGATAGTTAATGATAGAGGCAGAATTTTAAGCCAGTCTGACTTCAGATCCAATATTCTTAATGATTGTATTATCAATTCTCTACTTTCCTTGCACATAATCCATGAAAGTACACCATGGTTTCCTCAAATATTGGCATTCTATAACCAGCCAATTGCTGAAGCTAAGCATGGATGTCCTGTTTATTCCATTAATTCTGAAGTAAACCAAAGGTATATAGACATTTGATATATTACAGAGCAACATTGGGTTATCTGTGGGGGAAGAATAGATATTTCAGTGAATAGTCTGGGCGATTATAGTTCACAGATAAAAAATAAAATTAAATTGGACCACTAGCTCCTACCAAACACAAAGATCTGTTTCAAATCATGCAGTGTCTTCATGAACTCAGGTTAGGGAAGAATTCTTAAATACGATACAAACTAAATAACAGAGGAATTGGTACACAAATTAAACTAGAATAAAAACTATTCATTAAAAGACTGAATTAATGCAGTTAAAAAGCAAGATAAAGAATTTTTAAAAATATTTATAACACAAGTACCTGGCATAATAATGACTTGTATACATAATATGTAGTGAGAGAAGTTACATTACCCATATACCTTACTAGATGCCCCTACCTCTTTTCCCCACCCAACACCACAAAGACATTCAAAGAAATGAACAAACTACATTTTGATGAAAATAGTTAAAGAAGGATACAAAATTGCATCAAAGAAGTAGTGAAAATTCTGTGCAACATAGAAAGCCAGAATGGCCACATAGAGAATGGAAGAAAACACTTTGCCTTGGCCACCCTGTCTCCTGGCGAGGATCACCTCAGAACCAGGAAGTACTTCTCCCTGCCGGGAAAAGGGAACCAAAAGAAGCCTTGCATCCCCCATCACCACCTTGAACATCCACAGACTTCACCACTGGGCACTCCTGCAGTCCTTGCGAGTGCTAAGCCCAGCTGAGGGAGCTTTCTGGATTTCCCAAAGCTGCGCTCCCACCAGAGACACAGCCAGCACTGCGCTCCACCCCTCATGGTTGGTATGGCCTGCTCTGGGGGCAATTAACCACAGTGCCCTTTCATCTCTGAACTACCCCTGTCTGGGAGCCTGCCATCTCCAAGTTGAGCTGCTGCTACACCCCACCCCATGGGACCAAGCTGTTACAGAGCCACTCCGTCTGTATTTCCCAATTGCTGCTGTGGTCTTGCCCTTGGGGCCTGAGCTGAAGCGGTGCACTGTCTCTCCAGGAAATGTTGCCTTGGCCTCCCAGAGCAGTCGCAAGCCCTGGTTCCTGAGCTGAAGTGGCATCTTGCCTCCTCAGGAAATGATGTCTTTGCTACTCAAAGTAGTCACACCCCCTGTGCTTGAGCCGAAGTGATGCCCTCTCTCCAGAGCAGCCAAGCCCACTAGGCCTAAGCTGAAGCAGCACATCACCTGCTAGGAAATCAGTACCTTGGCTGGGCTAAGCAGACATATTTCCCAGGGCTAAGCCGAAGTGGCTCCTCATGTCCGAGGGAAACAGAGTGTTGTCTGAGCTCAGACACCATGTCCTACAGGCCAGATAACTAGTACCCTGCCTCTCTGAAACTGGCATCATTGTGTTGCTCCCTACTCCCCTGGGTCCAAGCAATAGCTGTGTTCTACTATTCTGTTTTCCTTACTGCCACTGCACCTGGCCTTACAGAATCTGGGATACTGTCATGTCCCATAATCCTGGGATCCAGAGTCACCACTACATAAGGCTTTATACCCTGAGGCCTGAGTTGCCACTGTGCCATATTAGCTAATATTTCTGAGTTGCATCTGCTCCCTGGGCCAAAATCTAGAGAGCATTCCTTCTTCTTCTTTGTACCAAGGCAATTTTGTACTCTGTCCCCTATGGTCAGAATCACAGTGGCAATCCAACCTCCTGGGCCTGAGCTGCTTGGAGGCGGCTCAGAGTCAGACTCTGTTTTTGTGAGCATTCTGAATCCAACCCTGCTTCAGAGAGTAAACCTGAACCCCAAAACTCAGGTGCCACAATAGATTTGTGCGATGCTGAGCCCCAAACCCCAGCTCCATAAGCACTCTGAGCATCTATATCCTAAAACCCCATGCTGTTACAGCTGCCTGTGAGCTATCAGACCTAACACTAAGAAGGATCCTTTCAGTTAAGACTCCATATGTGGGGAAAATGAAGACAGGAGAATCCCAAGAACGCTTGCCACCGAGGACCCTAACAATCTACACTGTCACCACCACTGCTACAAACTCCTACATCTTAGGCCACTGAGGCACCCATAGGCATTGCTGACATTGATTATGACTAAAGAATCTGCACAGAGGCTACACTGCTGCATCCATTCAGAACCAGAGCCACCACACACTTCCCAACCAGCACAGTAAGATCCATTTGCAGGTGAAGCTCTTTCCCTATGAAAGTCACTCTGTAAAGTTTCAAAGAGGTGATTATTCCACCAGAGGCATAAACATTAAAGCAGGGACACGTGAAACATGACAAAACAAGGAAACATGACACCACCAAAGGAACATAATTATTCTCTAGAACTGATCCAAAGAAAAAAAAAAGGAATTGCCGGAGAGGGAATTGAAAATAATAGTGTTAAAAAAAACTCAATGAGATATAAGAGAATACAGAGAGAGAATTCAACAAAATCCGAAAAAAAAATCATGATCTGAATGAAAACCTCAACAGAGACAGGTTTTTCTAAAAGGAGTCAAATGGAAATCATGAAGCTAAAGAATTCAACGAATCAAAATAAAAATATTATGGAGAGCTTGAATAGCAGACTAGATCAAGCAGAAGAAATAATCTCTAAACTTGAAGATAGATCTTTTGAAATTACCCAGTAAGAGGCAAAAAGAGAAAAAAATTAATGAAAAAGAGTGAAGACAGTCTTCAGGACTCATGTGACATTATTAAGTGAACAAACTTTTCCATTATGGGAGTTTTAGAAAGAGAGGAGATTAAGATAGAAACAGAAAGATTTTTTAATACAATAATTTCTCAAAACTTCCCAAGTCTTAGAAGAGATGTGAACATCTAGATCCATGCAACTCAAATATCACTAAACAGACTCAACCCAAAGAAGCCTCCTCCAAAGTACACTATAATTAAACTGTCAAAAGTCAAAGACGAAGAGAGAATTTTAAAAGCAGCAAGACAAAAAGGTTAAGTCACATGTAAGGAATACCTATTAGAATATCAGCAGAAACCTTGTAGGCTAGGAGAGAATAGGATGGTATATTTAAGTGCTAAAATAAAAAATATATATATTTCTGACATGAACACTATACCCAAAGCTGGTCTTCAGAAATGAAGGAGAAAGTTTTTCCCAGACAAGAAAAGTTGAGGGAATTTACCACTTGACCTGCTTTACAAGAAATGCTTTAAAAAGTGTTTCAAAGTGAAAACAAAAGAACAGTAATTACTAACTGAAAAACATAAAAGTATAAAATTTACAGATAAAGGTAAATATATAGTCAAATTCAGAATGCTCTGATACTGTTATGGTGGCCTATAAATCATATATATGTATCTAATATGAAGGTTACAAGTCAAAACTATAATAATACCTAAAATAAGAAATATATAATATAAAATGATATAAATTATGATGTCAAAAATATAAATTGTAGATGGGAGGGTAGAAGTCTAGGCTTCTGATACACAACCAAAGTTAAGTTGTTATAAGTGTAAAATAGTCTCTTGTAACTATAACATGTTTTATGTAAACTTCACTGACAACCACATAGCAAGAAACCTACAGCAGATACACAAATAATAAAGACAAATGAATCAAAACTTAGTACTACAGAAAAACACTAAATCACCTAGATAAGTGACGAGAGGAAGAAAGAAACAAATGATTTAACAGAACAACCAGAAAACCTAACAAAATTGTAGTAGTTAAGTTCTTACCCATCTCCAATCCAAAGGCACAGTGTGGCTAAACAGATGAAAAATAGAATCTAACTATGTAATATCTACAAGAGACCTACTTTAGCCTTCATGACACACATAGGCTGAAAGTGAACAGTTAGATGATATTCCACGTAAATGGTAAACAAGAGAGAGCACAAATGGCTACATTTACATGCGATAAAATATGCTTCAAGTCAAAATTGTGATATGAGACAGTGGGGGTCATTTAATGACAAAAAGGTTAATTCATCAGAGGGCAAAACAACTATAAATATATAATTATATAATAATTATATATTTATTATACATATAATAATTATATATTTATTATATATATAATAATTATATATTTATATGATTTATATAATATATAATTATATATGACATATAATATATATGTACATTACATATATTACATATATAATATATAAATTATATATTGCATATATTACATATATAACACATGTTATATGTTATAGCATTGTTATATATTATATATGTTATATTACATTGTAACATATGTTATGATACTTTATATATTATATATACTATATATTATGTCATATTGCATTATAACATGTTATATGTTATAACATTCTATAACATATTATAACATAACATTTTATGTTATGTTATATAACATGTTTTATTATATTATGTTATATAACATACATGTTATATATTATAACAGTTATAAATGTATAATTGTTATAAACATATAATTGTTTGCAATGATAAATATATAAGTAAGTAGTAAACATTGATTCACCCAAATATGTAAAGCAAGTGTGAATGGGCATGAAAGAAATAGATGGAAATATAGGAATAGTAGGGGACTTCAATATCCCACTTTCAACAATGAACAGAGAAACAAGATTAAAAATTAATAAGAAAATAAATTTATTGACAAAAAGAAATGCTGCTGTTACATGAAAATAAGTTTTTTTTGAGACAGAGTCTCACCTTTTCACCCAGACTAGAGTGCAGTGGCTGTCCACAACCTGTGCCTCCCAGGTTCAAGCAATTCCCCTGTCTCAGCCTCCCGAGTAGCTGGGATTACAGGTGTGTGCCACCACACCCTGCTAGTTCTTTGGTTTTTTTTAAGTAGAGATGGAGTTTCACCATGTTGGCCAGGCTATTCTTGAACTCCTGATCTCAAGTGATCCGCCTATCTGGGTCTCCCAAAGTGCTGGGATTACAGGCGTGAGCCACTGAGCCCAACCCGTGGAAATAAATTTCTAAGGAATTCTTTAGAAATTTATTTCCATATAACAGCAGCATTTACCTTTGTCAATATATTTTATGCTTTCATATGTTTTTATGTTAGTAATTAGTGTTCTTTTATTTTCACTTGGAAAACTTTTTAAAGTATTTCCTATTAAGCAGGACTCGTGATGATGAACTGCCTCAACATTTGCTCTCCTGGGATAGAATTTTTTCTCCTTCATTTCTGAAGGCCAGCTTTGTTGGGTATAGTGTTATTGTCTGAAAGATTTCTTTTCTCTTTCAGCACTTAAATATATTATCCTATTCTCTCCTGGACTACAAGGGATCTGCTGATATTCTAATGGGGATTCATTTACATGTGACTTAACCTTTTTCTCTTGCTGCTTATAAAATTCTCTCTTCGTCTTTGACTTCTGCCAGGTTAGAATGATGGAAATGCATTTTCGACAACATGGACCTAACAGATATATACAGAATTGTCCATGTAACAGCAGCAGAATGCACATTTTTTTTTTTTTTTTTTTTTTGAGACGGAGTCTCGCTCTGTCGCCCAGGCTGGAGTGCAGTGGCACAATCTCGGCTCACTGCAAGCTCCGCCTCCCGGGTTCACGCCATTCTCCTGCCTCAGCCTCCCGAGGAGCTGGGACTACAGGCGCCCGCCACTGCGCCCGGCTAATTTTTTCTATTTTTAGTAGAGACGGGGTTTCACCGTGGTCTCATTCTCCTAACCTTGTGATCCGCCCGCCTCGGCCTCCCAAAGTGCTGGGATTACAGGCGTGAGCCACCGCGCCCGGCCAACATTCTTTTTTAGTGTTCATGGAATATTCTCCAAAACAGGTTATCTGGTAGGCCATAAAACATGTCTTAGCTAAGTTATGATAATCAAAATACCAAGTACTATTTCTAACCACAATGGCATGAAACTAAAAATTGATAATAGAAGATATTTTTAAATATGTGGAAATGAAACAACATGCATGTGAACAATGAAGGAAGCAATCAAAAGAGATATTTAAAAATATCTTAGGTCACATAACAAAAGAAACACAACACACCAAAAACTACGGGATGCAGTCAAAGCAGTTTTAAGAAGGAAATGTATACCAATAAATACCTACATTAAAAATAAAAGTAAGATTCCAAATACACAGGCTGAAATTATGCCAGAAGAAACTAGAAAATGGACAAACTAAACACACAGCAGAAAGAAGAATAAATAACAGGACAGAAATAATAAAATAGAAAATAGAAAAACCACAGGAAAAAAGTCAATAAAACTAGATTAAAAAAAATGAAGAAACATTTAGCTACACTAAGAAAAAAGAGAGAAGACTCAAATATATAAAATCAGATATGAAAGTGTAATCATTACAGCAGATGCCTCAGAAAAAATAATAATTATAAAAGATGATTATGAACAGTTATATGCCAACAATTTTGGAACCTAGAGAACACCGATAAATTTCTAGAAGAATACAACATACTAAGGTTGAATAAGAAGGCAAAGGAAAGACTTAACATACTAATAAAAACCAAAAAGTTTAAAGTAGTGATTAAAATCTCTCAAGAAAATCAGCTCAGGACCAGATGGCTTTCTTGTGGCTTTTCTGCTGCCACAGTTCAGTTAGTGGGAAGGAGTGGTGTCCAGTGGCTTCACTTCTTCACTCCTGTTGCTCAGCAGGAGAGAGTGGTGCCCAGTGGCTTCTTTCCTGTTTTTCAATGTGTGGGACACAGTGTTACAGCTTTTTCACTCCCCCTGCCCACAGCTAGGGAAGCAGGAGTGTTAACAGGGGGTGTTACAGTTCTTTTTGCTCCCACAGTTCAGCAAGTTACAGGTTCTTGTCCTGTGACCAATAGGAATAAGATATGCCAACACCAGAGCGTGAGTAAGGCAGAATATAATTTTATTGTGTGAAAGAAAAGCTATTCGCAGCAAGAGGGGGCCCAAAAGTGGGTAGCCATCTGTGAGGCTGAATCTGGGTTTTTTTATGGGCTTGGGATGAGGAAGTGTGGGTTGTAGGTAGTCTTGGAGAAAGCAACATTCGATTGACTAAAAAGCATTATTCAGAAAAAAACAATAGGTAAAGAGTGGGCAAACAGTTATGGAAATTCTCACTCCAGTACACGGACTCCGTTCAGAGCTAGTAGTTTGGTTTTCAGGCTTCATACTGTCCTTGGCTTGAAGGTCAAGTTTAAGCAGGGATCTGTCTCTGCCTGGGAATTTGTCTGTCTCCTGTCACTATCAGCTTCACACTGAATTCAGCAAAATTTTCGAATAAGGGTTAATACTGATATTTTCTTACATTCTTCCAAGAAATAGACCTGGAAAGAATACTTGATAACACATTGTACGTGGCCAGCATCACCTTGATACATGAAGTATGTAAAAACAACACAAGAAAAGAAAAAATACATAAGCCAATATTTCTGAGGCACACTGAAGCAAAAATCTTTAATAAAATATTAGCAAACTGCATCCAACAACACATTAAAAATATTACACAACATGATCAAATGAAATTTATTCCTCACATGCAAGGCTGGTTTAACATATGTAAATCAATCAATGTGATGTATTACATTAACAGACTGAAAAAAAAAAAAAACATGATCTTATCAATGTATGCAGAAAGTGCATTTGAGAAATTTCAACGTCTGTTCTTGGTAAAATAACTTAACGCTAAGTATAAAATAAAAGTATTCTCAACGTAATAAAGTCATTCATGAAAAACCCAGAGCTAACATCATAATCAATGAGGGGAAACTTTCAGTTTTTCCTCTAAGATCTGGTACAAGGCAAAGATGCCCACTCTCACCACTTCTATTCAACATAGTACTGGAAGAACTACCAAAAGCAGATAGACAAGAAAAAGAAACAAACAAACAAAAAAATCCTTATTGGAAAGGAAAATGTACAATTAGTTCTATTTGATGATGACATAAATCCTGTGTGTAGAAAATCCTGAATATTTCACCAAAAAACCTGTTAGATATAAGAAGTGAATTCAGTAAATTTGCAAAATACAAAATCAACAAGCAAAAATTAGTAGAATTTCTATACACAAATAATGACCTGACCCAAAAAAAAAAAAATCAAGAAAACAACTCCATTTAAGATAGCATCAAAAATAAAAATACTTAGAAATAAATTTAACCAATGAGTTTGAAGACTCATACATTAAAAACTATAAAACATGGATGACAGATATCAGACACAAATGAATGGAAAGGTATTTCATGCTAATGGATTGGAAGAATGTCCATACTACATAGAGCAATATATTGATTCAAAGCAATTCCTATCCAAATCCAAATGGCATTCCTCACAGAAATAGATAAAACAATTGTAAAATATGTATGAAACCACAAAAGACTTCAAATAGCCATGGCAATTCTGAAGGAAAAAAAGCAAATTTAGAAGAATCATACTTCTTGATTTAAAATTATATTCCAAAGCTATGGCAACCAAAAAGTATAATACTGCTATAAAAATAGACACACAGACCAGGGGAACAGAACAGAAATCCTAGAAATAAATCTAAACATACATGTGCTCAACTAATTTTTGACAAGAGCACCAAAAAGACACAATGAGGAAAGAATAGTCTCCTCAATAAATGTTGCTGGGAAAACTGAATTTTCACATGCTAAAGAATAAAATTGGATCTTTGTGTTATGCCATACACCAAAATAAACTCAAAATGGATATAAGAATGAATATAAGATTTGAAACCATAAAATTTTAGAAGAAAACACAGGGGAAAAACTCTTGACATTCGTCTTGGCAATGATTTCTTAGAAATCACACCAGAAGTTCAGACTAGAAAAGTCAAAATAAATAAATGATACATGCAGCTATAAAGACACACGCACACGTATGTTTATTGTGGCACTATTCACAATAGCAAAGACTTGAAATCAACCCAAATGTCCATCAGTGACAGACTGGATTAAGAAAATGTGGCACAGATACACCATGGAATACTATGCAGCCATAAAAAAGGATGAGTTTGTGTCCTTTGTAGGGACATGGATGCAGCTAGAAACCATCATTCTCAGCAAACTATCGTAAGAACAGAAAACCAAACACCGCATGTTCTCACTCATAAGTGGGAACTGAACAATGAGATCACTTGGACTCGGGAAGGGGAACATCACACACCGGGGCCTATCATGGGGAGTGGGGAGGGGAGAGGGATTGCATTGGGAGTTATACCTGATGTAAATGACAAGTTGATGGGTGCTGATGAATTGATGGGTGCAGCACGGCAACATGGCACAAGTATACTTATGTAACAAACCTGCACATTACGCACATGTACCCTAGAACTTAAATAATAAAATAAATAAATAAATAAATGATAAAGCTTCTGCAAAGGAAAGGTAACAATTAACAAAATGAAAGGCAACATAGAGCAAAAAATATTTGAAAGCCATATATCTACATAAGGAATTAATATCCAACGTTTTTAAAGGATGCTTACAACTCAACAGCAAGAAAATGCATAACCTGATTTTAAAATGAACCAAAAACTTGAATAGACATTGTTTCAAAGATGACATTAAAATCTCCAACAGATATGTATAAATGTGCTCAGCATCACTAATCATCAGATAAATGCAAATTAAAGCCACTATAAGATACCATCTCACACTTCTTAGCATAGCTGTTGCCAAAAATCAAGACATAAGAAGTATTGGTGATGGTATGGAGAAAAAGGAACTCTTATACACTGTTGCTGGGAATGTAGATTGGTGCAGCCATTATAGGAAATAGTATGTAATGTCCTAAAAAATTAAAAATAGAACCGCCATAAGACCTAGAAATCCCTCTTCTGGGTACATACTCAAAGAAAATGAGATCAACACTTTGTAAAAGTATTTGCACTCTCATGTTCTTTGCAACCTTATTCACAGTAGTCAAAATATGGAAACAATGTAAGTATCTACCCATGGATAAATGGATAAAGAAATGGAGATATATACTGCATATGCAATGGAATATCTTCCAGCCTTAAAAAAAGAGAAAACTCTACTATTTGTCACAACGTGAATAGACCAGAAGGACATTAGGCTAAATAAAATAAGCCAGATATAGAAAGAAAAATAAGACATGATTTCATATGTTGAATCTAAACATATTGACATTTTTAAAAGGTCAATTACATAAAGAAAAAAATCAGTTGTTATTAGGGTCAGAGTAGAGGGGAGAAAATGGGTGAATATAGGTCAAAGGATTCAAGGCAGCAAATACGTGGGATGAACAAGTCAAACATCTAATCCATAACATGAAAATTATTGTTATTAATACATAATCTTTTGACCTACGTTCTCCCATTTTCTTCCTCCACTCTGACCCTAAAAACAACTATTTTGTTATCTATCTCCATGTACTTGACCCTTTAAAAATGTTTATATTCAACATGAGATTGCAATATAAATACACATACATGTATATGAATATTTTATTATGTTGCATATCTTAAATATGCAAAATGAAATGTATTAAGAAAATAAAATAGAATATATAAAGAACTCCTACAAATCAATTTATGAAAGGACATGCAATTATTTTATGAGTAAAATAATTTTTTTAATAAATATTTTACTCACAAAATTATTTTATGAGTAAAATAATTTCAAAGAAACTTCACAAATAAGGCTGACCAAAAGGCCAAACTAAGGTACGAAAAGTTGCTTGACTTTCTAACCCTCATTACTTATCAGGAAAATGCAAATTTATATGGTGAATATATACTATTATATACCAACAAAATTGGTAAATTTTATAAAGTTTAACAGTACCAAGTAATGGCAATAATATGGCATAATTGGAACTTCTATATATTTTGATAGTGCTAAACCTAATTACATTATGATTTTGTAAAACAACAAGATTAATCGATTTTAAGGCACACATTTAATGACCCTGTATTTTCACTGCTGGGGCTACGCACTGGATAAAATTTATCATGTGTGCATTAGAACCAATATACATGACATGTACATAACATTAGAATGAATGTCTATAACATCATTCTTTTTAAAAGGCCAAAATTGGCTTGATATTGTCAATTGAATGAATAAATCTATCATGATATATTCTTACCTGCATATGCACAATGCTATGAAAATATAATATTTAACTCAAAAACTTTTACTATAAACTTGACAATCAAATGGAGATATGTAAAGATAGTAAATTGCCACAATGTCAAATATGTGAATACAAAAATTGGTATTTCTGTTCATACTTTCAAAACATTTATTGTTAAAATTCTTATCATAGTACCCTTAAAAAATCTTCTTAGCATGGTTCTTAGTTTCTCATAGATTTCCTACTAAAATTCAAGGATATTTTTATTTCTAAATGTCCATTTAACTATTCCCATGATCCTCTTGCTGATCATGTGAAACACGCTGTCAAAAAAAGACAGATAATAACTCTTGCTGGAGCAAATGCGATTTTATGACATCACACTAGAGATCCAACAAATCTGTAATTTTATCTACTTTGACAGTTATAAAGGGCATTTCAAAAACTGATTGTATCTGCTATGATTTTAAGAGGGTTAGCATACAACTAGGAAAAGAAAATCTTAAAACCTTGTCCCCAGGGAAGGCACTGTAAAAGATTTTTATTCTTAATACAAAAATACTGTTACCCTTTCCCTTAGATGCAATAGAGATTATTATGAAATATGCCATTGTCTACCACTCTAAGATGAAAGACCTTATGTTATACATCTAGGTTCATCTGTTTCTTCACTATATGAAGTAAACATTGATTCTAATTTCTTCAGTTTTAATATTTTTGTTTCTATTCTGCTATAAAAATAAGTATTGCTAGTTTTCATGGTTTTCAGTTACAAATAATGTTAGAGTATAGGATTACAACAAGAATTCAATCTTATTGATATTTCAAGGTTAAGTGAATTGACTTCTCTTTATGTAGAAAGTATATTTACCAGTGCCACATATTCCTTTATTTTGTTTATTCTGAGTTATGTATTATAACCCAACTCTCAAAAACTCATATTATGTAATAAGAAGAGTATTTTGGAACCTAAAAATGAATGTTTCACTATTGGTATCCCTGTTTTTGTACTAAAGGCAGTATCTTTAGCAAACAGAATTAAGGTATTGGTGACTTCAGTGTCCAGTGGAAAAGAAATATCACCTCTCATGTTTGCTGAGTATAACATTTACCAGCAGGACTGCAATCTTAATAACTATGTTTTGAAAAAGCATTTGTTTTCTGCAGTTAAAGATTCATATAATATTGGCTAACTCGTGGTAATGTCCTCTTTTATGAATTTCCCTTATATCTTTATTGAGCATCATTAAATCTTAGGGATGAGGGTGATTGCTTTAATCTTTCTAGACTTACTTTCCTAAATTATGGGGTAGACTTTGTGGCTGTCAGACTCCTGTAGCCATGAAGCAGAACAGGATGTAACCTCATTGATTAGACCACAGAAGTGTTGGAGAATTACTTCACTTAAATTAAGTAAAAAATAATATTCTTTATGCACGCACAATATAAGTAACTAGAGCTTGCTCATGATTTGGAGGACCTAGTCTTTTATTCCTTTAAATATCGTAATACTCACTTTAGAATATTAGATTTACAGAAAAGTTGTGAACATTGTAGTTTCTGTGTACCTCACATTGAGTTTCCCTTATTTTTAACATCTTACATTAATATAATCTGGCTTAATCAATGACCAATATGTTGGTACTAAATAAAACATGTACTTTATTCAGATTTATTTTTATATATTTTTAATTGAAGTGTCTTATCCAGGATATTACATCACATTCAGTCATCATGTCTCCTTAAGCTCCTATTGAGTCTGATAGTTTCTTAGGTTGTCTTTATTTTTGATGACAGTTTGGGGCAGTACTTTTCAGATATTTTGTAGAGCATCTAGTAATTGGGACCTACCAAATGTTTCTATTATGATTATAATAGGATTATGAGTTTTGGGGAGGAGTAGCACAGAGATAATCTCCCATTCTCATTCTATCATATCAACAGTACACACTATCAACATGACTTATGACTATCAACATAAACATTGAGAAATTGAGAACCTTGAAGAAGTCATGTTTGTCAGGCTCTACATTGCAAACTTTTTCTTTTCCCTCTCTCCATACTATGATCTTTTTTTAAATTTTTATTTTTATTTTTATATATTTTTTGAGACGGAGTCTTGCTCTTTCGGCCAGGTTGGAGTGCAGTGGTGTGATCTCCGCTCACTGCAACCTCCACCTGCTGGGTTCAAACGTAACTCCCGCCTCAGCCTCCTGAGCAGCTGGGCCTACCAGCACACGCCGCCACACCCAGCCTTTTTTTTTTTTTGGTATCTTTAGTAGAGATGAGGTTTCACCATGTTGGCCAGGCTGGTCTCCATATCCTGACCTGGTGATCCGCCCACCTTGGCCTCCCAAAGTGCTGGGATTACAGGCACGAGCCACTGCGCCCAGTCCATACTATGCTCTTTGGAAGGAAGTCATTCCACTTTGCCCACACTTCGGAAGTACAAATCAGGATGCTGCTTCTCCTTGAGGCTACCTACACAAATCATCTGAAATTCTTTGAAATTCTTTGGCATATGAGACTTATGTCTTCTGCATTGTTTTATTTATTTATATTAACTCATGGATATGTGTTTATAGTTCAAGCTATAATTCAATGCTATTCTATTAATTTTTATGGTCAAATAGTTTTACTTTTGG
Source organism: Chlorocebus sabaeus (assembly GCF_047675955.1). Taxonomy (NCBI): domain Eukaryota; kingdom Metazoa; phylum Chordata; class Mammalia; order Primates; family Cercopithecidae; genus Chlorocebus; species Chlorocebus sabaeus. The sequence continues at coordinate 18,761,737 of NC_132914.1, forward strand.
ACGTTCAGAACTCTTTCAGTTACATTCTGTGTGTTTGACATGCCCACATCAGTGTGTGTGTGTGTGTGTGCAGGTTTGTTACATAGGTAAACATATGCCATGGTGGTTTGCTGAACCTATCAACCCATCACCTTGCTATCAAACTCCACATGCATTAGCTATTTAGCTATTTATCCTGATGCTCCCTCTCCCACCACTCCACTGACAGACCCCAGTGTGTGTTGTTCCCCTCCCTGTGTCTATGTGTTCTCATTGTTCCACCTCCACTTATAAGTGAGGATGTGCAGTGTTTGATTTTCTGTTCCTGTGTTAGTTTGCTGAAAATAATGGCTATCAAATCCATCCATGTCCCTGAAAAGGACATGACCTCATTTTTTTTTATGGCTGCATAGTATTGCACGGTGTATATGTACCATATTTTCTTTATCCAGTTTATCATTGATGGGCATTTGGGTTGATTCCATGTCTTTTGCTATTGTGAATAGTGCTGCAATTAACATATGTGTGCATTATCTTTGTACTAGAAAGATTTGTATTCCTTTGAGTATATACCCAGTGATGGGATTGCTGGGTGAAATGGTATCTCTGGTTCTAGGTCTTTGAGGAACCGCCACACTGTCTTCCAAAAGGTTGAACTAATTTACACTCTCACCAACAGTGTAAAAGCATTCCTATTTCTCCACAACCTCATCATCATCTGTTATTTCTCTACTTTTTAATAATCACCATTCTGACTGGCATGAGATGGTATTTCATTGTGGTTTTGATTTGCATTTCTCTAAGGATCAGTGATGTTGAGCTTTTTTTTTAATAAGTTTGTTGTCCACATAAAGGTCTCCTCTTAGAAGTGTCTGTTCATGTCCTTTGCCCACTTTTTAATGGAGTTGTTTTCTTGTAAATTTAAGTTCTTTGTAGATTCTAGATATTAGACCTTTGTCAGATGGATAGATTGCAAAAATTTTCTTCCATTCTGTAGGTTGTCTGTTCACTCTGATGATAGTTCTTTGTGCTGTGCAGAAGCTCTTTAGTTTAATTAGATCCATTTGTCAAATTTTGCTTTTGTTGCAGTTGCTTTTGATGTTTATGTCACGAAATCTTTACCCATGCCTATGTCCTGAATGGTATTGCCTAGATTTTCTCATAGGGATTTTTATAGTTGTGGTTATTAAAGTCTTTAATCCATCTTGAGTTAATTTTTGTATAAGGTGTAAGGAACGGGTCAGGTTTCAATTTTCTTTATATGGCTAGCCACTTTCCCAATACCATTTAAATAGAGAATCATTTCCCCATTGCTTGTTTTTGTCAGGTTTTTCAAAGATCAGATGGTTGTAGATGTGTGGTCTTTTTTCTGAGATCTCTATTTGTTTCCATTAGTTTATGTGTCTGGTTTTATACCATGCTGTTTTGGTTACTGTAACCTCGTAGTATAGTTTGAGGTCAGGTAGCATGATGCCTCCAGGTTTGTTCTTTTTGCTTAGGATTGCCTAGATAATACAGACTCATTTTTTATTCCATATTAACTTTAATGTAGTTTTTTCTAATTCTATGAAAAATGTCAGTGGTAGTGTAATGAATAGCATTGAATCTATAAATTACTTTGGGCAGTGTGGCCATTTTCACAATATTTATTCTTTCTATCCATGAGCACGGAATGGTTTTACACTTGTTTGTGTCTTCTCTTATTTGAGTAGTGGTTTGTAATTCTCCTTAAAGAGGTCCTTCACTTCCCAAGTTAGCTGTATTCCTGAGTATCTTATGCTCTTTGTAGCAATTGTGAATGATGGAAGTTCCTTCATGATTTGACTCTCTGCATATTTATTATTGGTGTGTAGAAAAATTTGCAATTTTTGCACATTGATTTCATATGCTGACACTTTGCTGAAGTTATTTATGAGCTTAAGAAGCTTTTGGGCTAAGACAACTGGGTTTTCTAGATACAGGATCATGTCATCTGCAAACAGAGATAGTATGATTTCCTCTTTTCCTTCTTGAATACCCTTTATTTTTTTCTATTGCCTGATTATCCTGGTCAGAACTTCCAGCACTATGTTGAATAGGAGTGTTAAGAGGGCATGCTTGTCTTGTGCTGGTTTTCAAAGGAATGTTTCCAGTTTTTGCCCAGTGAGTTTGATATTGGCTGTGGGTTTGTCATGAAACATTATTATTTTGAGGTATGTTCCATCAATATTTAGTTTATTGAGATATTTTAACATGAAGGAATGTTGAATTTTTTTTTTGAAGGCCTTTTCTGCATCTACTGAGATAATCATGTGGTTTTTGTCTTTTGTTCTGTTTATGTGATGAATTAAGTTTATTGATTTGCACATGTTGAACCAGCCTTACATCCTGGAGATGAAGCCAACTTGATCGTGGTGAATACTCTTTTTGATTTGCTGCTGGATTCAGTTTGCCAGTATTTTATTGAAGATTTTTGCATCTATATTTATCAGGGATATTAGCCTGAAGTTTTGTTTTTTGCTGTATCTCTCCCAAGTTTTGGTATCAGGATGATACTGGCCTCATAAAATGAGTTAAGGAGAAGCCCCTCCTTTTCAGTTGTTTGGAATAGTCTCAGAAGAACTGGTACCAGCTCCTCGTTGTATCTCTTGATAGAATTCAGCTGTAAATCCATCTGGTCCCTGGGCTTTTTTGGTTGGTAGGCTATTTATTACTGCCTCAATTTCAGAACTTGTTATTGGTCTATTCATGGATTCAACTTCTTCCTGGTTCAGTCTTAGAAGGGTGTCTGTTTCCAGGAGTTTGTCCATTCCTTCTAGATTTTCTAGTTTATTTGCATAAAAGTGGTTATAGTATTCTCTGATTGTTTATATTTCTGTGAGGTCAGTGGTGATATCCCCTTTATCATTTTTTATCATGTCTATTTGATTCTTCTCTCTTTTCTTCATTAGTCTAGCTGGTGGTCTATTTTATTAATCTTTTCATAAAACCAGCCTCTGGATTCTTTGATTTTTGAAGGGATTTTTTGTGTCTCTCTCTCCTTCAGTGTCACTCTGATCTTGATTATGTCTTATCTTCTGCTAGCTTTGGGGTTTGTTTACTCTTGATTCTCTAGTTCTTTTAGTTGTGATGTTAGGCTGTTGATTTGAGATCTTTCTAGCTTTTTGATGTGGGCATTTAGTGCTATAAATTTCCCTCTTCATGTGCCTTTAGCTGTGTCCCAGAGGTTCTGGTATGTTGTCTCTTTGTTCTCATTGGTTTCAAAGAACTTCTTGATTTCTGTCTTAATTTTATTATTTACCAAGGAGTCATTCAGGAACAGGTTGTCCAATTTCCATGCAGTTGTGTGGTTTTGAGTGAGTTTCTTAATCTAGAGTTCTAATTTGATTGTACTGTGGTCTGAGAGACCATTTGTTTTGATTTCCATTCTTTTGTATTTACTGAGGAGTGTTTTACTTCCAATTATGTGACTGATTTTAGAGTAAGTGCCACGTGGCGCCAAGAATGTAAATTCTGTTGTTTTGGGGTGGAGAGTTCTATAGCTATCTATTAGGTCCACTTGATCCAGAGCTGAGTTCAAGTCCAGAATATCTTTGTTAATTTTCTGTCTCAATGATCTGTTTAATATTGGCAGTGGAGTATTAAAGTCTCTCACTATTATTGTGTAGGAGTTTAAGTCTCTTTGTACGTCTGTAAGAACTTGTTTTATGAATCTGGGTGTTCCTGTATTGGGTGAATATATATTTAAGAAACTTAGCTCTTCTTGTTGAATTGATCCCTTTACCATTATGTAATGGCCTTCTTTTTCTTCTATCATCTTTGTTGATTTAAAATCTTTTTTTGTCAGAAACTAGGATTGCAAACCCCTGCTTTTTTCTGCTTTCCATTTGCTTGGTTAATTTTCTCCATAATTTTATTTTGAGCCAATATGTGTCTTTGCATGTAAGATGGGTCTCTTGAATTCAGCACACGAATGGGTCTTGACTCTATCTACGGGGCCACTCTGTCTTTTAATAGGGGCACTTAGCTCATTTACATTTAAGGTTAATATTGTTATGTGTGAATTTGATCCTGTCATCATGATGGTAGCTGGTTATTTTTCAGACTTATTGATGTGGTTTCTTTATGATATCATTGGCTTTTGTATTTCAGTGTGTTTTTGCAGTGACTGAAAACAGTTTTTCCTTTCCATATTTACTACTTCCTTCAGTAGCTCTTGCAAGGCAGGCTGGGTGGTGATGAATTCCCTCAGCATTCACTTGTCTGAAAAGGATTTTATTTCTCCTTCATTTACAAAGCTTAGTTTGGCTGGATATGAAATTCTGGGTTGAAATTTGTTTAAGAATGTTGAATATTGGCCCTCAATCTCTTCTGGCTTGTAGGCTTTCTGCCGAGAGGTCTACTGTTAGTCTGATGGGTCCATACTACTCATCCATACTACCTGGATTCCTCAGTGTGGGGAAGACTAAGTCTGCTGATCCATGGAGACTGTGGTCATCCCTTCCCACAGATGCTCAGTCCCAGGGAGATCAGAGTTCTATCCTTAAAACTTTGGCTGGAGTTGCTGAAATTCCTGCAGGGAGACCCTGCCCAATGAGGAGAGATGGGTCAGGGTCTGGACTAAGGAGGCAGTCTGGCCACGATCTGCCACAGCCACTGTGTTGTGCTATGGGGAATTCCTCCTGGGTCCAAATCCTCCAGTTTCCCCAGGGGCACTGGCCAGGGAAAAATGGCAGACTAGAGCTGCAGTGATGCAGCCACCCCACCAGCTGGAAGCTCTGTTGTCTTAGGCAGCAGGCAGCCACAGTGATGATGGCTGTCCTTCCCCGCAGGAACTTGGTAGTCTCAGGTAGTCTCCCTCCAAGTGGCCACTGAGAATCTGCTCAGTTCTGTGCTTGGGACCCAAGGCCTTATTGGTGTGGGCTCATGAAAGGGATCTCATGATCTGCAGGTTACACAGATCCATGGAAAAAGTGTAGTTTCCCAGGCAGGGTAACATGATCACTCACCACCTCCTTTGGCTGGGAGTGGGAGCTTCTCTTTCCCCAAGTGGCTCCCAGGTGGGCTGTTGCACACCCTACTTTTTCTCACTCTCCACGAGTCATGCCAACTGCCTAGTCAGTCCCTTTGAGAGAACCTGGCTCTATCAGTTGCTGGTGCAGTATTCATTGTTTTTGTTCTTCTCAGTGGAGGCCTCCAACTACAGCTGTTTCTAGTCAACCATCTTGGCCCCTCATTGTGCATTTTTTGAACTTCCTTATTTTCTGGCACTGCAAGATGCTCCAGGTTCATCTTGTATATTTCTTGACTCAGTCTTAGAATCAGCCATTTCTCCAGGAGTCATGGTTTCTTTAGTAGAAAAATTGTTTTAGAAGCCAAGATGTAGGTGTTAGGTGTGTTCATTGCTACTAGAGTGTCATTGCTTCCAGGCCTTCTAAGCTGACAGTGCAAGGAAACGTGTTTATATGACTACTGTGTATGTATGTGTGTATGTATATTTCTACATGTAACCATCTGTATCTATATTAAACTCTACATAAGTTGATCAACTCTAATTCATTATCCAAAGATCATTCTAGCCTTATCCCTTGCTTGCCTATAACCTCCCACTCAAAAGTGAGAAACCTGGTACCTATCATCCTGTCATTAATGAACTGTTCAGTTCCAGTGTACATATGTAGTAGTGTAGAACTTTTAACACATACCCCTGTGGGAAACAACTTTATTAACTAGAACATGGTGTTTATGCACATTTTTTTCCTTTAGTCTTATAGACTCCATTCATTTCTAGAGCTAATTAGGTCAGCATTCCCTTACGTGAAGTTATAGCATATATCTAAAAAATAGTGTTACATTCTTTTGTCCCAGCTAACATTCTAAATCAGGGTTCCCCAACCTCTGGGCCATGGACAGCTATGGCCATGGCCTGTTAGGAACTGGGCCATACACAGCAAAAGGCAGGCAGCAGGTGAGTGAGCATTACTGCCTGAACTCTGCCTCCTGTTAGATTAGCAGCAGCATTAGATTCTCACAGAAGCCCGACCCCTATCATGAACTGTGCATATGAGAGATCTACATTGTGCCCTCCGTATGAGAATCTAACTAATGCCTGATGATCTGAGGTGGGACAGTTTCATCCCCAAAACCCCCAATCCTTCCTGTAGGTAGAAAAATTGTCTTCCACGAAAACTGGTCCCTGCTGCCAAAAAGGTTGGGAACAGCTGTTCTAAATGATACATTTTTTTGTAACTTTGAGATATCAAATTCACTCTTTCTGCTACAAAGTTTTACACATTTTGACAATTGCACAGTGTCATGGTATACACCATTAGAGTATCATACAGAATTGTTTCACTATCACTAAAATAAAAGGCTCCTATGCTTTATTCAATTTTCCCCAATTGCTGAACTCCTGGAAACAACTTTTGTGTTACTGTCTCTACAGTTCTTCCTTTCCTGTGATGTTACATAAATATAATCATACATTTTGAAGCCATTTCAGATTAGCTTTCTTCATCTAGAAGAGTTTAAAATTAATCTTCATTTTTACCTAATAGGTCATTCATTCATTCCCAATGTTGAATAATATTACACTATATGGATTTACCACTGTGTTCACTCACCTACTGAAAGATATCTTGGTTGTTTCCATCCATAGCAATTATAAGTACAACCTCTACATATATTTGAATACAGGTTCATGTGGACATAAGTTCTCAAAAATGTTGACAGTGAAATTGCTGGATCACATAAGCTTCTAAAGTGGCTGTACCATTTTGTGTTTTTATCAGCAATGAATGAGAATTCTTCTTGCTCTGCATTTTAACCAGAAATTAGCAATGTTTATTTCTTAATTTTGGCCATTCTAATAGATGTAGTGACATCTCTTTGTTGTTTTAATGGGTGTTTTTATAATAAAAAATGATATTGACTAGACAACATGGTGAAACCCTGTCTCTACCAAAAATAAAACAAAACAAACAAACAAAACAAAAAACTAGCCAAGTATGGCGTGCACCTGTGGTCCCAAATACTTGGGAAGCTGAAATGGGAGAATCTCTTGAACCCAGGAGGTCAAGACTGCAGTGAGCTGTGATTGCACCACTGTACTCCAGCCTGGGTGATAGACTGAGAAGCTGTCTCCAAAAAAAAAAAAAAAAAAAAAAAAAAAAAGAGCACATTTTGTATTTTTCTTTTGGTATTTCTATGCAATTAGTGAGATATCTTTAATTTTTCATACATTTTAATTGGGTTGTTCATTTTCTTATTGCTGAGATTTACTATTTTTTGTATACTGGATTCAAATTCTTTACCACATATACTTGTTTCTAATAATATCTTTCAATCTGTGGCTTAAGTTTTTAGTTTCTTAAGAGTGTATTTTGCAGAGAAAAATCTTTTGGCTTTAATAAAGTGAAATTTATCTACTTTTTCTTTCATGGATCATACTTTTGGTGTTGAATCTAAAAATATTTCACTGACTCTAAGGTCACAAATTTTCTCCTATGTTTGATTCTAAAAGTTTTGTTTTTAAGGTTACATTTAGAAATATGATCATTTTCAATTAATTTTCTTTTGAAATGTATTGCCTGTGTCTAGGTTCACCAGTTAGCATATGGACGTCCATTTTTTTCCATCAGCATTTGTTGGAGGGAAAAAAAAAACTATACTTTCTCCATTGAATTTCCTTCGACTTTTGTCAAAAATATCTTTAGAATATTTGCATGACTCTACTTCTGGGCTCTTCTGTATGTTTCCTTGATATATAAATCTATTCTTTCACCAGTAGTATGCTGTCTTTATTACTGTCAATTTACAGTAAGTCTGGAAACCAGTTAATGTCATTCCTCCAACTTTGCCCTTCCTCATTAGTATTGCATGGTGCAATTAATGGTCTTTTGACTATTTATAAAATTTTAGAGTCATTTTTATCAGTATCTAGCAGATAGCTTCCTGGAATTTAGACTGGCATTCTATTGAACATATACATCGAGTTTGGAAGAACTGACAGCAATATTGTACCTTCCAATCAATGAACATAATATGTCTTTTTCTTTACATATATCTTTTCTTTCATCAGTATTTTGCAGTTTCTGCCTACAAACCTTATACATATTTTTATTTATTTAATCTTAAGTATTTTGTTGTATTATAAGTGGTATTTTATTAAATCTTCAATTCCATTTGTTCATTTATGTTCTACAAGGTGGGAATTGACTTGTGTATAATGACCTTGTATCTTGCCACCTCGCTATATTTGTTTATTTGTTCTGGAAGTGTTTTGTAGATTTCTTGGGGTTTTTTACATTATGTCATCTGTGAATGCAGAGATTTTAATATTTTCCCTTTCCATTCTGTAAATCTTTTTCAAAATTTTCTTATTGCAATGGTTAGAACTTCTACTATGATGTTAATGCTGATTTTTTCTCTATAATTTCTCTTTCTTTGATTTATGATTAATTTTTATTATTTTCTTCTATTTGGTATTTTTTTTTTCTTTTTTACTTTTTTACTTTAAGGTGCAGGTTTAGACCATGGATTTTAGATTTTTTTTTTTTCTTTTTTTTTTTTTTTTAAGACAGAGTCTCGCTTTGTCACCAGGCTGGAGTAGAGTGGCGCAGTCTTGGCTCACTGAAACTTCTGCCTCCTGGATTCAAGCGATTCTCCTGCCTCAGCCTCCTGAATAGCTGGGACTACAGGAGCATGCCACCATGCCCAGCTAATTTTTGTATTTTTAGTAGAGACAGGGTTTCATCATGTTGGCCAGGATGGTCTCAATCTCTTGACCTTGTGATTTGCCCGCCTCAGCCTCCCAAAGTGCTGGGATTACAGGTGTGAGCCACCATGCCCAACCCTGTTTTTTTTCTTTTTTAATATAAACATTTAATGCTGTATATCTCTGTAGGTACTATGTTAGCTGCCATACACAAACACTGATATATTGTATTTTTCTTTTTCATTTAGTTCAAAATGTTATCTAATGTTCCTGTAATTTTTAACACATTGGTTATTTTATAGCATTCTATAAAATTCTAATATTTGATTATTGTTCACAATATCTTTTAAAAATTGATTTCTGGTCTAATTTTGTTATGGCCAGAGAATGTTGATAATTTGAATCTTTAAAAATCTATTGAGATTTGTCTTATCACTCATTGTATCTTGCTAAATGATCAAAAAGAATGTATATTCCATTGGTGCAGCGCAGTGACTAACAGTAAAGTTTCTGGAACTAAATGTCTGGCTTTGTGTCTCTCCCCTGTTCTACTCTGTAGTCATGCAAAATTAATTAAACACACTGTGACTCAGCTTTCCTATCTGTGAAGTGGGAATAAAATGAAGACAACTACCTCATATGTAGCAATAAAGATTGAATTTGTGAACTCATATAAACAATTTGATCACTTTTTTATAAAAAGTAAACATTTCATATATATTAGCTGTCCTTATTTATAATTTTTATGATGCTTGCCTTTGTCATCATTATCATCCACAGCAGTAGCAGCTGTATCAAACTTAAAAAAACAGACTGAGGGGCAGTAGCCTGAAATATGGTAGAAAATCAGAAAAAGATAATGTCATAAAAAAGGGAAAGGAGTGATTTAAGAAGGCAGTAGAAGATCATCCTAAAGTCATCTTCTTTTTCACCCTATAATTTTTCTCATTTACATAGAACTTCATGCACAATATATGCATTTACTTATTCTTCCCAGATTGACCTTTCTGAACTGCAGCTATTTCAAGTCACTGTTTACTCCACAGTATTACTTAGAGTTCTCCAGGATTTTTCAGGATTGATATGCCTGGCTTTAATTCATAAATTTTGTCTCAAATATTGTTATATTCCAGAGTTTCTTAGAGTATTGAGCTATTCATCTTCTTCCACAGGTCAATTCCTACTATTTAATATCTATCAGAAAGTCCCATTAATTTTGCCCTTCTAAATATTGTTAAATTTGAAAATTACATTCTTTCCTTAATATCATCATTTTGGATCAATAAATCATATCTCATCTAGACTATAATGGCTTCTTTATCAATGTCATCCATTCTCAATGTCTTCAATTCCGTATCTACATTTTAGCCAAACTGGTCATGACAAAGCACAAACCTGATGATCTTGCCCCAACCCACTCCTCTCCATTACTTATGTTTGGCTTTCACTTCTTTGAAAGATCTTAACCTATTTCTCCACCTGTATTTGTTATCAAGCACCCCCTTTTCCTTCACATTCCACTTACACAGGCCTTCTGGCACGTACTCAAAAGTTTTCTACTCTTTTCTGCTAAGGTATCTTTACACATATTTTTCTATGCCTAGACTCTACTTCTCTTCAAGTTAGTAAATTAGACTCATCATATAGACTTCATTCCAAGTGGCGCTTTCTCAGAGTTACCTGAAACCTAGGACCAGATCTTATTTCTCAGTTTATGCTCCTAGTGCTTCTAGGAGCACATTCATAGACATATTCATGTGTTTGTATTTATTCATTTATTTATTTGTTTATTTATTTTTTTGAGACAGTGTCTTGCTCTGTCGCCCAGACTGGAGTGCAGTGGTGCTATCTTGGCTCACCGCAACCTCCACTTCCCAGGTTCACGCCATTCTCCTGCCTCAGCCTCCCGAGTAGCTGGGACTACAGGCTCCCGCCACCACGCCCGGCTAAGTTTCTGTATTTTAGTAGAGACGGGGTTCCATCGTGTTAGACAGGATGGTCTCAATCTCCTGACCTAGTGATCCGCCCGCCTCGGCCTCCCAAAGTGCTGGGATTGCAGGCGTGAGCCACCGCACCCAGCCGGATTTTTTTTTATTAATGTCTGTCTCCCCACTGTACTTTAAATTGGGCAGGAATAGTACTCCTTATGATTCACTACCTTATCACCAGTACCCTCAAGTACCTAGGCATCATAACTATAAGGAAAAATAAGTAAAGGAATAAAGTTCCTTTTTAAAGTGGTATAACCTATCAAAGATAATGCAAAGGGAAAATTAGCAAAAATTTTAACATTGCAAGAATATTAATGAGTGAGGTCCTTGTCATATAATTTTATCTTTGGATTGATCTATCTTAGTGTAAATACAAATTTATTTTGCTTAATGTCCCCCAAAGAAGAAGCCATTGTATTACGGTAAAAAGAGCCCTATTCTCCCCCAAAATAAGAAGATTGGGTTCTGATCCTGACTTCTACCAAAGGAATCACATGTAAAGTCACCCACAACTACAAAGAAGTTCTTCTGGAATATAACTGCTGTCTCAAGACGAGTTTCCCATTAACCTGTAACAAATTACTTCAAAAACAGCATGGTACTGGTACCAAAACAGAGATATAGACCAATGGAACAGAACAGAGACCTCAGAAATAATACCACACATCTACAGCCATCTGATCTTTGACAAATCTGAGAAAAACAAGAAATGGGGAAAGGATTCCCTATTTAATAAATGGTGCTGGGAAAATTGGCTAGCCATAAGCAGAAAGCTGAAACTGGGTCCTTTCCTTATTCCTTATAGAAAAATTAATTCAAGATGGATTAGAGACTTAAATGTTAGACCTAATACGATAAAAACCCTGGAAGAAAACCTAGGTGATACCATTCAGGACATAGGCACGGGTAAGGACTTCATGTCTAAAACACCAAAAGCAACGGCAACAAAAGCCAAAATTGACAAATGGGATCTAATGAAACTAAAGAGCTTCTGCACAGCAAAAGAAACTACCATCAGAGTGAACAGGCAACCTACAGAACGGGAGAAAATTTTTGCAATCTACTCATCTGATAAAGGGCTAATATCCAGAACCTATAAAGAACTCAATCAAATTTACAAGAAAAAACAACCCCATCAAAAAGTGGGCAAAGGATATGAACAGACAGTTCTCAAAAGAAGACATTCATACAGCCAACAGACACATGAAAAAATGCTTGTCATCACTGGCCATCAGAGAAATGCAAATCAAAACTACAATGAGATACCATCTCACACCAGTTAGAATGGCAATCATTAAAAAATCGGGAAACAACAGGTGCTGGAGAGGATGTGAAGAAATAGGAACACTTTTACACTGTTGGTGGGATTGTAAACTAGTTCAACCATTGTGGAACACAGTATGGTGATCCTCAAGAATCTAGAACTAGAAATACCATATGACCCAGCCATAGCATTACTGGGTATATACCCAAAGGATTATAAATCATGCTGCTATAAGGACACATGCACACGTATGTTTATTGTGGCACTATTCACAATAGCAAAGACTTGGAATCAACCCAAATGTCCATCAGTGACAGATTGGATTAAGAAAATGTGGCACATATACACCATGGAATACTATGCAGCCATAGAAAAGGATGAGTTCGTGACCTTTACAGGGACATGGATGCAGCTGGTAACCATCATTCTCAGCAAACTATTGCAAGAACAGAAAACCAAACACCACATGTTCTCACTCATAGGTGGGAATTGAACAATGAGATCACTTGGACATGGGAAGGGGAACATCACACACGGGGGTCTATTATGGGGAGGGGGGAGGGATGGCATTGGAAGTTATAACTGATGTAAATGACGAGTTGATGGGTGCAGCACACCAACATGGCACATGTATACATATGTAACAAACCTGTATGTTTGCACATGTACCCTAGAACTTAAATTTAAAAAAAAAAAAACTTCAAATGATTAATTGTATATTTGTAGTTTTTGTCACACCAGCAGCCAACCTAAAAACAGTAATTTGGTAATAAGTTTCATTAGGAGATATAAAATCAGGGAACACCTATAAAAACTAAGGAAGTAAGATTGGAGAAATTTGGGAGTCAGCAAAGACTGTGTACCGCAGTATTTTTCCTATCACAGAATGAGGGACCTGGGATATTTGTGCACCAGTTCTCTTTAGCCATTGGCTGAGGGTTATTCCTGGGCTGGATGTTAATTCTCAGCACTTTTATCCTTCCTAGCATGTAGACATAATGGGTCTAATTACAGGGAAACTGAGCCAGTTGGGAGATGGACCAGTGTGTGTAATTTCGTAAAGCCCAAATAGATATGGGAGGGATATCATAATTGTCTTCTACAGTTTATTCCTTGCACTGAACAGATTTGCTTATGCTACATAAGAACATACTTATCACTGCCATATGACTCATTCAAAATGTAGCTTATCCTTTACCAGCATTTCCGTTCTAAATTGATTGCTCGGTGGAGTAACTCGAATCTTAATTTCCAAAGGAGGCTGACCCTTTGTCTTCATGCTCTTTTCAAGCATTGTTGCTGTAGCCACCCATTATTATACTAACTGGGCATGGAAAAGGGGAACCATCGTGAACACTGTTTTCTACATATACTCTTACTTGTCCCCGTTATGTAACAGAAACCGTGTCTCTTATAATAGAAGTGATTTTCCCTACCAGTATAGTACACCAGAATCTTATTACTTTCTTTGCCTTCTAGTCTCCCATGAAACAGTGCCTGTATCCCTTAATAGATGCATATGCATATATTTATATAAGGTCTGTATAAGGGAACAGTTGCATACCACAAGTCGGCATTTGAATGATAAACAGTTATCTGCGACAGACGACATGGACTTGGACTAGCAACCCAGGGACACTACATTCTTAGAATTTTCCTTGGTAATTGCCAGAAATGTCATGTGGTACTCTCCTTTTACCACAAATACTCTTTGTTCTAAAACCTGAATTTGTTCTACAAGCTGAATTGATGTCTTCAAACTCCTCAGAGTCCCACTATTCACTGTGCATCTTTCTTAGAGATAGGAGTTACAAGGAGTGATAACTGTCCTTTACCTTGGATGGGACACGCTAGAACATTGTGCTTCTACAATATTCACTGATAAGCTATAGTCCCCTGCATCTTTGTAGGATTTATTTTGTACCATGTAGTGTTCATGTGTCTTATTTGCCTGAGTTATTTCAATTTCCTGGTTTGGATATATAAAGAAAATGATGTCATCAATGTGAGAGAACAATTTGAGGTTTGACCGAATATGCAGATGATCAGAAGTTTTTGTAGACTGTATTGTGACAAAGAGCAAGAATATAATTATGGTGATGATGCAAAATAATGAAAGTATATTGCTGTCCATTCCACAGGAATGCATTGTTCTACTTTTCTTTCTTCACAGTGATGAAAAAACACATTCAAGGAATCAATAGTTGCATGTAAGTCCCAGAGGTTTTGTCGATTTTTGTTCTAGTATCAAATTTATATCAACTGTGGCTGTGATACCAGCTTATCAGCTATGATTGAAACTAACAGTTATGTTAAAAAGAGATTTCTGTCATTTGCTGACCCAGAGGTCATATTGGTGAATTAAATTGTGATATGAGACTACAACATCTACTTTAAATCTTTGAGAAAAACATTAATCACGGCCATTCAACTTGAAATATTATATTGCCTCTTTTTATTTGGGCCAAGAATGTGAGTACAATTTTACAGGCTTCTACTTGGCCTTCCCTACAGTGAAGTGAAGCTCTTACATTGTATGGAGCCAGTGGGAGGATCTGTCAGCTTTTAACTCTATTTATTCTTATTACAAACCCATGACCAGAGAAATGACCACAGACTGGTGCTCACATCCATTAGACTTTCTATGAGGCAAACTTCAGGCAGGATCCATTTATCACCTGACCTCTGTGTTCCTTCTCTCTAATGGAGGACCATCATCGCTTTTCTTTTACCATTGTTAGTACTTAGGTTTCTGACTTATATCCAATAGCCTTTGGAAGATCTGTTGCAACATCGGGAGATCAGATCATGATTTTCCACTATGGTGACTGACAGCAGCCTTCTGCTCACCTGCTGTTGATCATTTCCGATGTTTAATCAAGTAACACTCTCCTTGACTACCCATCTCTTTCAGCTCTAATAACAAAATGATTTACTAGCCCTCCCCACATATTCTTGTGTGTTACTGCCGCCTGCTGGCCATCCTATGCTTGCTGGTCACTGCCATTATTCCACTCACCCACTGCCATGATTATGCGCTGCATCTGGCCCCTGCTATTCTTGAATCCTGTAATCCCTATTGACTCCACAGCTAAAATTGTCATCTCTGTCTGAAGTGACATCTTTTGACCTCCTGTATTTTCCTCCCCCAAACCCATCCTAAACACTTATTATTCTAGACCCATCTTAAATTTACTTCATGGTCATAAAGCTTTCTCAGATTCCCTGACCAAAATCAATCTTTTTCTGTGGCTTCCTTAGTTTTAGTTTGTACTAGCATCTTCTCTGCATCTGTGTCAAGATGTGATTGAGTTTTTCACCATAATGTAGCATCATTGAGTGTAGAAGCTCTGTACAGTTTATCATTGTTATCTCCTGAGACACATTTCTTAACACACACACCCCTTTATTTGGAGTAGATATCATCTGAATAAAAGGAATGTACAATTTGAGAAAACATGAAGTGTATAGTACGAAGATTCCAGATTATATATTTCAATACTTAATATTTAGTTACTTTTAAAATAGTGGAAATTGAGAAATAAGAACAATTCAAAGTTGTGATTCTCTATATCTGTGTAAGGCAGGTGCTAAGGTATATTCTATAAAAGTATATTTATTTATATGAGAATCTTGTCCCTAAAGAGTGGCAGGTAAAAAGGAAGTTTATTCATTTTAACGGAGCAATTTATATGTATTACACCAAAATCCTTCTACATCTACTATATTACATTTTCAGTGACTGATTTAAATTAGCATTAATGAAGTACTTGCAATGATCCATTTACATATACCTTGAAATTAGCAGAGGAAGGAATGTAACAATGATGATTTCTTTATGTTAGCAATTCTGCGCTAGTTTATCTAAAGATCTCTAAGGCTTTACAAACATTAACATCTCCCTCTTATCCAGTGAGATAAGTATCATTATCCAAGTTTTATAGTGAAGTGATGGAGGCACAAAGAGATTAAGTGATTTCCTCAAGGTTACTGTCAATAGTGACAAAGAAAAAAAAGTTAGATTTATGAATCTCAGTCTTAACCATCCTTGGGCTCTGTGCAGTTGTCACCCAAAAAATCCAGATAAAAAAATTGAGAATACAGTAAACAAAGAACACATAGGTAAAAAACAAATATTTCAGTATTTGACATCATGTTGATTAAATAGGTAGAAACATTCAGCACAAATCTGGAAACCTAGTATATCAAAAAGGAAATGGTCCAGAGTTTTTCATTAAATGAGGATGGAAAGGATTGTTTTACCTTAGCTGCCAATCAATTTGTATATACTAAGCATATGACTGTGCTTTGAGAAAATTCTAAACCTATGTATCAAAGAAAATAGCTACATCATTTGAAATTTATTAACATGGCCTATGGCAATCTATGTACCTAAAATAAAACACTTGATATTACAACACAACAGAAAACCTTTATTGGGTAATATATTTTCTTTGTTCTTTAATAATCCATTCTGTCAGATTATACAGGTTAAAATCCCTTTTCTAAGTGACCTCTATGTAAAGCAAAAATTCTATTGTGAAAGCAAAACAAAATGTATTATTTTATTCAGTGAAATCAGGTAAAAGAATAATCTTTCGGCATATTATCTAAGTAATCATAAATCTGCAATATAATTAGTATTTATTTATTGAATGGTGGCTTTTAAGAAATAAAATTGGTCCCAGGCAACTACTAAAAGTTCTGAGAATTATTTGTGTTTAAATAGGATACTTCTAAATCTCGGGAAGACAATTTGCTAATAACATAAAAAGAAAAAACAAAGGAAGTTAAATCATTTGAAGTTTCTTCACTATGAGCCAATCTTCCATTTTTGCAAACAAAAGATATCCACAGGTCCTTTGATACCTGCAATAGTAGTTCTTCCATGTCCCTAGATTGGTTGTCTTAGTATAGCACTAATATACTAAAGCACCATGGCCCATGGATACCACACCCAATCTCTCATATAGGCTGCTGTTTTCCTTCAATTCCATTGACTCCTATCCTTCTACAGGTAACATACCATAAACTGCACCTATTTAAGGTGTATATTTGAAAAGTTTTGTCATATATATGCTCTTTTAAAACCATTAGTACTGTTAAGATGATGAAACTGCCCATTATATTCCAATTTGACCCTTTGTACTTCTATCTTCCCACTCCTTCCTACCCTTACTCTCCCGCCCCCAAGCAACAAGGGATCTGCTTTCTATCACTATATTCTAGTTGTCATTTTGTAGACCTTTGTATAAATAAAATCATTTAGCATATTTTTTCTTGACTTATTGTACTCTACATAATTATTTTACTGTTTACCTATGTTATAGTGTATATAAATAGTTTGTTCATTTTATTGCTTAGTATTTAATGATACGGACATATTCCAATTTTAAAAAATGTATTCACACTCTTCATTTGGCTTTTCAGTTTATGACTATTACAAATAAAGCAACTATGAACATTTGCATAGAAGTATTTCTATGTACATACACTTCCATTTCTCTTAGGTGAACATCTAGGAGTGAAACACATCTTATGGTAGGTGTGTGTTTGACTTTTTTTTTTTTTGAGACAGACATCTCAGTCTGTCACCCAGGCTGGAGTGCCATGGCACAATCTCGACTCACTGCAATCTCTGCCTCCCGGGCTCAAGCGATTCTCGTGCCTCGCCTCCCGAATAGCTGGGACTACAGCTGGGATTACAGGTGTGCATCCCAGAGACCAGCTAATGTTTGTATTTTTAGTAGAGACAGGGTTTCACCCTGTTCCTCAGGCTGGTCTCAAACACCTGGCCTCAAGTATTCCACCCACCTCCACCTCCCAAAGGGCTGAGATTATAGGTGTAAGCCACCACACCCAGCCTCCACATTTGAATAAACTACTAAACTTTTCCAAAGTGGTGGTACAAGTTTACATTCCGTAAACTACATAGAAGAGTTCTGGTTTTTCTATATCTTTACTACTTCTTGGTATGGTAAAATCTTTTTAATTTTAGACATTATAATAAATATGTAGTGATAATTAGTTGGGGGTTTTAATTTGTATTCTCCTAGTGACTAATGATATTTACCATCTTTTCATGTACTTTTTGCCATCCATATGTCTTCTTTGGTAAAATGTCTGGTCAAATATTTTCATTTTTAATTTTTTAAATGAAGATTCATGCTAAGCAAATATAAAACATCACAACTTTAATTTGCTTGAATAGAAAGTGTGATTCAGATCTTTAAAACATGATATGCTTATACTAGCTAATCAGTTTATAATCATGGGAAAAAAACATAAGTAATAGTATTAATAAATGATTTTACATTTTTATGGAAGCCAGTGCCTTAGCTAGTTAACTTAATCTTGTAGAGAGATATACCAAGATTTCTACATTGTTTGACCCATCAATGCAGTGACAAGCAATCCTGTATACTTACTTTACTAGTAACTAATAGAAGAGCTAGCATAATTTTTTAGATAAGCAAGTAGCTTCCTTTTATGTAATTAATAAGGTAATTGACTAGATAATTTTTAAAATTTATTTTTGCATCATTCACTATTGACAAAATATTGCTTTTGCTATGATAAAGTGTGGAAATAATAATATGTTATATGGATACTGACACAACTCATAAAAGCTAAGTTACCAAAATACTTATGCATCCAAGTTCTTTCTACTAACTTTTTCATAATGTTTATAACATGTCATGTTTGTGCCAATTCATGTCAAAAGTTCAGTGCATTATTTTTTGATAGACATTTTGTGTGTGTTTTCTATTCCAGGGATGTGCATGTCATGAATGTCAAGGATTTTTAAATGTAGGCGAATTTCCTTCTTTGAACACATTTTAAATTCAGACTTACTGCATTTTTTCTGAAAATTTCTACTAAATTGACAAAATTGATTTGCATTTACAGTGTATAAATTCTACAATTTTAATAGAAATAGTAATACATAGATGCATAGCAATTAATATGTGTTTCAGAATGCTAATGTGTAATTTGTACTGATCCAAAAAATGTCACAACACAGGGAAAAAGAAATGTTTCATATATCAGATACCTAAACACATAATATGTACAATTCTATATGCACAATGCAATTTTAAGACGTGAATAATTACATGCAGACCAAACTTCCAAGTCTGACAAGCCAAGTATGGTTTTAAAATGCAAGAATCTGAGTATGTATGTGTTTCTCTGTGTACACATGCTCACGATGGATACAAACAGACATATGGGAAAAATATTCTCAGCCACTCCCTGCAACTCCTCTCTTTTTTCTTTTTTCTTAAGAGATGAAACGTAATACAGCTGAAATTCAAAATTTCCAGCAAGTTTTTTTTTTGTGAATCAATCATTTCTCCCATTGAAATTTTTGACACTTTTTTTCATCAAATTGCTCTTGCAGGAGGAGAGGGCATTACTACACAATAATCTTCAGAAAAACTTTGCATTTAATAAATCTTTATATCATAATCCCCCATTGATGACCAGTGTTGATTCTGATGGTTTGGGTGAGTAAATGGGGGCCCCCTGATTAAAGGAAACACAGATTGATGACATCCTGTTGTCTTTGGTCGCCCTACAGAACTCTTGTTCAAACTCAAGGTAAGGTACAGATTTCATCTATTTTTTTAAAGCTTCCCTGATTGTTTTAGAATATGCTCTCTCTTAATACATACTGCAATATTATCTTTGTAATTATTACTACTAACTACATCATTAATCTAACTTTGCAGAAATGAAAAGTAAAACCAAAGCTTTTTCTCTTAGGGAGATGGAAAGTTCAAAGTCTAGTAGAAAGAAAAACGTTCAAGAGTCTATTAGAGAGAAAAAAATAACAAACAGCAACATAATAAGCACTGAGAGATTTAGAACTTGAATGCAAATTTTGAGATTGGGATCAGGAAAGCTGAAACTGAAGTAGGAAACAGATACCATACCATAAAATCATCTTATCCAAGGCAACCATATAGGTTCTTTGACCTGATGTCTTCCTGTTGGTAGTGACAAAACTATCAATAGCATTCCCTTTCACTCATAAAAGTGACTAATTTGTACAATAAATTATAAAGTCACTGTAATTTAAGACTATCTTCTGATTTCCCTTTTTTTTTCTGCAAGTAGTAAGGAGCATTTGAAATATGTTTAAAAGATACTGATAAGGTCAAATAACCACTTAGAAAAGCTAACCTGGCAATTGGTTGGAAGATGACTTTCTTTTTTTTTTTTTTTTTTTTTTTTTTGAGACGGAGTCTCACTCTGTCGCCCAGGCTGGAGTGCAGTGGCCGGATCTCAGCTCACTGCAAGCTCCGCCTCCCGGGTTCACGCCATTCTCCTGCCTCAGCCTCCTGAGTAGCTGGGACTACAGGCGCCCGCCACCTCGCCCGGCTAGTTTTTTGTATTTTTTAGTAGAGATGGGGTTTCACCAGATTAGCCAGGATGGTCTCGATCTCCTGACCTTGTGATCCGCCCGTCTCGGCCTCCCAAAGTGCTGGGATTACAGGCTTGAGCCACTGCACCCGGCCTGAAGATGACTTTCAAAGAGGTAAGACTGAGGCCAAGAAAACTAGTTAGGAGACCCATGAGGCAGTCTAAGTAGAAATAATTAGGACCTGAAAGACTGCAATGGTAATAGCGCTGTAGGAAAGACATACTTTCAAGAAGTATTTAGGGGCGGGGCATGGTTGTGCACAGCTGTAAATCCAGCAATTTAAGAGGATAAGGTGGGTGGATCACCTGAGGCCAGGGGTTAGAGACCAGTCTGGCCAACATAATGAAACCTCGTCTCTACTAAAAATACAAAAAAAAAAAAAAAAGTCAGACATAGTTGTGCATGCCTGTAATCCCAGCTACCAGGGAGGCTGAGGCAGGTGAATTGCTTGAGCCTGGGAAGAGGAGGGCGAGTGAGCTGAGATGGCGCCATTGCACTCCAGCCCGGGAGACAGAACCTTGCTCTGTCTTAAAAAAAAAAAAAAAAAAAAAAAAAAAATATTTAGGAATTAAGTAACAATAGATCGAAGATGATTGAGAAAAAAAAAAGAAACAACTAGACACTAACTAAATGTTAAGCAGAAGAATTAACATGAGTAACTGAAAGTTTAGAAACAGAGACAACTATAGGATATGTTCTCTAATGATGGAATGGCATAAATTAGATAAAGCATGAAATGTGTGTGGGACTTACTGTAATACACCTCTAGTAGAGTCTTTGGATATAAATACAAGATGACTTTAATGTTAGCACTAGGAAGCGTTAGCGTAGAGAGCAGAAGAAAGGCCTGGGATAATCAGGAGACTGGCCGGGACACCTGGTGGGGCACTGGGGGCAGACTGCCAGGTTCTGCAATCCAGGTATGAGCTGCCCAGTGAGTCCGGTTTCAGAGCCAGTAAGTCAGAGAGAGCCTGGTAAACAATTCGTCGTTGGGGCTAAAGTTTGAGAACAAGTTTAATGAGCTGAGGGTACAATAGGTAACTGGCTTGAAGCACAGGCAAGTCAGAGCAAAATCAAGGATTCCCCACTGGGGCAGGGAAACCAAGGCTTGCAAAATTGAAAAGAAGAGATGTTTATTTATGGATAGAGCTGACAAATGGGTGGTTGAAAAACTGCTTCCTGACCAGAGAAGCTGAAAAAATGACAAGGCAGAAGCAGGCAGAGGTCAGATAAAAACAGAAGAATGTTTACTCAATGAAGTTCAATTTCACCCCTCAAAAAGTAAGCTGTTAAATGCTACTGATTGACACAGTTTTGGGATTCACAAGCAACTGCATCCAAACTCAGTCTATTCAAAGGGAGTGGACTTTACCAGAACCATGATAATTTCATTTCTTTTTTACCTGCAAAAGGTATAATTGAAAAGCATGATGACAAAAATGAGATGATAAAATGTGTTGGCAGATATATGATAAAGTCTATGTGCTTTCATAGACTATCAGAATAGTCTCTTATTGCAGATAGTTTTTATTTTACATAGGTATGTGGAAAAAGTTAAACAGCTCTAACTGTCATACAATGTGACTACTTATTTAGTGAAATAATTTATATCTTACTAAACATTTCTGAAAGAATATTTTATCTTGTAAGCCATCCTTATTGATTTAACAGCACTTGTATTTTTCAAAAATTTAATATTTTGTTCCCCCCCTTAAAATTTCCTCTTTTAAAACAGTATGTTCTATTAAGTTACAGTCAGTTAAAAAGAAGCAAATTGGGTACTAAAAGCTATCAAGACACCAAGGTTCGGGAAATTAATAAATAGGAACATGGAATTTAGAGTTAAAAATGATTTTCAGAGTGGTGTCTTTCAGAATCAAGCTAATATGTCTAATTTTAGATATTTCCTTAAAACTAGGAAGTGCCATCATTATTTTTTAACTTATTTATGGACTTAAAAATTTGCTGCATATTTAATGTCATACCTAAATGTATGCCAACAAAATAGAGCCTACCATCTTATTAAAATATACTGTGACAAAACAAAACAAAATGAAATATCACGCTCTGTACCACATTTGATGTAATCTGGAGATCATCTGTTTTAGAAATAACTATCTGCAGATTATGGTTCGGGAAGATTACACATAAGGAATTGATATTTGAAAGAAAAATAAAGACAATAAATGAATTTGTAAAGAGTCAATATAATTAGTATTTGCAAAAAAGCAAATAAAGTTACTATATAATTCTGAGTTTTCATAAGTAACATAATTAACATGTCATTAAAGCTCATTGTTAGCTTCCATAGAAGATTATCTTGACATTGCATCTGTCCAGGCGAAATACAGTTCATTTTACTATTTCCCATAACTTACCTCTTATGGTTTTATGAAAGCGTATGTAGTAGTTTCACCTTTGGCTCTATCCTGTGTTATATACATCACAAACTCATTTAAATGGTGATATTAATGATTTTGGAAATCACTACAAATGGTTGGCAGCATCGTTGTCGTTAATGTCTCAAGGGAGCCATACAAGGGAGTTTTATCAGCTTGAGGCTGAGGTATTTGATGAAGTAATAACAAACTAGCTCTCAATTGTCTTTCATTACCCTTTATCTCTCCTAGAGAGAATATAATCTTATTCAAATTATAATAGCCTCTGTTATCAACGAGCTTTACTATTTATTTACCTGCATCCAGACATGCAAATACACATGCATTCTGCTTTTTCAACCTACCTGTAATGAAATTTCTTCACTATCAGAATCATGCACAATCACAAATTATAAACTAGTTACTAGTATAATTTGCTAAGCATTAAAAAAACTCTATTCATGCATTTAATATACTGCCTTGATTAAAGGAGCAAAATCCTACCATTAGGGTTGAAATACAGTATATGCTAAATAACTTTTAAAATAGGATCACTATTTCAATTAGGAAGTACTTGCAGCATTTTTGTTACTGTTTTGTCTTGTTTTTTCCTCAAGCAAAATACTAAGTTAAACTGTGCTGAGGCTAACAGGTTAGACAAAGAATTGTTGAATCAGGTGGTACTTCTGCTCAAAGCAGAGCACTTGATGTCTAGATATCTACTTTTTTTGCTTAGTTATCTTTTTTCATAACAATATTCTTTATATTTGCATAAGTTGGGTAATTCCAAAGAGCTTCTATACTCTATACTAATTTTATCCTTTTATTCAATGTGTAAAATAGGATAAACAAGTATAATTATGAAGACTCTATGAATGGAAGAACCATAAGTTGGAGAAGTGTTTTAATGTTGTGTAAAGAATATCAAGAGTAGGAGTCTCTGTCCCCAACGCAGTCTTCTTTCCTCTTTGAAAAGTCTGCTTTAGACATTGAGTATAACTGTCTTTGTCTCTTTTAACATATGTTGACTAACAATGCAAAAAGAAAAAAGAGAAAAAAAGATTCTTATAATGAAGTTAATGGTGGTTTGGAAACTAAGTACTTTTTTTCCAGTGGCTCATTTGTACAACAAATATTTATTGACTGTTTGCTTTGTGGCAGGTACTGTTCTAGATACAGGAGATAAGGCAGTGGATGTCTACACCAGAAACTACCTTTATTCAGTTATAAAGGAGGTTATAAACGGGTACTATGGGAAAAATAACATATAAAATCATATAGGGTAGATGGGGACTGATAAGTATGGTTTTTAATATCAAAAAGTATTTTGAGATAGGCCTCAATGAATAGACTAGAAAGAGATAAGGCAGTAGATCACCGTATAGAAAAAAAAATCAGATATTCGTATGAATTACTTCCAATAATTTGTCATTTTCTACTTTGCAAAATATTCCTGATATAGCATCAGATTTTATTCTCCAAATAACCTTATGAAATAGACAGAATAATTGTGACTATTTCTGTCTTATAGATGAGAAAACACATTTGAAGATGCTGAGTGTTATAAACAGCACCAGTATTAATTTTTCCTTTCCAGGCAATAACTTAACTGGTTTAATTTAATATTCTTCAGGCCAATGTACTAGCTTCATTTTAAGATTCTTTCAAACTAATGAGACTTCCTAAAATTAAGATTTTAATATTATACTAGTCGATGACATCCACAAAGGTAGGATCATGTCTGTTTTATTCACTAATGATTTTATTAAGCTCGCTAATGTCCAGCCATGCTAACCATTTTTTCTGGTTCTCAAATGTACTCATTCCTTCTACTCTCTTCTGCTTCCTCTGACTGGTAAATACTTAAATACTTGCTTGCACATTCTCTTTTTACATATTTGTATCTTCACAACAGAACTTTTTTTACAATTGCTGTTTACTCAGTTTCTCATATAGTAGGCATGTTATCATCTAAGTCTCAATTCTCTTATCACGCACTGTTTATGTGTTGTCTACCTTCTTCTCACTAGAGTAGGAACTTCCTGAGAGCAGGAACACGGTCAATTATCATCACAGTGGTGTTTTCAACTCTCAGAACTATCCAAAGCACACTGTAAGCCCATGTACTGGTTGAGCTAATGAATGAATTATAGCTATCAATTCATCTTATGACTCCAAAATACGTTCTAAGCATTAGTAATGACAGAAAGCATTTAGAATTAGCACAAGTAATATTTGTTATATCAGATACTTTAATTAGCACTACATTATGTACACGACATTACTGTTACCATTTTTCAGATCAGAAAATGGATAGAAAATAAATGGAGAGAACTGACCTGAAAAGATTTTGATATAAGGTTGTTGACAGTTCCTAAGGTAAGATTCTCTATATTCAAATACAAGTGATATCAAATTGATACCATCTTAGAGAAAAATGCAAAATGGATTAAGTTGTAGTTGAGGATTTTAAGACTGTTTCTAAAACTGTATTAAAGGGTCTTAATTGTACCTAAATACAAGTATTTATTTTACTAAATTTAAAAGATTTATAAAAAATCAGTATCAATTGTAAAAAAGAATATGTATTCTTATAGACTCTATTTTCAGCTAAATGAAAAATTTAGCTTTTTAGACTTGCATCATTCTAAGGACAAATGCCATATCATCAAATCGCAGGTTTTCTCAAATTTAGGTGTTGGTTCCTAGAAAGAAGTAGCATCAGAAATCCCAATCTTTTGTCAGCCTACAAAGTAGTAGAAAATGTCAGGATAAAATTTACTAGGTAAGTCTCCTCTTAAATCTGAGGTATGTGACAAAAAAAATTCTGAACACAGAAGTATAAAATCTATTTTATAGAATTTTTAAGCCTTGGAAATGACGGACATGATGCCAAATAAATGAAAGATCAAATGCCAAATGAATAAAAGATCAAATAAATGAAAGATCAATTCAGACTACTGTTACCTCCCACATTCTACCTGGCCTATAGGCAAGCCCATAGGCTTCCTTTAACAAATGCCCAGATCAAATGTCTTAAGGGACTTCTTTTCTTAGAATAGTAGGTGTGACCTCAACAGTAATTAAACATAAATGATCCTTCCAGGAAGAATATTAAAGGGATTTATGGTAGAAAGGAAAACAGTGAAAGAAAGGGGAAACCACAGAGCTTGACCAAGTAGTTAATATAAATGTAGTGTTTGGGGATAATATTTGGAGCATCTAAATAAAAATAAATTTCTTATTTAGGAATTTAAAAAATAAATCTCCTTGAAGTACAACACAAATAAAAATGTAAAAATCATTAATGCACAGTAAAATAAATCATCATTAAAAAGAACAAAGCCATTTAGCAAAAAACAGGTAAAGATTAAAACATTATTGAGGCCAGAGAAGCCTTCTTAAGCCCCTACCAAATATGACCAGCCACCTTCATTTCAAAAAACATTGTAGATTTGTTTTGAAATTTACATAAATAAAATTATGTACTACATTTCTGTTTTCACTCAACATTATGAGATTCACCCGCGTTAGGATATCATGTAATTACTTTGTTGATGTAAATTTTTTGAAAATAATTACAACCAGTTATTGCAAATCACAGAAAATAATTCTATAGGTTTCCACAAATTTAAGTCATGTTTATATTTGAGTCAATCAATGACTTTTATAATTTCAAACCTGACTCTACTGAGTAACAACTAAATAAATGCAAATATTTGACCTCCTAACTTAAACTGGACATCGAATAGAAATAAAATACTTGTGCCATAAGATTATTGTGAAAATCCAATGAATATTATTAAAGCTTTATACAAAATTATAATAAAAATTAAATGCAATACCATATGAATAGAAATTCTCACTTGTACATAGGACGTATGACTATAATGTAGAGAACAGGATTTTTATGCATGGTCTCCAGAATCCTGTTTGGTTCTCGGTCTTCTTCTGACCATGAGAACTTTTGAGTGTCTAGAGATCACCTACATAAGGATATGACCTATCCATTTGAAAATTTTTCATATTTACATATGTAACATATTGCCTTTAATTTCAGATTGTCAGAGACCACCTGAGAGAATTCTCAAATCTGTGATCCTAAGATTTAGAAAACAATAACTTTAGACTAAGGCTTTTACAGATTTATCTTAACAAAAAAATACTGATGAGAAAAATACTCTCAATCTTTTGTGGAGAGAAATATTACAGGGTCTTTTTTTACTTTTAAAAACAGGTGATAAGTAGGCAGAGAGTTTCCTTTCCTAGGTAACTGAAATTAGACTGCAGAGACTAAATAATGCTCGTCTTCGAGCAGATTCAGGTTTACCTTCTAAATCCTTTCAAATTCCTCACTCAGTTCTAGTCCCTAGATGTAACATTTTTTCTTGGGATGAAATGATCTATCTATCCCCTCTCTCTCTCTTCTCTTTCACTCTTTTTCTCTCACTCTCTATCAACTTTAACTGATACTCTATTCTGACATGTAATTTGTGCAAAAGACTTCAGAATTGTTTTCAGAATTTTTCTCGTTTTACCACTTAAACTTTTTGTCGTGAAAGTGCCAATATGAACTGGAGTTTGTTTGCAGCTAACAGAACCTGCTCTATTTGATGCAGAAAAGTATTTGATAGAAGAAATGAAGTGCTAACAAGATCATTGGAAGTTCCGGAGAAGGAGGCTGTTGATTGGGCCTACTTAATAATTTCAGAATAATTTCTAATAATTTCAAGATCACATCACAGAACTGACCACTACACTCTGACAAAATCAGGAAACTAAAAATAAACTAAAGCAAGATGCTGCTCTCCCACATTCTGACTTTATGATCACGCAAACTAGCTGGAATCTGGAGATCAGAAAACCACCACTACGGTTGCCAGTAAGGAGAAGACACTGTGGGCTGTGATCCAAAAATAAAGACACTCCACCAGAATAAATAGTTCCAGAGCTACACTTCACTAGCCAAACCGATGTTAGGCACCATTCTCTAGTTAGGTTAGTTCTGAATTCAAGTCTTATATGAGTATACCTGATGAATAGGACCAAAACACATCCAGAACTCTTGCTGAAAGGTAGTCCTGGAAATGCCGTCTGTAGCTTTTTATCTGTATAGTATATAAGACAGAACACTAGGAAGTGGAACAGATGCTGAGCAAGATGATGTACCTAATATGCCACAGGCATCTAGCAGTATTCAGTCATGGCTTTGTGATTATTGAGATGTGATTATCACAGGAACATCAATACATTTCCAAATTAAAAAGAAAATAAGGTTATACTATATTTAAGCATCAGCGCTATTATACAACAGCAAATGAAGACAGGATACAGAATTGAAGTTACACTTGACTCATACAGTGAATAATATAGATTGTTTGCAAAATCTTGCTGTACTGAAATTATGTTTACTTTAAATATTTTTTGAAGTGAGGAAGCTCAAAATCAGCTGGAGTTTATCTTTTGCTTTATTTTAAAAAAATGTGTATGTGTGTATTCTGATAGCAGATAATACATTTCCTTAGCATTGTTTTGTAACAGAATTTGATGTGCAACATTTCAGATGTCTAGAAAGACAATAAGAAAATAGAAAAAAACATTCTTTATTTCATATTTAATTATTCTTAATTATTCATTTCTCATTTAATTAAACTTTTCTCTTACACAGTTAAGAAGAGTATTGTATTGGAAATGCTACATACTTTTTAAACCTTTGTCTCTATAATACTCTATAGTAGTGGTATCAGAAATGCATTCTCTGGAAGCAGATGTTCTCTTTTTTGATATACAAGATATCAGGGTTTTTTTTTTTTTTAATTTCTTTAACTTGCATTTTTTTGTAACAGAATTTGATCTGCAACATTCCAGATGTCTAGAAAGACAATAAGAAAATAGCAAAAACATTCTTTCTTATTTAATTAATTCTTATTTAATTATTTTTAATTTTCTTTATTTCTTATTTAATTAAACTTTTACAGTTAAGAGAGTATTGTATTAGAAATGCTACATACTTTTTAAACCTTTATCTCCATAATACTTTATAATAGTCGTATCACAAATGCATTCTCTGAAAGCAGATCTTCTCTTTTTAATATACAAGATATCAGGGTTTTTTTTTTAAATTTATTTAACTTTCAGGTGGCTATCAGGCTACTCTGAAGTCTAAAGAAACTACACTCAAATTAGTTTTTAAAAAATAATTTATGTCGAATAAAAATAATTCCAGCTATAATCAGTAACTAGAAAAGTTTCTGTAATCTAAAGTGGCACAACCTAGGGAAAAATAAGTTAGCTATTGTCAAATATAAGGTGTCAGATATATCCTTTTCTCTTTCCTACATGGAGACTGAAAGAAAACCAGGTATTCTAATAGAGAAAATGTTTAGAACATTTCCCTAGCAAATTGACCTTTATCCATCAAGCTTTGTTACAAGGTGACGATAATTTCATATACCACGTCTTTTAACGTTAAATTTCACCCAACAAAACTTGAAAAATATTCCATTTTAAACAACTTAAAACTACACATTTGTAGACATTGTTAAAGCAAGATTGTAACAAAACAACAAACATTAAAAATATATAAGGTGTAATGGAAGCTAAATTTATCCAAATCCTCAACTGTCAAAAATATCTCTGCATCACTCACAATTGCAGAAAATTGAGCATGTCTTCTCATCTCTGCTCCTCTCTGCTCTGACTTTCAATATTGACCCCATTTCTATCAGAGGATCACTCACAAGGGAAGACTCTGGCCAGTGGCTTGCAGGTTACTCCTCCTGACCCCACCTCTAGTGATTTCCTCCCTGCCCATTTCCGGTAGGTCTCACTTACAGAGTCATTGGTCTTAGTGTGCGCCCATGCAAGTACATGTGCGTGCAGATGTTTACATGCGTGTGTTGGGGAGGAGGTGTCAGAAAACAATAGAAATAACAAAAACTCTTTTTTTCCCCCACTGTTGCCATCATTTTTTTCAATTTCTTTTTGCTATTATCAGAAAATACCAGCAACTCTGGCTGGGGAGTAAGAATATATGCCTGGATTTTAATTTAAGCTCCAACATTTGCTAACTCTGTCTGCTGCACGAATCACAACATTCCGGAGCATCAAAAAAGCTAGTTAGCCTTAAGTAGGGTAAATGACTCCTACCCTCAAAGCTATTGTAAGATTTCATAATTATTAATAACATATGTAAAAATGTCAAACCTCAAGGACCACAGAAAGTAGACTCAATACATGTTCCCTTTTGTTAGTTCTCCAGCTATCACAGAACTGTACTTGCTCTCCCCCTAGTGGCCGACCTCCATATTCCTCATTTTTTGCATAAATTACTGATATCAAACACGGTTTTCACTTGCAATCCACCCAAAAAGGTCAAAAGATAAGACAATCTTGTGTAGAAATTAAATATGGTGAAAACAAAATGCAAACCTGATAGTAATAAAAAGAATACAAATGCTATGTTAAATATTTGCCTTAGCTGGAAAAAAATATATAAAAATGAGAAAATAAACAGCATAATTACAGAGACGGAAGAGCACGTGCTGCTTGCCCAGCCTGGATATAATTTTTGGTTCTGATTGTCACAATTACAAGTTAAGTTAGCATTATGTTTTTCATGCTTAATTTACGTCTGAGATGCCTGAAAGGACTAGCTCTTAGTGTGTTTGTTTTGCTTAGACACATCTGTTGACACTGCCTTCATCTTATAGTCAAACTGTGGGAGTTGGCGATGATTACAGATTCAATCCTCTGATTAGAAACAAGACTGATTTTTATGAAACATTTGTTTCTGTATTTAAAAAAAAAAGCTTCTTTAATTTCAAACATTGCAAACCACTTTGTTTATTATAGCCAGATTTATTTTCTTTTAGTGTACTTTTTTGGGTCAGGTTTTGAGGGTTAGCCACAAGGTGGCTCCATTGCACTTACTGCACATATGATGAGCAGTGTTATCTAGTTATTCCCCTAAGCTTTTTGTTTTTATTTTTCCCCATCTTTGACAAACACACCAAAAAAAAAAACTTGAAAAATGTTCAAGTGGGTACAAATGGGTTAAAATTTCCATTTACCTGTCACTTAAAAGTAGGATTCCATTAAAGAGACTAAATCTTTTACCAAAATATGTTTTTGAGAGATACAAGAGACAATGGTAGCACATTTCTTATCTGTATTCAAATATCTCTTGAACATTCTGAAATATTTCTGTTGATTCATTGAACTAATGCTTGTTAAATAAAAGTTTCTTGAAAAAATTCTACAGGAGTAATTAATACTAAACTTATAAAACTAGCTATTTGGTGGTGACATTTTCTCCATTTTCTTCCTTTTAAATTTGGCTTATCTTCATTTATTGTCTATTGCAGATAAGAAACATTCAGGTCAGCAACATCAATAGGTTTTATTACAGAAAAACAGATGCTATCATCACCTACTCTGTCAGTTTAATTAGAAATATTGAAATGTTCTATATCCCTGTTAAGCCTAAAACTGTGGAAAATAGTTTGTTTTCCAACTTCTTTGAATTCTTAAAGAGCTGCTGCTTCAAAAACTATTATTTTCTCACATTTTAATGGAATCAGAGAAGCAGCAAAATTTTGGTATTCTTCTTTCTAAGTAAATAATATATAATGTTTTAGTAAGATATGACCACATTTGACATTGATTTTAATCCCATAGATCATGGTACTGTATTAGAGGGAAAAGCCCCATTTTTTGCCAACAAAATGTAACAATGAGTCCTCAATATGTTATGATATCAAACGGACTGCAAAATAACAGGTGGTTAAATACCAAAGTTTTGTTTTTCTTAAAAACACTCTAGATTAATGATGTCCTTTACATAGTCCTTTGGGAAGCCAGGCTAATGCCCTTTTATCTTCAACTTACAGCTTCCATGGTTCCCAACATCACTCATTCCAATCAGAGAAGTGAAAATGGCCTGCAACTTTTACAGCATTTCCACTAGAACTCAGTCAAAATTCAGCTCCATGACCACGACTATCAAAAGTAGGGTAGATACAGGACCATGGAGGAAATGTGTCAGCTAACATTCTCTTAGTTTGCCTACTGACGATCAAATATCCATTTGCACATTTCTTGCCATGTAGAGAATATGCTAACACTCTTTTCTCAGGAGGAAACCTGAAGTCCTATCCAGCTCAAAGTCCAGAATCACTTGTGTTTTTTTTATTATTATTTATTATTTATTTTTATTTTATTTTATTTATTTATTTATTTTGAGACCGAGTCTTGCTCTGTTGCCCAGGCTGGAGTGCAGTGGCGGTCTCAGCTCACCGCAAGCTCCGCCTCCCGGGTTTCAGGCCATTCTCCTGCCTCAGCCTTCCGAGTGACTGGGACTAAAGGCACCCACCACCACACCTGGCTAAT
Source organism: Chlorocebus sabaeus (assembly GCF_047675955.1). Lineage (NCBI taxonomy): Eukaryota > Metazoa > Chordata > Mammalia > Primates > Cercopithecidae > Chlorocebus > Chlorocebus sabaeus. The sequence goes on from NC_132914.1 coordinate 18,793,862, forward strand.
TTTTTTGTATTTTTAATAGAGACGGGGTTTCACAGTGTTGGCCAGGTCTCCTGATCTCGTGATCCGCCCGCCTCGGCCTCCCAAAGTGCTGGAATTACAGGTGTGAGCCACCGCGCCCGGCCAATCACTTGGTTTTGTGTACATTTCTCCATGATGTTCAGAAACAAGTCCAATGGCAAACACCTTGAAAAGACAAATTCTCTCTCCTTCTCCAACATATGAAAACCAGACCTTCTTCCCTTATATTGGAGAAAGTTGTTTTATTAGACCTGAGTGTGATCTCCGGTAAACATTTCCAGAGCCCCCTGCTCCTTCAGCTAATAGATTCTCTGTTGTCTTTTTCTTCTCAGTAACATCTGAAGGGTGTGTTGAAGAGTAAGCTAGCTTTTGTGGTTGCTCAGACTTTTCAGCCTGATTCTCATTTATATAAGTTTGGAGCATGCATTAGTTGTTAGGCTTAAACAATTTGAAGCTATTTTAGAGCACAACAGTGGTTTCTTTGGCTTAACTAGTGGGTATCTCTAATATTGATCATACTTTTTAATCTATTTATGTCTGTCACTCTTATGTCCACAAATCGCAAAAGAGAAATTCTTACCAGTTTCTAACTCTGCTCATTTTTTGCCCTTTATTTAATATACAGTATACCTATTGTTCAAATGAAAGGCAGCTACCCACTGACAGTAAGGTCATCTAAAGAATAGGACTGATGGGAAAGACAATAGCACACTCTTCTGTTCACTACTTGTTAAATATATTTGAAATATTTCATTATTTTCTTTTTCTGTTTTATTTCAAATTAGTGAAGTTGTTAAACAGAAAAAGAGTTGATTTAAATGTTGCATAAAAGCATAGTTGAAATAGGCAGAGAATCATGTATTTGTATACATAGAATAACTCTTCTATTCCGTTATATAAGTGTATATACACAACAATTTTAGGACATGTCATTACTATTCCCCCTGATTAAAGTTGAATCTTGCTTTCTGAGTGATAAATATTGTTATTAGATGGCACATGAGGGCAAGAATGATTGCTGAAATGTGAGCTGGGATTTAGAGGCTGAACCTTACCCAGAAACCAGAACAGTACAGCAGAACGATAAAGGGATGTATATCCTTCTTGTTGAGAGCAAACCACATTAGTCAAAGATTATGCATTCACATTTGTGGCTATGGTATTTACTTTTGCTAGATAGATGGATAGATACATTCTTTTTATTTTTTCTTCTCCTTTTTTTTGGAGACGAAGTCTCACTCTGTTGCCCAGGCTGGTGTGCAATGGTGTGATCTCAGCTCACTGCAACCTCTGCCCCCTGGGTTCAAATGATTCTCCTGCCTCAACCTCCTGAGTAGCTAGGATTACAGGCACCCGCCATCGTGCCCAGCTAGTTGTTTGTATTTTTAGTAGAGACGGTGTTTCACCGTGTTGGCCAGGTTGGTCATGAGATAGACACATCCTTAGTGGTGGAGTATTTTAAATGTATACATTTTGATGATAGTAACACTTAAAGACTACTCTCCTAGAAGAGCATGATCAGGAAAAAAAAAAAACAAAAAAACAAAAAAACCAAAGATATGACTATGTCTTGACTCTAACCTCACTTTAATTAAGGTGCTTCATCTCTGGTGTTCAGTTTCCCACTCCAACAATGAGAATTAGTGATATGTTTTCTTAGGCTGAAAGTCTCCTCCCATCAGAGATTGGACAAGCTAGTTGGTTTACTTAGTAGTTGACAATAGCGGGTTGGGAGTTCCAAAGAATTAGATTAAGACAAAAATATTATGGAAAAAGTTAAATGAGATCTTGAAAACAGATGCTGAAGCATCAAGATGTGAAGTCAAATTTGAGATAATCCTAAATGAACAGTATTCTATATGAATGAGAAGAACAACAGCTGGGAAATGAATAGGATTGAATGAAGGAAAAGAGAAGACAATTCACTCTTGAGAATTAATAAATTTCCGGAAAATCAGTGGGCATAAGTATTTAACCTTATATACTAAATGTCCCCTAGTGTGAGTCTATATCCAGGAGGGAGGAGACTAGTGCATTCCATCTCAAATATTCTCTAATTCAGTGGCGTTGTCTTAAATTGGAAAACAAATTTAATAGAATGAGTTTCCTGAAACTACAAGAGTAATAGGGAGCCAATGGGTAAATAAGGAATAGATTACCGGATAAGGCCAGAATATGTCTGACAGCCTTGATTTCCGAGGTATAAGTAGAAAATCAAGGTTTGACATAATCAGAAATACAGTATTTAGGAAACAATAAAACCTTATCATATGCAAAATTAGCATAAAAATATGTAAAACTTATTTATATCTTATAGAAAATGTGTTCAAATGTGTCCCCTAACTTTCCAAGAAGAATATTAGCCTTTCTTATAGAATGTGATAATGAAATGATAAACTGCCCAAGGACAGCAATTCAGGTTCAGAGAATGTCATATCCATATTCTGATCCCTCATGAACACAGGTATTGCATTAAAATGTCAGGTGGGAATTACAGCTAGAAACCAGGAATTCATCGATACAGCTTCAAATGTAAGTTATTAAAAATAACTTCTAATTACAAATAGGAAAGTCCTGCATTGTTTTCTAGTGACTGATATCTGCCATATAATTTAACCTATTGAAGGATGGTAATAACTAGTTAAGACACATGCCCTACAATATCTTTAAAACTCATTTCTGATTTGTTCTATTATCATGCTAAAGACACCCTGACAAAAGAGTTGATATTGATATTAAGAGTATCTCAATAGCCAGCACAATCTGGAAGCTTTCGGAGCCCAAGGTAAAGAAATACTTTCCCAAATGTTAGTCTAGAGGCTCAAGTGAAAAAATAAAAATAAAAATGGCTTACTGGAATTTCCAGTACTAAAACAGCATTGATGGAACATGATAAAAGGACACAGTCAATAGTCTAAAATTTATCTGAAACAGACAACAAGAAGATACATAAATCATAAAGTCTTCAGTTCTGATTGCTGCTTCACTTCTTGAAACTTAAGTTAAACATAATAGTAGATTACTGGGTATATACCCAAAGGATTATAAGTCATGCTGCTATAAAGACACATGCACACGGATGTTTATTGCGGCACTATTCACAATAGCAAAGACTTGGAATCAACCCAAATGTCCATCAGTGACAGACTGGATTAAGAAAATGTGGCACATATACACCATGGAATACTATGCAGCCATAAAGGATGAGTTTGTGTCCTTTGTAGGGTCATGGATGCAGCTGGAAACCATCATTCTCAGGAAACTATCACAAGAACAGAAAACCAAATACCGCATGTTCTCACTCATAGGTGGGAAACGAACAATGAGATCACTTGGACACAGGAAGGGGAACATCACACACCAGGTCCTATTTTTGGGAGGGGGTATGGGGTAGGGATAGCATTAGGAGATATACCTAATGTAAATGAGGAGTTAATGGGTGCAGCACACCAACATGGCACATGTACATATATGTAACAAACCTGCACGTTGTGCACATGTACCCTAGAACTTAAAGTATAATAAAATAAATAAAACCACTTACATATTACTAAAAAAAAAAATAACATAATAGAATCATTTTTTCTTTTCTTATTGCAGGAATCTAATTCTGACCCTCACCATCTTAACCTATGAAATGAAAATAATGCCACTAAAAGATGTTTAGTATTATTTAGCACAAAAACGGGAACAAAGGAAACAAATAGAAAATGGTAATAAATATTGTAAATATTAATCCAAATATATCAAAACACTTTAAAAATAAATGGCATAAATACATCAATTCAAAGACAGATTGTCAGAGTGAATCAAAACACAAGACCAAATATATGTTGTCTATAAGAGTTCTGCATTAAATATAAACACATATAGATTAAAGATAAAAAGATGGAGAAATATATACCACACTAACACTAATTAAAAGACATCAGGGGAACTTCAGTAACATGGCATCATAGAATTTTCTAGCATTTGTTCCCTTGAAGAAACAACAACTTGAATGACTATTTAAATGTCTTCACAAGAGCTAAGGAAACCAGATAAGTGATTACAGCACAGGGGTGCAAGCACAGAAATAAAAGTCACTGAAGATGTTAGGAAGGGAACTTTCATGTTATCTATGTCAAAAACCCTGGTAGCCTAGAATGGAGAGATACTCGCTGCACTTAACTTTGTTACGGAACCCAGTACCAATCCCACCATAGTGAAACCCAGTGCTAGGCTGGGCCCCATACCCCAAAGTCTAGGTGAACCTCAGTCTAAGTTTTTAGGCCCAACCCCGTACCAGGCCAGCTCCTTCCGCCCCAGACTCCAGAATACAACCCATTGACCTAGCTTCTAGGCTTGCCCCAGGTGTCATATGGGCACCTGTAGCCCCAGGATCTAGGTCTGCCCCATAGACTCACCTTCTAGGCATGCTTCAGCTTCAGGTTGGCCCCAGGAGTAGCAGGCACCAGACCAGCACCAGTGCTAGGCTATAACCTAATTACTCAGTCTCCAGGCTTGTCCCAGCTCCAGGCCAGGCTCAAGTCCAAGTTTGGTCCCCAAAAGCTTGTTGGTCCAAGTTGGTTCCGGGCCCATTCCATTGGACCTAGGGTTCAGGTTAATGCTAAAATAACATGGGATGGCTTCCATGAACCCACACTGTAGGACCGCCCCTGTGAATTCAGGGTACAGGCCAGACCCTATGACTACAAATTAAGACCTTCCCCTGTGAACTTAAGACTCCATACCCACCTCAGTGCCAAGTCAGCTCCCAAGGACTGAGACTCCAAGCTTGTCCTCATGAACTCAATGCTGGGCTAGCATCTATAGAATCAAGTTGTCTAAAGAACCACTCTAGCATCAGGCTGGCTCCATTGGACCCAGGCTTCAGGCTGACCCCCGTGACACAGGCTGCAGGCCCAGCACTGTAAGCCCAGGATCCAGAACCACCTCATGGACAAATTCAGCAGATTCACACCCATAGACATTGACACAAGGCCAGCCCCTGTGGACTCAAAATTCAGATTTGATTCTGTGGAAACACACCTGAGGTCCAACCAACTGCTGACCAAACCATCATTTCTCTCTGCCAAGGACTCCAGCTGCAAGCCAACCTACTAACCCACCAACTAGCACACACAAAAATTCTGGATAGGCTAACTGGTGAAGGGCTTTTCTCAGCAAACCCAGTCTTTAAAGATGGGAGAGGTGCCTATTTCTTCAAATTGTAACTACAGGAGACATGAATAGTGGAAACCCGACACCCAAAAAAAAAAAAAAAAAAAAAAAAAAAAAAGCACTAGTAATTGACCCTAAAGAAAAGAGATTTATGAACTCTTCACTATGGTGGGGTTGGTACTGGGTTCCATAACAAAGTTAAGTGCAGTGAGTATCTCTCCATTCTAGGCTACCAGGGCTTTTGACATAGAATGGGCCTTCAAGTGAAGGCTTGGGCCTAGGCTGTGCTTGCCACAGGATGTCTCAGGAAATTCTTCTCTATCTCATGATGTTACAATTTTCTAGAAGGAACAGCAACAAAGCCTGGGCTGTTTGAACACTTTCTCTCTATCTCAGGGACTCTCAGTGCAGTGTACAGTTATTCTGAGAACTACAAGCAAGAGGTGGGGGAGAAACTGATCCAGCAAAGATATCTGGGGACTTCCCAGCAATCAGTACTACACCTACCTTATAAGAAATGCCAAAGGAAATGTTTTCAAGTTGAAATGAAAGGATTCTAACTAACACAAGAAAATATGCAAGTATAAAACTCAATGGAAAGTATACAAATTCAGAATAATCTAATACTGTAAGATGGTATATAAATCCCTTTAAACATGAGTATAAAAGTTATGAGACAAAAGTATTAAGATTAACTGAAAATAAATGTGTCAATGAATGCAATAAAAATGAAGTAAATTTTGACATCAAAACTTATGTGAGGGAGGATATAAAAATTCAGGGTTATATGAAATTGAAGATAAATTTCTATCAACTTAAAACAGATTGTCATGTTGTATCTCATAACAACAACAAAGAAAAATCTATAGTAGATACACAAAAGACAAAAAGTAAGGAATCAAAGCTACTATAATAGAAAATTATGAAATCACAAAGAAAACAGCAAAAGAGCAATAAAAGAACAAAAGAGCTAAAAACAGGAAACGACAAAATGAAAGTCTTCTGTCCTAATGTATTAATAATTAGTTTAAATGTGAATGATTAAATTCCCCAATTTTAAAAAAACAGATTGGCAAAGTGGATCAATAAAACAAACAACTATATGCTGCTCAGAACAAACTCACTTTAACTTTATGAACACAAATAGACTAAAAGTGAAGTGATGAAAAAAAGATATTCCCTGAAAATGGTAATCAACCCAAAAAGTAGTTGAGTAGTTATAATAGCAGACAAAATAGATTTTAAGTCAAATTGTCCCAAGAGAAAAATTAAGATTTTTATGTAATTATAGAGGGGTGAACTGATATAAAAATTATAAATATGTACATACTCAACATAGGAATGACTAAACATATAAAGCAAACATTACCAGAATAGAAAGGAGAAATAAATACAAAGAAGACACAAATAAATGGAAAGGTATCCTCTGTTTGTGAATGGAAGAAAATGCCCATACTACTTAAATCAATCTGAAACTTCAGTGCAATCCCTATCAAAATTCTAATAGCATTTTCCACAGATATAGAAAAAATGAAAACAATTTACCAATCCATATGAAACCACAAAGTTACTTAAATATATAAGGCAATCTTGAACAAAAGAACAAAGCTGGAGGCATCATACTATCTCATTTCAAATTATATTGCAAACCTATAGTCATTAAAACAATATGGTACTGGTTTGAAAACAGACATGTAGACCACTGGAACAGAATGGAAGGCCAAGAAATAAACATCTTTGAGGTCAATCACTCTTTGACAAAAGTGTCAAGAACACACAAAGAAAAGTCTCAATAAATGGTGTTAGGATAACTGCATATTCACATGCTGAAGGATAAAATTGGAACCTTATCTGACATCATATATAAAAGTAAACTCAAAACGGATTAAATACTTAAACGTAAGACCTGAAACACAAGATTTATGACAAAAATAACATAGGCGGAAAGCTTCATTCATTGGTTTGGGCAATAAATTGTTAGATAAGATCCCAAAAGCACAGGAAACAAAAGCAAAAATAGGCAAATAGGATTGCAGCACGAAAAAGTTTATTGAAGCAAGTGAAACAATAAACAGAGGAAAGTGACAACTTATGGGATAGAAGAAAATATTTTTGAAACATACACCTAATAAGGGTCTAAATTCCAAAATATATAGAAAACGCAAAGATTCAATTAACAACAGAAAACAAAAGTACTCAACATTAGCAATCTTGAGGGAAATCCAATTAAAACTACAATAAGGTATCACACCTCATACCTGCTGGAATACCTATTATAAAAAAGACAAAAGATAGTAAGTATTGACAAAGATACAGAGAAAAGGGAACCTTATACACTCTTTGTTGAAATGTAGATTAGTAGAAGAATTATGAAAAACTGTGTGGAAGACCCTCAAAAACCTAAAAATGCCATATTATCCCGCACACTACTTATGCGTATATATCCCAAGAAAACGAAATCAGTATGTCAGAGAGTTATCTGAGATCCCATTTCATTGCAGCATTATCTAAAATAGCCAAGATACGAGATCAATCTAAGTGTACACCAACAGATTAGTGAATAAAGAAAATAATATGTGTGTGTGTTTGCCTGTGTGTATGTATAATATATTTGATGGATTGCTATTTAGCCTTAAAAAAATAAAGCTACCCTATGATTTGCAACAACATGTGTAAACTAGTAGGATAAATGCTGAAGGAAATAAGGCAGGCACAGAAGGACAAATACTACATGATCTCATTTAAAAATGGAATCAATAAAAAGCTGAATTTATAGAAGAGGGTAGCATGCTGGTAGTCAGAAGTAGAAAGAAGGATGACAGGATGCTGGTTAAGGGGTACAAAGTTTCCTTTACATGGGCTGAATAAATTCTGGAGATTTATTGCATAGCATGTTGATTATCATTAATAACAATGTATTGTTACTTGAAAATTGCTGAGAGTATATCTCTAATGTTCTCATTATTTTAAAAAAAATGTATTTGAACTGGCTATATTGATTAGTTTGATTTAATAATTTCACAATATATACATATAACATCACATTGTACACTGTAAATATATACAATGTTCATTTGTCAATTATACCTTAATGAAGTGGGGATGGGGGATGGGGGAGGGGGAAGAAAGTGGGAGTGGTAATGTTAATTTCAATCAGAGCAAATGTTAGAGCAAAGCAGGGTTTCAGGAATAAAAAGCAGTATTACATAATAATAAAGAGGTCAATACTTTAAGAAGACATAATGTGTATCCATCTAACAAAAGGATGTAATAGTATGTAAGGCAAACATTGATAGAACTGGGAGAAAAACTAGATAAATCTACTATTGTAGTTGGAGGTGTTAACACCTCCCCATCAGAAATGGACATGTCCAGTAGGCAGAAAAATCAGTAAGATATGGCTGACTGTAACAACACCATCAAAAAACTGGATATAAGTGACATTTATAGACTATTCAAAATCAGCAATTACACATTCTTCTCAAACTCACATGGAACGTTCACCAATGACCCACATCCTGGGCCATTAAACATAATCTTAACAAATTTTTAAAAAGAGAAATCATATGATGTCTGCTCTCAGATCACAGTGAAATTACACCAAGAATCAATAGGAGAAAGGTAGCTGGAAAACCCCCCAAATACTTGAAGATTAAATACACTAGTAATTAAAACATAGGTCAAAAAAGAAATCTCAAATATTTTGAAGTAAATGAGAACTAAATACAACTCATCAAAATTTGTAGTATGCAGTAAAAGCCATACTTTGAGGAAGATTTATAGCATTGAATGGATATTTGAAAATAAAATAAGATGTGAAAAAAAATCTAAATTCCATCTTAGGAAACTAGAAGAAGAGGAGAAAATTAAATCCAAAATAAGCAGAAGAAAAGAATAAAGATTAAAACAAAAGTCAATGAAATTGAAAACAGTAAATCAATACTGAAAACCTACTAAAGCAAAAGCTAGTACTTTGAAAATACTAATAAAATTGATGACCCTCTAGCTAAAGAAGAAAGAAAACCTAAATTATCTTTCACATAAGAAAGATAGGGCAACAGTACAGATCTTACAAATGGTAAAGCAATAATAAAGGAACTGTGTGAACTACCCTATACCCACAAATTTGATAACCTGGACAAAACGCATCAATTCCTTGAAAGAAACAACCTGTCACTCACACAAGAAGGAGTATACAATCTTATACTAATAGGCCTCTATCTATTAGGAAATTGAATCAATAATTGCTTTTCAAACTAAAAAACTCAGCTCAGATGGGTTTACTGGTGAATTTTACCAAACTTTTAATAAATAAATTATAACAATTATCTCTGATCTTTTTCAGAAGACAGAAGAAAAGTGAGCTTTTCCTAAGCATTCTATGAGGCCAACATTATCCTAATAACGTAACTACACAAAGACATAACTAGAAAACTGCATTTCGATATCTCTCATGAACGTAGATGCACAAAAATATTAATACATTAGCAAATTCAATCCAACAAGGTATAAAACGTATCACAAACCATGATTAAGTAAAACTTATTCCAGGTATGGAAGGCTAGCCCCCGATTAGAAAATTAACTAATTAATATAACCACATCACATCAATAGGCTAAAGACAAAACATTATCACATCAATAGATGTAGACAAAAATATTTGACAAAATTTCACAGCCATTCATGATGAAAATTCTTAGTAAACCAGAAATACAGGAAGATTTCCTCAACTTGATAAAGAATATCTACAGAAAACCTACAACTAATAACATACTTAATGGTGAAAACCTTGAAGCTTTCCCACTAATATCAAGAACAAGGCAAGGATGTCCACCCTTGCCACTGCTTTTTGAGTCATACTGGATATCCTAGCTAATGCAAAAAGACATTAAACTAAAAGATATGTAAATTCAGAAGGAATAAATAAAACTCTCTTTGTACACAGACAGCATGATCATCTATGTAGAAAATCCAAAAGTATCATCAAAAAAGCTCTTGGAAATTATAAGCAATTATAGCAAGCTTGCAAGATGCAGAGTTAATACACAAAAGTAAACCACTTTCTTATATACCAGCAATAAGCAAGTGAATTTTAAAATTAAAACACATTATCATTTATATCAACAACCAAAAAATTAAATATTGATATAAATCTAATGAAACATGTAAAAGATCTATATAAGGAAAACTACAACACTGACTAAAGATTTCAAACAAAAACTAGATGAATGAAGAGATACTTCATGTTCATGGATATAAAGGTTCAATATTTTCAAGACGTTAGTTATTCCCAGCTTTTTCTATAGATTCAACAGGATGCCAATCAATATCCCAGCAAATTACTTTTTGGGTATCAACAAAGTGAGTCTAAAGTCTATATAGAGAGGCAAAACCCCCAAAATGGTTAACTCAATACTGAAGAAGATAGAAGTTCGAAGACCGACACTACCTGATTTGAAAACTTATTATAAAGCTACAGTGATCAAAACAGTGTATTGGCAAGGGAATAGACAAAGCAATGCAACAGAATAAAGAGCATGAAAATAGATCCACATAAATATAGTCAACTGATGTTTGACAAGGGAACAGAGACAATACTGCCCAGCGGAGTGAAAAATAGTATTTTCAACAAAAAGTACTGGAACAACTGAATATCTGCTTGCAAAACAGTGAATCTAGACACTGAACACCTTATGCCCTTCCCTTCACAAAAATTAGCTTAAAATAGATCACAGAACTAAATAAAAATGTAAAACTATAAGACTCCTGCAAGATAACATTGAAGAAAACCTAGATTACTTTGGTGGCAGCTTTGTAGATACATCCCCAAGGTCTGGAAAAAAAAAAAAAAATCAATAACCTGGACTTTATTAAAATAAACTTCTGCTCTGCAAAAGACAGTGCCAGAATCATTGTCTTCAGAGAATCATAAAGCAAGCTGCAGATGAGGAAACATATTTGCATAAGACACATCTAATAAAGGACTCATGCAAAATACACAAAGAATTTTTAAAACTTAAAGAAGAAAACAACCAGTCCAAATAAAACGTAGGCAAAAGACCTGAACAGGCACCTTTTCAAAAAAGATGTTCAGGTCAGGCACAGTGGCTCATGCCTGTAATCCCAGCACTTTGAGAGGTCAAGGCGGGCGGATCATAAGGTAAAGAGATCGAGACCATCCTGGTCAAGATGGTGAAACCCCATTTCTACTAAAAATACAAAAATTAGCTGGGCATGGTGGCACTTGCCTGTAATCCCAGCTACTCAGGAGGCTGAGGTAGGAGAATCCCTTGAACTAAGGAGGCAGAGCTTGCAGTGAGCAGAGATCACACCACTGCACTCCAGCCTGGAGACAGAGACTCTGTCTCCAAAAAAAAAAAAAAAAAAAATATATATATATATATATATATATATATACACACACACACACACACACACACAGAGAGATTGCAAGTAAACAATATATACAAATATTTTAAACAACATATCTCATTAGAAAATTTCAAATTAAAACAACAAGCAGATACCACCACATACAAATTTAAACGGCCCAAATTGAAAACACTGACAACGGCAAACGCCATGAGGATGTCAGGAAACAGGATCCTTCATTCACTGCTGGTGGATATGCATAATGGTACAGCCTCTTTTGGAGGACAGTGTGGCAGTTTCTTACAAAAGTAAACATATTCTTACTCTAAGATCAAGCAACTGTGCTCCTTGGCATTCACTCAGATGAAGAGAAAACTTATTTCCACAAACAAAAAATCTGTCTGAAGATGTTTTTAACAGATTTATTCATAATTGTCAAAACATGGAAGTAACCAAGATGTCCTTTTCAGTAGGTAAACTGTGATTTATGCAGACAATAAAATATTATTCAGTGCTAAAATGAAATGAGCTATCAAGCCAGCTAACAACGTAAATGAAATTTAAATGCATATCACTAAGTGAAAGAAGTGAGTCTAAAACAATGCCAGGTACAGTGGCTCACACCTGTAATCCCAGCACTTTGGAAGGCCAAGGCGGGCAGATCACCTGAGGTCAGGAGTTCCAGACCAGCATGGCCAACATGGTGAAACCCTGTCTTTACCCAAAATACAAAAATTATCTGGGCATGGTGGCAACTGCCTATAATCCCAGCTACTCGAGAGGCTGAGGCAGGAGAATCGCTTGAACCTGGGAGGCAGAGGTTACAGTGAGCTGAGATCATGCCACTACACTCCAGCCTGGGCGACAGAGGGAGACTCCATCTCAAAATAAAACAATGTATAACTACATACATTGTGACTATAGAATGGATGACTCACACTACAGAACATTTGAGAAAAGGCAAAATTATGGAAGAAGTAAAAACATTAGTGAATCCCATGGACTGGAGGGGAGAGAGGCATGAAAAGGCAAAGTACAAAGGATTTCTAAGACAGTAAAACTATTATGTGATACTACAATGGTGGATAAATATCATTAGTTATTTATCCAGACACAAAGAATGTATAACAACAAGAATGAACTGATTTTAAACTGCCGACTTTGGGTAACAAAATGTCAAGGTAGGTTCATCAACGGTAAAGTATGTACCACTGTGCTGTGTGATGCTAATAGTGTGGGAGGTTTTGCATGTGTGGTGAGGGGGTATGTTGGAACTCTAGGTACATTCCTCTCAATTTTGCTGTGAACCTAAAATTGCTCTAAAAAGTAAAGTGTGTTACTTATAAAATATCAGTAAAATGTGTAAATTGCCCCAGTGTGTGTGTGGTGTGGGGATAGAGATAGGTTACTAAAAGGGCATGGAATTTTCTTATGGAGTAATTAAACTATTTTGAAAGTAGACAGAAGTAGTGATTGTACAACATTTTGAATGCAGTAAATATCACTGAATTTCAAGTTTTAAAATGGTTAATTTTATGTTACATAAATTTTACCCTGATAAATAAATGCAAAAAGGTTACTATGAAGTTTATACAAAGTAATAGCAAAGTTTATACAAAATAGTAGCAAATTTTACACAGATTTAGGGCTTGTTGTGATCCAGCTAAAATTTAACTGCTTTACATGTGCTAAATCTATTCATCAGAACGTGCCTATAAAGTGGGGACTACTTTGTTCTGTGTTTTGACGAAAAAGCAGATGAAATAATTTCCCAAGACCACAAAGCTAGTAAAGTCACTGAGCTGAGGATTGATGCTGATCGACCTTAATCAGTATACTGTAATACGACTTCTTGAGAAAGAAACAGACTGAAGATGATTTCCAAAGACGTTTCATACTGAAAGAATTCCTATTTCAGGTTCAGTCTATGTGATTCCTAATTATAAGCCATGTTTATTAAGGCAGTTTAAATTAGTTTCTGTTGCTTGCAGCCAAATGACCCTACCTAGAATACAAACGGCCAGCATGGAGAGACGACTCTGGAACTAAGTAGTAGCCTGGTGCTCAGAGCAGAAGCCTGAGCGGGGTCAGATTATCAGGAAAGAAAAGGATGCTGAGTGTAAATATGAGAGGCTAGAGAGAGATGGAACCTGGGCACAGCCAGTTGGTCAGAGTCAAATTATTTCTGTTATGAAAAAGAAAAATTAGTAGTGGCTTGAAATCAAGTTCAACCTGATAGTGGAATTAAAATCTCAAAATTCTGGATGGAACTCTTGCCAGCTAAACAGCCACTGAAAATTAGATTAAATGAACTTTGCCTTCAATTGAATGAGCAAAAGTAATCGTATTGCTGATGTAGGAATTTTCCTGCTTTGGCTATGCTATTTGTTGTAGTATTATTAGTTACAGGTTCATGATCTGTCAACATTTTAAAAATGTAAACTTTAGGAGTTAGAATAGTTTGAATCCCAATTTGCCACCAGCTGAACCGTTTGGGTATGTCACTGAGCAGCAGTTTCTTCATATACGAAATGGAGACAAAAATACTTTCCTTGACACAGGTAGAGAAGAAAATGAATAATGTGTAAATTATTCCAATACCTCATTGGCGATTCTAAGTGATTTATTATCAATAATACTATAATATTTATAATTATTGCATAAGTATACAAGCATACAGAAAAATTTCTGAAATATAACACTTAGTAAGATCAAGTTCCAATTTTTTCATGTATAATTATTTTAAATAAGCTTGCTTTCTCATGTAAACCTTTACAGTATTAGAGTTTACAGGATCTCTGAATTTTAGCAATAAGGGTGCTTCTCTACATTCTTAAATTTGATTTAAATATTCAAAGTTTATTGAGACCAAGACTTCTCTTTGTTAATATCTAAAACATAATCCTGTTAATTTTTGCTTTTGCTTTATACTGAGTTTCTTAATTGCTTATTCTTCATTTACTGTTCTTTAGTAACTTTAAAATTTTAATGTAGCAGTCAAGGGAACACCTTTGTTTTCTTACATTGCTTTCAGCTCTGTCTTAATTGATATCATAGCGCACCTTCTTCCTTCCTCCAACAAAACACTAGCTGCTTACCCTCTGATAGTTTATTTTGCCACAAGCTATGGAGCCTATCATCTCAGTATCTAGTGCTAAAAAAATTCCCTTTATCACACATTCATGCTTTTTTCTCTACTTAATGGCTTAAATTATAAACTCTGGGTTTTTTGTTCTCCAGCCTTTGGTCTTTCATAAACAAAATCAAGACTTTGATAACTCAAAAGAACTTTTCTGGCTCAAGAAGCAAAGCAAAAACATACAAAACATGGTTTTCAAATCTCTTTTGTCACTAACGTTACAAAAGTCTGTCTCTGTATCTGTGTGTCTGGGTGTGCCATGTTGTATGTATCATATGTGTATGAATGTGCTCTAAATGGTGCTTCTGTGGTATTAACATACAATCTAAACATTTTTACTTAATGTAGGTATTCTGTGTTATTTCCATCTGTTCACTTTTAAACCTGTGTTTTCCTGAATTGTGTTTTAGATGGTATATATCTGCGTTCTACTTTTTTATTTAATCTGACCATCATGACCTTTTAACTGTAGTGAGTGTTTAGATAATTTAAATGTAATGTAATTATTCATATGATTAAGTTTATAGCACCTTTTTCTTCACTGTCTATGTTTCTTATGTCTTATTTGTTCCCCTTTTTTAATTTTTCTGCCTTTGGATGAATTTGTACTTTTTACAATGCCCGTTTAGCTCCTTTGTTGTTTTGCTGTCTAACCAGTTAGTTTTGGAGTTATAGGGTATACTTTTAACTTAACACAGTCTACCTGAGATGCTATACTCCTAAAACATAGTTTAAGAACCTTGCATCAGTAGACTTCCATTTATCTTCTCCTGACCTTTATGACACTGTTGTTATGTACTTTAATTTTGCGTATGTTATTAACCCAAAAGCCGGGCACAGTGGCTCATGCCTGTAATCCTAGCACTTTGGGAGGCCGAGGTGGGCAGATGCCGAGGTCAGCAGATCGAGTCCCTCCTGGCTAACACGGTGAAACCCTGTCTCTACTAAAAATACAAAAAATAAATTTAAAAAAAAAGCCGGATGTGGTGGCAGGTGCCTGTAGTCCCAGCTACTCGGGAGGCTGAAGCAGGAGAATGGCCTGAGCCCGGGAGGCGGAGGTTCAATGAGCCAAGATCGCGCCACTGCACTCCAGCCTGGGCGACAGAGCAAGACTCCATCTCAAAAAAAAAAAAAAAATTAAAATAACCCAACATTTCTATTATTATTTAGGCCATCACTTTCCTTTTAAAGAAACTTAAATGATTAAACAGTCACTTAATTAGCCATGCAGGTATTTCCAAAGCTCTTTACTCTTTTCTAGAGGTCCAGATTTCCAGCTGGTACCATTTTCTCTGAGAGCTTTTCTTTAACATTTGTCGGAGTCCAGGTCTGTTAGTAATGAAATCTCTTAGCTCTTTTATGTCTGAGAAAGGCTTTATTGAACCACTCTTTGTAAAATTTATTTTTCCTGTGTATAGAGTTCTAGGTTGGTAGACGTTTTTTTTTTTTCAGTAATTTAATGATGTTAGTACACCCCCTCTTCTTGCTTATACTGTTTTCAACAAGAAATCTGTCATCTTTATCTTTGTTTGCTATATAATATGGTTTTTTTTAATCAGGCTGCTTTTAAGATTTTCTTTTTATCACTCATTTTGAGCAACTTGATTATATGCCTTGATGTAGTTTCCTTCATGTTTCTTTTGCTTAGAGCTTATTGAAATTTCTGAAAATCTGAATTTACATATATTATAAAATGTGGAATTCTGCAACTTTTTTTATTTTTCATGTTTTTTCCTCTCCTTTAGGGATCTTCATTACACAGACATTAGGCTGCATGAAGCTATACACAGTTCACTTATGTTTTTGTATTTTTCATTATTTTTCTCTGAGTGTTTTTTTTGGAAATTTTATTGCTATGTCTTCAATAAATTTTTCTTTTTCAGTGTCAAATCTGCTCTTAATTTTATTCAAGTTATTTGTCATCTTAAAATTTTTATTTGCTTCTTTCATATGTCTTCTATATCTCTACTTAAACATTTTGACATAATTATTTTTATCCTTTTCTACTAAATCTAACATCTATGTCAGTCCTCAGTTTTGATTAATTGATTTTTGTCCTCATTATGAGTTATATTCTCCTGAATCTTTACATGCCTGATCATCTTTAATCAGATGTCAAACATTACAGATTTTCACCTTGTTAGGTAGTGAATACAATTTTTTTCCTGTTAATATTATTGAGCATTATCTTGGGATGCATGTAAATTACTTTGAAACAGTTTAATCATTTTGTGCCTTGCTTTCCATTTTTGTTATTTTCTATTTATTAGAATATTACTAAAAGGTACTGAAGTGAATTTTACAAAAATAAAAATTCAAATATATTTTATCTTCCCATTCTGTTAAAATGTTTTATCTCAAAGCTAGTTATCTATAAGATGTTATGTATTTCTATTACATCTGGAATTAACATACAAAAAAGTAGTTAAATGTGAAAGTAGAAAAATGCAAAACATTTATTTTTTCGTCTGCAAAAGCACGTAACATGAATGATGATTGCTCTAGCTACCTCAAGTTTTATAATAATCCAAAATTTCTATATTGCACATCAAAAATACTACTATCATTTGAACTATTTTGTAATACATGTAATCTCTTTGCCAAAAAGTTAAGAAAATCACCTCACACATAATTATCAGGACCTATTTACCACCAACTGAACATAATTATTGAAATCACAAGAACACAGATTTGAGAGGAACCCAAACAGGTTATCTAGTTCATAGTCTAATCTCTTCAAGGGCATATTTTACATATGTATGTATCTATGCGTGTATGTATTTATTTATTTTAGATTTACTTCTTTCCAATATGTATGCCTTTAATTTGTTGTTCTTATTTCATTGGCTAGAGCCGCCAGTATAATATGAACCAAAAGGGGCAAGTGCAGGCCATCCTTGCCGCCACTTTCTTTTAAATACACATTTTTTGTATTTCAATAGCTTTTGGGGAACAAGTGGTTTTTGGTTACCTGGATAAATTGTGTAGTGGTAAAGTCTGAGATTTGAGTGTACCCATCACCCAAGTATCATGTTTTGTTCCCAACAGGTGTTTTTTTCCCTCTCTCTCACCTGCTTTCCACCCTCTCCAGTTCCACATCTTCAATGTCTTTTACAGCACTTTGTATGCCTGTAAGCATACCACAGCTTAGCATACCCACAGCTAAGCATAACCATAGCTTAGCTCTCACATATAAGTGACAACATATGATATTTTGTTTTCTATTTCTGAGTTACCTCACATAGAATAATGTGTGCCTTGTTTTTTTTTTTTTTTTTGTTATACTTTAAGTTCTAGGGTACATGTGCACAATGTGCAGGTTTGTTACATATGTATACATGTGCCATATTGGTGTGCTGCACCCATTAACTTGTCGTTTACATTAGATATATCTCCTAATGCTATTCCTCCCCCCTACCCCCTCCCCACAATAGGACCCAGTGTGTGATATTCCCCTTCCTGTGTCCAAGTGATCTCATTGTTCAATTCCCACCTATGAGTGAGAACATGTGGTATTTGGTTTAACCCCATCAAAAAGTGGGCAAAGGATATGAACAGACGCTTCTCAAAAGAAGACATTCATATAGCCAACAGACATGAAAAAATGCTCATCATCACTGGCAATCAGAGAAATGCAAATCAAAAGCACAATGAGATACCGTCTCGCACCAGTTTGAATGGCAATCATTAAAAAATCAGGAAACAACAGATGCTGGAGAGGATGCGGAGAAATAGGAACAGTTTTACACTGTTAGTGGGACTGTAAACTAGTTCAACCATTGTGGAAAACATTGTGGCGATTCCTCAAGGATCTAGAACTAGAAATACCATTTGACCCAGCCATCCCATTACTGGGGATATACCCAAAGGATTATAAGTCATGCTGCTATAAAGACACATGCACACGTATGTTTATTGCGGCACTATTCACAATAGCAAAGACTTAGAATCAACCCAAATGTCCATCAGTGACAGACTGGATTAAGAGGCACAAATACACCATGGAATACTATGCAGCCATAAAAAAGGATGAGTTCGTGTCCTTTGTAGGAACATGGATGCAGCTGGAAACCATCATTCTCAGCAAACTATCACAAGAACAGATAACCAAGTTCCTTGCTTTTCTAAGGTTTGCTTGAACAAACCTTGAACACTGACAGAGCAGAGTTTAGCTTAAGGTGAACTATTCGCCACAGTGAAGGCAAGCCTTACCTCAGCACTCTGCTTAAAGCCCTGTGAATTATGAGATGTTCTAGTCTGGCTAGTGGGAACATGCACTATTCCTGGCCCCATGTGAGCATCATGTATTCTCTCTCTAGTACTTTCATGTTTCTGTCCCTGCCTGTGAATAGTTTTCTCACATACATGCATTGATCTCTGTTGAATACCCCTGAAGATCTCTAAGACTATTTTGTGCAACTCCAGCCTCTACTGTTCTTTGTATTGTGAACTCTGGATGCTTTCATGTCCTGGGACTTTAACCCCATCGCCTCAATGCTGGCAGCCACTTTAGGCTCTGTCTTCCTTCACACTTTCCATGTACTGTGGCCTCGAACCTCTCTGTCTCAAGGCATTAAGTTGGGGAAATTGTGAAGTTCATCTCACTCATTTCCCATCTCCCAGTAAGCATTGTCCTTCCATTGTTTTTTGTTTCAGCCAAGGTAGTAAATCTGGTCCCTGATACTCTATTTTGGATAGAAGTGGAAGTCTTGTATATATATCCCTGAGGTTTTTTTTGTTTGTTTTTGTTTTCAACTTTTATTTTGAAGTAATACGCTCACAGGAAGTTGCAAATAAATGCACAGGGGTATTCATTGTACCCTTCACCCAGCTTTCCACAGTGTTAACATCTTGCATAACTGTATAATACAAAACAAGAAAATTAGCATGGATACAATCCACAGAATTTATTCACCTTTCACTATTTATATATGCACTCGTGTGTGTGTGTGTGTGTGTGTGTGTGTGTGTGTAGCTCTATGCAATTTTATCACATGTGTATCTTGAAATAAGCACCATATGGCCGGGCACGGTGGCTCACGCCTATAATCCCAGCACTTTGGGTGGCAGAGACAGGTGCATCGCCTGAGGTCAGGAGTTCGAGACCAACCTGGCCAACATAGTGAAATCCTGTCTCTAGTAAAAATACAAAAATTATCTGGGTGCAGTGGTGCACACCTGTAGTCCAGCTACTCAGGAGACTGAGGCTGAAGAATTGCTTGAACCCAGGAGGTGGAGGTTACAGTGAGCCAAGATCACGCCATTACACTCCAGCCTGGGCAACAGAATGAGACTCCGTCTCAAAAACAAAAAACAAACAAACAAAAAGCAACATCAGTCAAGATATTTTACTGTACTATCACCACAAGACTCCACTATGCTTTTTCAGTTAAAACCACCCCTCCTCCATCCTTAACCCTTGGAACGCTGAATCTATACTCAATCTCTACAGGTATGTTATTTTGCAAATGTTATATAAATGTAATGTGGGTATATGTCTATGTCCATTGAGATTGGCTTTTTCATACAGCATAACTTTCTTGAGATTTGTCCAAGTTGTGACTATTAATAGTTTGTTCCTTTTTATTATTGAAAGGTATTTTACAGTATGAATGTACTACATTTTAACCATTCACTCAATGAAGAATGTTTGGCAGTTATCAGGTTTGAGTTATCATACTAAAGCTATAATGAATATTCACATGCAAGTTTCTGCATGAAAATAAGTATTTCTGTAGAATAAATGTGCAAATGGGAAATTACTGGATCACATGGTAAATACATTTTTAGTTTCAAAAGGAACTGCCAAATTATTTTCTAGAGTTGTTCTACCATTTTTTATTCCCACGAGCAATGTGTGAGTGATCCAGTTTCTCTGCATTCTTGTCAGCATTTGGTCTTATCACCATTTTTTGTTTTAGTCATCTGGTAGGTGTGTAGTAATTTCTATTGTGATTTTAATTTTGCTTTTACAAATGGCAAATGAGGAACATATCTTCAAATACTTATTTTCTACCTGAATAACCTCTTCTATGTAATATCTATGTATGTCTTTTGCCCATTGTCAAATTAAAATATTAGGATTTTTTAATGTAGACTTTTGAAAATTCTTTACATATTACAGATAAAGGTTGTTTGTCAGATATGATTTGAAAATATTTTCTTCCCATCTGTAATTTGCTTTTATCCTTTTAACAGTATCTTTTGCAAAGTAAAAGTTTTTAATTTTGTTGAGGTCTAACATCAATATTTCCTTCTATGAATTGTGCCTTTGTGTCATCCAGGAAATTCTATGACCAGTCACAGGTCTCAAAGATTTTCTCTTTTTTCCCCTGTAAATTTTGTAGTTCTTCTTTTTACATTTAATTCCATGATTCATTTTGAGTTAATTCTTACATGAGGTGTGAGACTTACCATTGAGGTTCATTTGTGTTTGTTTTGTTTTTACTATACATGCCCACTTATTCCAGCACGATTTATTGAAAAGTCTCTTTCTTTTATTGAATTGTTTATGCATCTTTGTAAAAAATCGCTTGACTATATTTTTGTGGTTATCGTCTGTGTTTTCTGTTACATTCTATTGATGTATGTGTCTCTCCCTCTGCCAATAGCACATTATCTTGATTACTATAGCTACGTAGTAAACCTTAACTTCAGAGAGTGATTCTTCCTACTTTATTCTTCTTTTAAAAATTGTTTTAGCCATTCTAGAGCCTCTCTTTTAGTATAAATGTATAATAAACTTGTCTATTTCTCCAAGATAACATCTTTACTCTATTCAGTCTTCTAATCTCTAAATACATCAATTATCGTTCTGAACACCTTTTTCCAAAGGCAGAAATTTATTTTATACTAAAAAAAAAAATTCAGAGATCTAGTTAATACTCATAAAAGCATTTATATTTGTTCTCTTAAAGAGATTAAAATTCTTAAAAAATATGCTAGGCTATTGCTGTATAAATAAAAATATTCATTTTTAGCTCAATGGCTTTATAATTTTGTGTCTTTTATATCTTAGTAATAAATATAGTGTTCAAATTTAAATTTTCTTTGAAGGTAATTTTCAGGGTTTTTTTTTTAATAAATAACAATTTGCTATGAGCAAGGTACTGTGGAAAGTTATACAGAATATCTCTTCATAATATGTCATCATATTATTATACCTAGCTCTGTCTTGATTGCTCTACTAAAATTTAGATATCTCTTCAGTATAATGTAATTACACAGTTAATATAAATAGAACTGCTAATCTTAACATACTATAGCAGACATGGTAATGTTTCACATTGTTCAAATACGTTTTTAAAAGTTCTTTTATAAAACATGAACAAAGTCCTTTGAAAGGAAATGTGGCATATTTCTGAATATATCTTCAATTGCTTAAGTGAAAATTAGCAGGTATTGTATATTTTCTTGAAATACAGAGAGAAATTTAATGACGTGAAAAAAGGCAAGCAGAAATTGAATAAGATCAGCAAAATAGATGGATCATATGGTTAGCTCTTAATATTCTTATGCGGAAGGTTTGGATAACAACTATTTCGTTTTCGCTAAGCTTTTTCTTACACAAGCTTATAATATTTAAGTATATTGAAATTTAATGTGATAGATGAACAACCTGTCCAAATGTTTTTGACTAATATATTATTTATCATACTTTTTGAAAGCCTAATATTTTTAATGTAATTCCAAGAAAATAATGTGAAACTTTCCCTTTGAGCTACATTTAACATCTATCACTTTTTAATTTAGAGTTAAATTATTTACAACTAAAACACAGAATAAAAATATTGTTCCCTTCCTTATCCTAAGCTGTTATTTTTTATCACGAAAATGGGAAAATAATCTATGGGGCTAGAAAATAGCTATACTTATAGAGATAGGTATAAATATATTTCTAATTGAAAGGAATAGCTTCTATTTATGTAGAATAATTACACAAAATAAGTGTGTTGATTATCTCTCTTCTTGGGTTTTTATAATTAAAAATGAGTTTACAAATCTGATATACTTGATACATCAAAAATCTGATGTATTTAGTACTATAACAAGGGACTCTTTCTATTCTCTCAGTGGTTACCCTAGGATCTCTATGTTATTTTTTATAAATCTTATTTAGATAAACATTCATATTGAATGTATGCTGGACCCTGCCATCCCACCGTCACTGGTGTACAAGCATGTAAACCAATCCTGCTGCTTTGTTGACAGTGTGCATGAGTAAGTGTGGATCCCATAGCCACTGCATTGATGAAGCACTATTGCTGGAATCCATCAGTAGAGTATTGTTGCTAGCAGTCTAGGAACACTTTGCTCCCTCCTGGATAGCAGGTGTATGCATTTGAGGAGTCAGAGAACAAAGTAATGGGCCTACGAGCCTAGTCCCAGTCCTGCAGAGTAAGAGGATGCAGCCCAGGAGTGTTGAGCTGAGCCTTGCCCCCTTGAAATTATCCAGAAACAAAACTAGTTAACTAAAGCCAACTTATACCACAGTTAAACTGTCAGAGGCATCAAAGAACCAAAAACAACAAATCCCGTCCAAAGAACAGCACCAGCACCTTCAAAAATTGAAGGAACATTAGCCCACACAGATGAGAAAGGACCAGTGCAAGAACTCTGGCAACTCTGAAAGCCAGAGTTCTTATCTCCAAATGACCACAAAGCTCTCCAGCAATGGTTCTTAACCCAGTTGAAATGGCAGACATAGAATTCAGAATTTGGATAGCAACAAAGATAATCAAGATTCAGAAGAAAGTTGAAACCCAATCCTAAGAATCCAAGGGATTCAATAAAATGATACAAAAACTGAAAGACAAAATCATCAATTTAACAAAGAACCAAACTGATCTTCTAGAGCTGAATAATTCACTACATAAATTTCATAATAAAATCAGAAGTATTAACAGCAGAATACACCAACTTTGTATTTGGTGTATACTTTGGTGTATTCACCAACAGCAGAATACACCAAAGACTGGCTTCTTGCATCAACTTAGACAAAAATACAGAATAAAAAACAATGAACAAAATCCCAGAGAAATGTGGGATTATATAGAGAAACCATACCTATGACTCATTTGGTGTTTCTGAAAGAGAGAGAGAGAGAGATCAAACAAAGTGGAAAACATATTTAAGAATTTATTCAAGAAAACTTTCCCAACCTTGATAGAGAGGTCAACATTCAAATTCAGGATATTCAGACAACCCATTTGAGATACAATATAAGATGACTATCTCCAAGACATAAAGTCATCAGTGTCTCTAAGGTCAACATGAGAGAAAAAAATATTAAAGGCAGCTTGAGAGAAAAGGCAGATGACCTACAAAGCGAACCCTATCAAGCTTATGAAGGACCTTTCAGCTGAAACCCTTCAAGCAAGAAGGAAATGGAGGCCTATATTCAGCATTATTACAGAAAACAAATTTCAGTCAAGAAGTTCATATTCAGCAAAACTAAGCTATATAGGTGGAGAAGAAATAAAATCTTTTTCAGAAAAGCAAATGTGAAGGGAATTTGTTACCACCAGATCTCCTTATAAGAGACCCTTAAGGGAATACTAAACATGGAAATGAAAGACTGTTACTAGCCACCACAAAAACACAATTAGGTACAAAGACCATTGACACTATAAAGCAACTATAAAACTATCAAGTTTATATAACAACAAGCTAACAGTATGATGACAGGATCAAATCTGGATGTTTCAATATCAACCTTGAATTAAAATGGTCTAAATACCCTGCTTAAAATGCATGGAGTGGCAAGTTGAATAGAGAAGTATGGCGGGGTGCAATGGATCATGCCTGTAATCCCAGCACTTTGGGAGGCCAAGGTGGTTGGATCGCTTGAGCTCAGGAGTTTGAGACCAGCCTGGCCGACATGGTGAAACCCCATCTCTGTGAAAAATACAAAAATGAATCAAGCATGGTGGTGCACACCTGTAGTCCCAGTTACTCAGGAGGCTGAGGCACGAGAATCGCTTCAACCTGGGAGGCGGAGGTTGCAGTGAACTGAGATAGTGACACTTCATCCAGGCTGGATGAAGGAGTGAAACCCTGTCTCAAAAAAAAAATTAAAAAGTAAATAAATAAAATAAAAAAGAAGCGAGACCCAACTGTGTGCTGTCTTCAAGTGACCCACCTCACATGAAATGGCATCCATAGACTCAAAGTAAAGATATAGAGAAATGTCTACCAAGAAAAAGGAAAGCAAAATAGACCTGGTGTTGCTATTTTGATTGTAGACAATACAGACTTTACACCAACTACAATTAAAAAAAGAACATTGCATAATGAAAAGGATTCATTCAACAAGAAGAATTAACTGTCCTAAATATACATGCACCCAATGCCAGAGCACTCAAATTCATAAAACAAGCTCTTGCAGACCTATGAAGAGACATATAATCACCCAATAATAATGGGAGACTTCACACCCCACTGAGAGTATTACACAGATTATTGAGGCAAAAAACTAACAAAGATATTCAGGACCTAAAACTTGATGCTTGACCAAATGAAACTAATAGGTATCTACAGAACACTCCATACAACAGGATATACGTTCTTCTCATCTGCGCATGGCACATATTTTAACATTGACCACATGCTCAGCCATAACATAATTCACAACAAATTTTAAAAAATAAAATCATACCAACTATTCTCTATGACCACAGCACAATAAAAACAGAAATCAATACTAAGAAGATCTCCCAAAACCATACAATTACATGGAAATTAAGCAACTGACTCCAAAATAACATTTGGGTAAACAATAAAATTAAGGCAGAAATGAAGAAATTCTTTGAAATGAATGAAAACTAATGAATGGATAAAACATATCAAAATCTCTGGAACACAGCTAATGCAATGTTACTAGGAAAGTTTATAGCACTAAACACCCACATCAAAAAGTTAGAAAGAACTCAAATTAATAACATAATGTTATACCTAGAGGAACTAGACAATAAGATCCAACCAACCCGAAAGCTAGTAGAATAAAAGGAATAACCAAAACCAGAGCTGAACTGAGATGAAAACGAGAGAAAGTCCAAATAAACAGAATCAGAAATGACAACATGAACATAAACACTGACCCCAGAGAAATACAAAAATTCCTTAGAGACTTTTACCTTGATGCACCCCTCTATCCATACAAACTAGAAAATCTAGAAAAATAAAGGATAAATTCCTATAAACATCAACCTCCCTGGATTGAACCAGGAAGAAATTAAAACACTGAACAGACCAATAGTGAGTTCCAAAACTGAATACATAATAAAAATTCTACTAACCAGAAAAAGTCCTGAACCAGATGGATTAACAGACAATGCTATCAGACAAATGAGGAAGAGCTAGTACCACTCCCACTGAAATTATTTGAAACAATTGAAAAAGAGGTACTCCTCTCTAGTTCATTATATGAGACCAGCATCATTCTGATACCCATACCTAGCATAAAAACAATGAAAAGTAAATAAAATGTCAGGCCAATATTCCTGCTGAATGCGGATGTAAAAATCTTCAACAAAGTAATAGCAAACCAAATCCAGAGGCACATCAAAGAGCTGTTACATCAAGGCCAAGTAGACTTT
Organism: Chlorocebus sabaeus; assembly: GCF_047675955.1. NCBI lineage: Eukaryota > Metazoa > Chordata > Mammalia > Primates > Cercopithecidae > Chlorocebus > Chlorocebus sabaeus. The sequence continues at coordinate 18,820,151 of NC_132914.1, forward strand.
ATTCCTGGAATGCAAGATTGGCCCAATATACTTAAATCAATAATGTAATTCATTACATAAACAGAACTAAAACAAAATTACCCTATCATTTCAATAGATTCAGAAAAGTCTTTCAATGAAATTTAACCTCCTTTCATGGTAAAAACCTTCAAAAAATAGGCATCAGAGAAACATAACTCAAAATAGTAAGAGTCGTCATCATACTGAATGAGCAAAAGCTGGAAGCATTTCCCTTGAGAACCAGAATAAACCATGTATGCTCACTATTACTCCTGTTTAACATAGTACTGAAAGTCCTAGCTAGAGTAATCAGATAAGATAAAGAAAAGGCATTCAAATAGGAAGAGATGAAGTCAAACTGTCTCACTTCACAGATGATATAATACCATATCTAGAAAACTGCAAAGTCTCTGCCTGAAAGCTCCTAGAACAGATAAACAACTTCAATAAAGAGTCAGAATACAAAACCAATTTACAAAATTAGTAGCATTTCTGTATGCCAATATTATCCAGGCTGAGAGCCAAATAAAAAAATACAATCCCATTCAGAATAGCCACAAAAATAATAAATACCTAGGAATACAGCTAAGCAGAGAGATGAAAGATATCTACAACAATAATTTAAAAACACTGTTGAAAGAAGTCAGAGATGATACAAAGAGATGGAAAAACACTTGATGTTCACGCATAGGAAAAATCAGTATTGTTAAAATTTCCATACAGCCCAAAGAAATTTACACATTCAATGTCATTCCTATCAAACTACCAATAACATTTTTCACAGAATTAGAAAAAGAACTATTCTAAAATTCATATGGAACCCAAAAAAGAGCACAAATAGCCAAAAAAAAGAAAAAAAGAAAAAAAAAATCCTGAGCAAAATAAAATAGAAAACAAAGCTGAAAGTATCACACTACCTGACTTCAAACTATACTGTTAGGCTACAGTATCCAAAACAGCATGGTATAGGTATAAAAACAGATCTGTAGACCAATGGAACAGATTAGATAACCCAGAAATAAGTCCACACACCCTGAACCATTTGATATTTGAGAAAGTCCACAAAAACAAGCATTGGAGAAAGAACCCCCTATTCAATAAATAGTGCTGAGATAACTGACTAGCCACATGCAGAAGACTGAAACTGAACCCATTCCTTTCATCATGTATAAAACTAACTCAAGATAGATTTAAGTCTTAAATGTAAAACCTAGAAGTATAAAAACCATAGAAGAAAACCTAGGAAGTGTGATTCTGAATATAGACCCTGGCAAAGATTTCATGATGAAGACACTGAAATCCACTACAACAAAAACAAAAATTGACAAGTGGGACCCAATTAAACTAAACAGCTTCTACACAGCAAAATAGGCCATCAATAGAGTAAACAACCTACCGAATGGGAGGAAATATCTGCAAAGGATGTATCTGACAATAGTCTTGTATCCAGAATCAATAAGAGACTTAAACAAATCAACAAGCAAAAAAAACAAATAACTTCAATAAAAAATGGTCAAAGACATTAACAGACAATTCTCAAAAGATGATATATATGTGACCAACAAGCATATGAAAACATGCTCAACATCACTAATCATTAGAGAAATGCAAACAAAAAACACAATGAGATACCATCTCACACCAGTCAGATTGCTATCATTAAAAAGTCAAAAAATAACAGATGATGGCAAGGTTGTGAAAAAAGAAGAGAATGCTTATACACTGCTGATGAAAGTGTAGAATAGTTTAGTAACTGTGAAAAGCAGTTCAGAGGTTTCTCAAATATCTTAAAACAGAAATACCACTAAACTGAATAATTCCATTACTGGATATATATCCAAAAGAATATAAATCGTTCTGCTATGAAGACACATGCACACATACATTCATTGCAGCACTATTAAATATGAATAACGTGGACACCCATCAATAGTGGGCTGGATGCAGAAAATGTGAGACATACAGACCATAGAATACTATACAGCCATAAAAAATGACATCATGTTCTTTGCAGCAACGTGATAGAGCCAGAGACCATTATCCTAAGTGAATTAATGTGGAACAGAAAGCCAAATACCACATGTTCTCACTTATAAGTGGGAGCTAATCATTGATTGCATGTGGACAAAAAGAAGGGAACAATAGATACTGGGGCTTACTTGAGGGTGGAAGGTGGAGGGTGGGAGGAACGTGATAATTAAAAAACTGCCTATCAAGTACTATGCTCATTGCCTTGGTGATGAAATAATCTGCACAACAAATGCCCACAATGCACAATTTACTCATGGAACTAACCTGCACAATCACCCACAAAACCTAAAATAAACGTTGAAAAGAAGAAAATAAAGTAAAATAAAAATTTTAAAAATCAACAGAAATCAGTGTTATCAGCAAAACATAACAGTCAACTTGCACGTGGAAGCAGTATTTGAATTTTTTACATAATTAATATTTTAAATTGAATTTTTTAAAAACTAGAAAAAAGTATAGGTATGAGTGTTCCCCTTAATTATCAGTAATGAAATTATAACAATCACCCAGATAGAAAACAAATATTATAAAACCTCAGAGACTTCTCTTTCTGCTTTCCATCTTGCAGCCCAAGTATAAGTACTCTCCTCACAATGGCCTATAATGCATATAATACATGCACCCTTTTTGTGTCAGGTTTCATTTACTCATTATTATGTTTGCCAAATTCATTCAAGTCATTGTGCCTTAATGTGGTTTGTTGTTTTTACTATGGTAACAATAATATTCATTTCATTGAATGACTAGATCTCAATTTATTTTCACATTCTAGTATATTTGAGCATTGAAATTATTTCCTGGTTTGTACTATTAAAATAGCGCTACTATAAGAATTCTTATGAAAGATTTTTTTTGCATAGAGATTGTTCAAAACATATTAAATACAATAACAGGTATCCTTCCTTTCAATTAGGCATCATGAAGTATATCCATGGTATTCTATGGGAAAAAATTGTCAAGGCTAGGGAAGAAAAAGCTAGTAGAGAGAATGTAATGAAAGTTAGAAAAGTACAACATTGAAAATGCTATTGTTCTTGTAGAAAATACTGTAAAAGCCCTAAAGCCTAAAACAATACATTTCTGGTGGAGAAAACTATGTGTAGATGTTGTGACTGATGACACATGATATATGACAGAGCCAATCAAGCAAATCATACAAGTAATCATGAATGTGGCAGAAAGGTAGGGGGTGAAGGATTTCAAAATATGGGTTTAAGAGAAATTCAAGAACTAATAGATGCCACACCAGAGGAAGTAACAAAACATGACTTGATGAAGATGTATGCTTCCAAACAGGTGCCAGACTATGAGGAAGGTGTAGAAAGAGCAGTGCCAGAAACCAAATTGACATTAAACAATCTGACAGAAGGCTTTCAATTTTTCAAGTTTGCTTTTGACATTTTTTGTGACCTGCATTCTTCTATGATATGAGCATTGAAACTAAGGCAAACAATGGGTAAAGGATTGGTACCATATAGAAACACTTTTAGAGAAATGAAAGAGCAAAAAGTTCAGACAGCAATTATGATGTGTTTCCCTAAAGTTATACCAAGTATGCCTTTTCTGCCACTCCTGACACAGCAAGGTTAACCCCCTCTGTCTTTCAGCTCCCTCTGATTTTCCTTCTCCTCAGCCTATTTAATGTAAAGATGATGAAGATGAAGACCTTTATGATCACCCACGTCTACTTAATGGATAATAAATATATTTTATCTTCATTATTATTTTCCTAACAACATCCCCTTTTCTGTAGCTTGCCTTATGGTAAAAATACAGTGTATAGGCTGGGTGCAGTGGCTCACACCTGTAATCTCAGCACTTTGGGAAGCCAAGGCAAGCAGATCACTTGAGGTCAGGAGTTTGAGACCATCAAGGCCAACATGATGAAACCCCATCTCTACTAAAAATACAAAAAAAAAAAAAAAAAAAAAAAAATTAGCCAAATGTGGTGGTGCATGCCTCTAATCCCAACTACTCAGGAGGTTGAGGCAGGAGAATTGCTTGAATATGGGAGGCACAGTTTGCAGTGAGCCAAGACCACACAACTGCACTCTAGCTTGGGTGACAGAGTAAGACTGTCTCAAAAAAAAATTATATAGTGTATAATGCATGTAATATACAAAACATTTTAATTATACAGTGTATAATACATATAATATACACAACACATGAAGTGACTGTTTATGTTATTAGGCTTTCAGTTAACAGTACTTTTTGTGGAGTCAAAAGTTATATGCAGATTTTCAGCTGTGAGGGGGTCAGCAGCTCTAATCTCCTCATGTTGTTCAGACGTCAACTCTGTGTGTGTGTGTGTGTGTGTGTGTGTTCAATTGTCCTTTGACTTTCATCACACCTGTGGAAAAGTCAGTTGTCAGTTTTATTGTTGCTGCTTTGAAGTAAATGTTACTTTTCTTTGTCTACTTTTACTTATTGTAATTTTTGCGGCTTTAACAAAATATACCTAGATGTAGTTTTTATTTTATTTGTATTGAGTCTTTCAATACTTTTTGAATATGTTTTAATTTTTAAATGTATCCCAATACTAACTGCTTCAGTAACAACTTTGTCCCCACTTTTTAATGTCCTCTACTTCTTGGCTCCATTCACATTAATTTAAGTCTTCTGAGTCAGATAAGTTTTTCCAACACTTTTCAACTTTTTTCAATGTTCCTAATTATTTTTCCTAGGCATATGCTCAAATATTTTCCATTATCGTATCATTGAGTTTGATAAGTCTATCTTCTACTTTATTTAATCTGATTTTAAAGTCTTTTAGTAAGATATATATATTTTTAAGGCATAGATATATCTCATTATTTATATTTGATTACTTGTGTAGGCTTCAGTTATCTGGTGGCAACTCTCTTGGACTAATTTACCATCATTATTTTAATGTATTTTTTACATAATACAAATATTTGTACTAGAGATATATTTATATTTTTTGTTTTCCTCTTGGGTTTTGTCCCAATTGTCCTTTTTGCCATGCATTTTAATTTCTTATTGAGTTATAGACATTGTGTTTCTAAAATATTGTAGAGAATCATATATTTTCACATGTGATTTTCTGTCTAGAGAATATTCTTCATTTCACTGCACATAAAGAGTGGTGATTGATCATTTTAATCCAATCAGACATTGTAATAAAGCTCTAATGTAATTCTAATAAGGTCAATATACCTTATTTGTACTGCTTTTTAGTTTTTCATTTTGTTTTTGTTATTTTTATTTAATATGGGAACATATAGTTTTCATATTTATGTGGTACATGTGAAATTTTGATACAAACATAAATGTGTAATAAACAATTCAGGGTAAAAGTGAAACAAGCCAGGCACATAAAGACAAATATCATATATTTTCACTCATGTGGGAATGAAATTTTCTTTAGAGTTCTTTGATTTTCTCTTTTCTCAGTAACCCTTCCTGGACTTTGTAAGAGAGTTTTAGCCTTCTCTATATACCTGTGTTTAGCAAATGTCCCCAAGTTAAAAATGGTATAGAAATCATTTTTTATATATGATATTTTCTGATTTTTATATTATTTTACCCCACTACTTCTCTACTTCCTTCAGTTTGTCCCTATATTTTTTCTAATTTTATTGCATGCATTTTATTTATGTTTTATACCAGATGGGAATGTTGGATTGCTGCTAACTACTGTATCACCATCATAAAGTCTTAATAATAGAAATTGTAAACACACATGTAAGTTGAGAATATACAAACTGAATTATTTTCTTTAACTGTCTTCAGAAAAAGGCATGTTCTTTCCTAGCATTTTAGTTTGGTCCTGAATTATTATCTCTTCAATTAAAACAATATTGTTATTGTTTTATACTGCCACTATTTGTCTAGGTTCAACCATATTCACAGTACTTCTGATCCATTACTATCGCATCTTGGGCTTTTCTTCTGGGATCATTTCTATTTTTCTTACATGTATATTCTTTGGACAACAAACATTAATCAGAGTTAATCAAGTAAGTCTCCTGTAATTGCATTAGTTTCCAGGTGCTACTGTTTCCAGTTTGAAATCTAAATGAGGGGGCATGCCCAAGATGGCCGAAAAGGAACAGCTCCAGCCTCCAGCTCCCAGCATAAGCTACACAGAAGATGGGTGATTTCTACATTTTCAACTGAGGCACTGGGTTCATCTCACTGGGGCGTGTTGTGTCGGACAGTTGGCGCTGGTCCGTGGGTGCAGCCTGACCAGTGAGAGCTGAAGCAGGGTGAGGCATTGCTTCACCTGGGAAGTGCAAGGGGGAAGGGAATTCCTTTTCCTAGCCAAAGGAAATTGAGACACACAACACCTGGAAAATCGGGTAACTCCCACCCTAATACTGCGCTTTACTAAGGGTCTTAGCAAATGGCAGACTAGATTATATCCCACACCGGGCCTGGAGGGTCCCATGCCCATGGAGCCTTCCTCATTGCTAGCACAGCAGTCTGAGATTTAACTAACTGCAAGGCGGCAGCAAGGCTGGGGTAGGGGCACCCACCACTGCTGAGACTTAAGTAGGTAAACAAAGCCCCCAGGAAGCTCGAATTGGGTGGAGCCCACCACAGGTCAAGGAGGCTGGCCTGCCTCTGTAGACTCCTCCTCTGGGAATAGGGCATAGCTAAACAAAAAGCAGCAGAAACCTTGGTGGAGGCAAATGCCCCCGTCTGACAGCTTTGAAGAGAGCAGTGGATCTCCCAGCAGGGAGGCTGAGATCTGAGAACGAACAGACAGCCTGCTCAAGTGGGCCCCTGACCCGAGTAGCCTAACTGGGAGACATCCCCCACTACGTGCAGACCGACACCTCACACCTCACACGACGGGGTACACCCCTGAGACAAAGCTTCCAGAGCAAGAATCAGACAGCAACACTCGCTGTTCAGCAATATTCTATCTTCTGCAGCCTCCACTGCTGATACCCAGGCAAACAGGGTCTGGAGTGGACCTCAAGCAAACTCCAACAGACCTACAGCTGAGGGTTCTGATTGTCAGAAGGAAAACTACCAAACAGAAAGGACACCCACACCAAAACCCCATCAATACATCAGCATCATCAAAGACCAAAGGCAGATAAAATGACAAAGATGAGGAAAAAGCAGTGCAGAAAAGCTGGAAATTAAAAAAATCAGAGTGCATCTTCCCCTCCAAAGGAACAGAGCTCATCACCAGCAGCAGAACAAAGCTGGATGGAGAATGACTTTGATGAGTCGAGAGAAGAAGGCTTCAGTCTATGAAACTTCTCAGAGCTAAAGGAGGAACTACATAACCACCACAAAGAAACTAAAAACCTTGAAACAAGATTTGATGAATGGCTAACTAGAATAACCAATGTACAGAAATCCTTAAAAGAACTGATAGAAATGAAAACCATAACATGAGAACTATGTGACAAACGCACAAGCTTCAGTAAATGACTCCATCATCTGGAAGAAAGAGTATCAGCAATTGAAGATCAAATGAATGAAAAGAAGCCAGAAGACAAGTTAAGAGAAAAAAAGAGTAAAAACAAATGAACAAATCCTCCAACAAATATGGGATTATGTGAAAAGACCAAATCTACATCCGATTGGTGTGCCTGAAAGTGACAGGGAAAATGGAACCAAGTTGGAAAACACTCTGCAGGATATCATCCAGGAGAACTTCCCCAACCTAGTAAAGCAGGCCAACATTCAAATTCAGGAAATACAGAGAACACCACAAAGATACTCCTCAAGAAGAGCAACTCCAAGACACATAATTGTCAGATTCACCAAAGTTGAAATGAAGGAAAAGATGTTAAGGGCAGCCAGAGAGAAAGGTCGGGTTACACACAAAGGAAAGCCTATCAGACTAACAGCAGATCTCTCGGCAGAAACTCTACAAGCCAGAAGAGAGTGGGGGCCAATATTCAACATTCTTAAAGAAAAGATTTTTCAACCCAGAATTTCATATCCAGCCAAACTAAGGTTCATAAGTGAAGGAGAAATAATATCCTTTAAAGATAAGCAAATGTTTAGAGATTTTGTCACCACCAGGTCTGCCCTACAAGTGATCCTGACGGAAGCAGTAAACATGGAAAGGAACAATAGGTACCAGCCATTGCAAAAACATGTCAAAATGTAAAGTCCATCGATGCTAGGAAGAAACTGCATCAACTAGCAAGCAAAATAACCAGCTAATGTCATAATGATAGGATCAAGTTCACGCATAACAATATTAACTTTAAATGTAAAGCACTAAGTAGTTCCATTAAAAGACACAGACTGGCAAATTGGATAGAGTCAAGACCCATCAGTTTGCTGTATTCAGGAGACCCATCTCACTGCAGACACACACATAGGCTCAAAATAAAGGGATGGAGGAAGATCTACCAAGCAAACGGACAACAAAAAAAGCAAGGGTTGCAATCTTAGTCTCTAATAAAACAGACTAAGCTATCAAAGATCAAAAGAGACAAAGAAGGCCATTACATAATGGTAAAGGGATCAATTCAACAGGAAGAGCTAACTATCCTAAATATATATGCACTCAATACGGGAGCACCCAGATTCATAAAGCAAGTCCTGAGAGACTTACAAAAAGACTTAGACTCCCATACAATAATAATGGGAGACTTTAACACCCCACTGTCAACATTAGACAGATCAAAGAGACAGAAAGTTAACAAGGATATCCAGGAATTGAACTCAGCACCAAGAGGACCTAATAGACATCTACAGAACTCTCCACCCCAAATCAACAGAATATACATTCTTCTCAGCACCACATCACACTTATTCCAAAATTGACCACATAATTGGAAGTAAAGCACTCCTCAGCAAATGTAAAAGAACAGAAATTACAACAAACTGTCTCTCAGACCACAGTACAATCAAACCAGAACACAGGACTAAGAAACTCAATCCAAACCACTCAACTACATGGAAACTGAACAACCTGCTCCTGAATGACTACCGAGTATATAATGAAATGAAGGCAGAAATAAAGATGTTCTTTGAAACCAATGAGAACAAAGATACAACATACCAGAATCTCTGGGACACATTTAAAGCAGTGTGTAGAGGGAAATTTGTAGCACTAAATGCCCACAAGAGAAAGCAGGAAAGATCTAAAATTGACACCCTAACATCACAATTAAAAGAACTAGAGAAGCAAGAGCAAACACATTCAAAAGCTAGCAGAAGGCAAGAAGTAACTAAGATCAGAGCAGAACTGGAGGAGATAGAGACACAAAAAAACCCTCCAAAAAAAATCAATGAATCCAGAATCTGGTTTTTTGAAAAGATCAACAAAATTGACAGACCACTAGCAAGACTAATAAAGAAGAAAAGAGAGAAGAATCAAATAGACGCAATAAAAAATGATAAAGGGGATATCACCACCAACCCCACAGAAATACAAACTACCATCAGAGAATACTATGAACATCTCTATGCAAATAGACTAGAAAACCTAGAAGAAATGGATAATTTCCTGGACACTTACACCATCCCAAAACTAAACCAAGAAGAAGTTGAATCCCTGAATAGACCAATAGCAGGCTCTGAAATTGAGGCAATAATTAATAGCCTACCAACCCAAAAAAAAGTCCAGGACCAGACAGATTCACAGCCAAATTCTACCAGAGGTACAAGGAGGAGTTGGTACCATTACTTCTGAAACTATTCCAATCAATAGAAACAGAGGGAATCCTCCCTAACTCATTTTACGAGGCCAACATCATCCTGATACCAAAGCCTGACAGAGATACAACAACAAAAAAATTTTAGACCAATATCCCTGATGAACATCAATGCAAAAGTCCTCAATAAAATACTGGCAAAACAAATCCCACAGCACATCAAAAAGCTTATCCACCATGATCAAGTGGGCTTCATCCCTGGGATGCAAGGCTGGTTCAACATACGCAAATCAAAAAACGTAATCCAGCATATAAACAGAATCAAAGATAAAAACCACATGATTATCTCAATAGATGCAGAAAAGGCCTTTGACAAATTCAACAGTCTTTCATGCTAAAAACTCTCAATAAATTCGGTATTGATGGAATGTATCTCAAAATAATAAGAGCTATTTATGACAAACCCACAGCCAGTATCGTACTGAATGGGCAAAAACTGGAAGCATTCCCTTTGAAAACTGGCACAAGACAGGGATGCCCTCTCTCACCACTCCTATTCAACACAGTGTCGGAAGTTCTGGCCAGGGCAGTCAGGCAAGAGAAAGAAATAAATGGTATTCAGTTAGGAAAAGAAGAAGTCAAATTGTCCCTGTTTGCAGATGACATGATTGTATACTCAGAAAACTCCATTGTCTCAGTCCAAAATCTCCTTAAGTTGATAAGCAACTTCAGCAAAGTCTCAGGATACAAAATCAATGTGCAAAAATCACAAGCATTCTTATACACCAGTAACGGACAAATAGAGAACCAAATCATGAATAAACTCCCATTCACAATAGCTTCAAAGAGAATAAAATACCTAGGAATACAACTTACAAGAGATGTGAAGGACCTCTTCAAGGAGAACTACAAACCACTGCTCAGTGAAATAAAAGAGGACACAAACAAATGGAAGAACATATCATGCTCATGGATAGGAAGAATCAATATCATGAAAATGGCCATACTACCCAAGGTAATTTATATATTCAATGCCATCCCCATTAGGCTACCAATGACTTTCTTTACAGAATTGGAAAAAACTGCTTTAAAGTTCATATGGAACCAAAAAAGAGCCCGCATTGCCAAGACAATCCTAAGCCAAAAGAACAAAGCTGGAGGCATCACACTACCTGACTTCAAACTATACTACAAGGCTACAGTAACCAAAACAGCATGGTACTGGTACCAAAACAGAGATATAGACCAATGAAACAGAACAGAGTCCTCAGAAATAATACCACACATCGACAGCCATCTGATCTTTGACAAACCTGACAAAAACAAGAAACAGGGAAAGGATTCCCTATTTAATAAATGGTGCTGGGAAAATTGGCTAGACATAAGTAGAAAGCTGAAACTGGATCCTTTCCTTACTCTTTACACGAAAATTAATTCAAGATGGATTAGAGGCTTAAATGTTAGACCTAAAACCATAAAAACTCTAGAAGAAAACCTAGGTAATACCATTCAGGACATAGGCATGGGCAAGGACTTCATGTCTAAAACACCAAAAGCAATGGCAACAAAAGCCAAAATTGACAAATGGGATCTAATTAAACTAAAGAGCTTCTATACAGCAAAAGAAACTACCATCAGAGTTAACAGACAACCTACAGAATGGGAGAAAATTTTTGCAATCTACTCATCTGACAAAGGGCTAATATCCACAACCTACAAAGAACTCAAACAAATTTACAAGAAAAAAAACCCCATCGAAAAGTTGGCAAAGGATATGAACAGACATTTCTCAAAAGAAGACATTCATACAGCCAACAGACACATGAAAAAATGCTCATCACTGGCAATTGGAGAAATGCAAATCAAAACCACAATGAGATACCATCTCACACCAGTTTGAATGGCAATCATTAAAAAATCAGGAAACAACAGGTGCTGGAGAGGATGTGGAGAAATAGGAACACTTTTACACTGTTGATGGGACTGTAAACTAGTTCAACCATTGTGGAAAACATTGTGGCGATTCCTCAAGGATCTAGAACTAGGAATACCATTTGACCCAGCCATCCCATTACTGGGGATATACCCAAAGGATTGTAAGTCATGCTGCTATAAAGACACAGGCACATGTATGTCTATTGCAGCACTATTCACAATAGCAAAGACTTGGAATCAACCCAAATGTCCATCAGTGACAGACTGGATTAAGAAAATGTGGCACATATACACCATGGAATACTATGCAGCCATAAAAAAGGATGAGTTCGTGTCCTTTGTAGGGACATGGATGCAGCTGGAAACCATCATTCTCAGCAAACTATTTGCAAGAACTGAAAACCAAACACCATATGTTCTCACTCATAGGTGGGAAATGAACAATGAGATCACTTGGACACAGGAAGGGGAACATCACACACTGGGGCCTATTGTGGGGAGGGGGGAGGGGGGGAGGGATAGCATTAGGAGATATACCTAATGTAAATGACGAGTTAATGGGTGCAGCGCACCAACATGGCACATGTATACATATGTAACAAACCTGCACGTTGTGCACATGTACCCTAGAACTTAAATTTTTAAAAAGTTTATTAAATAAAACAAAACAAGAAACAAGCTTTCTGTGAAAACAAAACAAAAAAAAAAGAAATCTAATAGTAATGATTGTAAGGTCCCAAAGATAGTTTTAGAACAAAGAAAAACTCATACTCAAAATTACATATAACACTATTTGTTTATGCCCTTTGTCTGAAAGCTTTGGTATTATTTTCCAACAATGAGACTCAAATAAAAGTCTGGTTTCTTCTCATCTTTTTGTAAAATGAAGACTAATGATGCTGTTCATTAAAGTGCTGCCTAATCTATGTTACTAAAGTGCAGATTATTATGGAAGATATAATAAACACAACGAAATTGATAGTGACTTGAATCAGTGGTTAATTGTAACGTTTTACCATGAAAAGCAGTAATTTAAGAACTGCATTTCATTAGTTATGAAGAAGTTTTATAGAAGTAGTTGAATGGCTCCTATGCTATCTAGTGCAGGATGAAAAAATCATTGTGCTTATCGTGAAACTGTGATATTCAGATGTTGGTAACTTGTAACCAGGTAATATTTGAAACTCACAACGTTTAATTTTTCTTTCATGTTTTATATATTTGAATATTCTACTAACCAGCAAGAATATATGAAAAAAGCTTTGTGATTAATAGAAACAAATGTTCAAATACTATCATCTCCTACAGAAAAAATTTACTTAAAAAAATTATAGATCGATTCTACCAGCTTAAACATTTTAGAATTCCCTTTAATATAGAATACATTTAATATTTTACTGTTTTATCTGAAGCTCCAATTTTGAATGCTCTCAGGATAAGAAATTTATTGACAAAACTTATTCCTTTAGTGTGAACTTTTAGTAGACATTTTCAGGAAAATATGTTCTATTAAAGAAAAGTAATTGAGGAGGTAAAGGACATTTATTGACTCATTTTTGTTTTCTAGACAGTACACTAAGTGCTTTTTATATGCTATCTGATTTAATGCCTCTAATTCTATAAAATATATATTGTTCTTTTCATCTTTAGATGTAACAACTAAAAAAAAAAAAAGGTTAGTAACTAGCCACAAATCTCACAGCTAGTAGGTGCTGAATCTTTAATTTGTAAAGCAGGTGTCCCCAAATATTTTTCTCCTGAGTAGACATCATAAGTAAAGGTAACAGAGACAAATGGGAGGTAGAATATTTGAAAAGACAGAAGAATGAGTGCCTAAAAACGCCCTCGTTATCTTCATAAACTTCTGGGAGGCAGCCTTACAGATCCCAGAAATCTAATCAGTCTTTATTTTTTCACATGTTTTGCTTCTGGCTTTATGTATTATTCATTTTACTGCTGGGAAGTACATACTAAGAGAAAGGGGTGAAGAGAGCTAGAGAGAGAAAGAATGAGAATGAGGAAGACCATTTTGGGCATAGTTGAAGTTCCAGTGACTACAATATATACCACCATTCCAATTAACAAGACTTAACGTCAGTCGTTTTAGATGATTTGGAATTCAGTGACTAGCTGAGGTCCAATAGGTTGACATCAGCCACTTAATAAACATTTCAGGCCATGGTAAGGATTATTGACTTTTAAGTGCAGAGAAACTGCTGGAGGAATGACCACTTTACATTTCACTTCTGTGAAATCTTCCCTGACCTACACAAGGAAAAAAAAATACAGAGGACAGAACAAACAAAAGAGAAAAAGGGAATCTAAGTATATAAAAAGAGAAACAAAAGATGAGAAAAAAGAAAAGCTTTCCCCTAGAGTCACAAGCCTGTATACTTTTATAACACTAATGTGGCATAGACAAATACTTAGAAAACTTTTTTTTCCCTCTCTGCTTCGTAAGGAGGTTTCCACCTAAAACTGCTGAGTTATTTGTGATAACGGGTGATGAGCTTGCTTAGTTAGGGAGCAATTAAATTGATCTACAAAATTGTACAAACAGAGAGGAGATAACATTAGCAAGTTGTAATTAGTGTTTGAAAGAAAAAAAAACACATATTTTTACATGGAATCGGATCAGACTGGGGACTTCTGTAATATTTAGGACTTCAGGGGCTCTAGCAAAGATAAGTGGATTTTAGGGTATTTGGTCCTGAGATGTGTGATGCAATTTATTTTGATACATATTTGAGAAATTTTAGTCAAGATATAAATTGCTTTTCAATGCTCTATAGACTTTAAACTGATGACTGTTGAATGTAACTTGATGCTGATGCAGGTCTCAAGACAGCTCATCTGCTATAGCAGCAGTATAGATGCTGGATCAGAATGAATTGTAAGTGGTTCCACTGATAATACATTTCCTGAGAATAGATGTCAGATGCTGTGTCACCTATTTTCTCAATTCTTCCTCCTCTATATTATAGGTGCCTCAGTTCCCTCTTGCAGGCTCTGGTATAGTCCCGACTATAATTTCTTTCAACAGGAATTTAGGAGATTCCCAAGGAATTATTTATACTATGTGAGAGAGCTGCATACCAACATATAATCTGTTCTTTATCTAGAATTTGCAGTTGCTTACGTAACTCATTACATCTTGCCCCTTGTGCAGCTAATGACCTTTATATCAAAGTATTCTTCTAAGGAACTAGTGAAACTGTTAGGTCCTAGTATGTATGAAACCATAAACTAGAATGCATACATAAAATAGCTGCCACGAAAGTACTTTTTGCAAGTAGTATATAAGATTTTAATTAAAATGTAGTGAATGTATGCATTAAATGAGTCCTGGGCTCTATATTCTATTCTTTAATTTCAAGTTCTCAATTCTTAAAGAAATACATATTGCATTAATAATGAAGCCACTCTCATTTCAATACAGCAGTTAAATTATTGGTTGACATAGTTTTTTTTTTTGTTTTTTGTTTTGGCAACCACACTAGTTGTTCATCTCTTTTATAGTTGTGTTCTGTGAGTAGTTCTATAAAAGCATTTCGCTTGACCTGAGTCTTGTAACTTTAATTTTAGTATATAAGTTTGAGGTCCCACTTTCAGTTTGAAAGTTGGAAGAACATTGTTCCATAACTAGGAGAAAAAAAAAGCTTCACTCTAAATACTTAGAGAATTATTCTTCACATGTTGAGACAGCCACACGTGTCCAGAGTTTGTCATCTTCATTTGTGACAGTGGTGACTACTCTCTCCCATGCACTTCCCAATCTTCATTCAAGGCACATATATCTTAGAGGGATGGTTCTAGTAGCAGCAGCTAACACATCTGGCATGAGTGGCAGTGATCCAACAGCAGCAAAGAAGAAATCTAGAATGGTTCCTTCTGCCTCATGTATGAATATATCTAAAAGGAAACTACCTTTTTAAAGAGTGTCCCTGAAAATACTGTCATCTCTATCTACCCACAGGGTGACCCTCTGCTTCACCAGCATAGCAGTTATACTACCACTGGATGAGGAAGAAAGTCTTTCATCAATGTTTAGTAATGTACTCAAATAGCCGATTCTGGTGCACCAACGGAAGGCCGAGAATTTGACAACCAGAATACCAACATCCCTCACTCTTGTACAACATGTTATGCTATTCAAAATGTACTTTCATTGATTCTCACCTTATGGCCCATAACTCTCTCAAGGAATAAGAAAAAAATTATAAAAATGAGTGGCTTATCAAAGGTCAAGTTCTAGAGATCTGCTGTACAAAATTGTGCTTCTAGTTAACAATACTGTATCATGCACTTAAAATCTGTTAATATAGATTGCCTGTTACGTAGTTTTTAAAATCACAACAAACAAAAGTGAGTGACTTGTACAAAATAATATAATTAGTGACAGTAAAAAAAATAGAATCAACTATTCTGTTTCCTGGAAATATTTTTAATTTAATAATTACTAACATTATTATTTTTGACTGTTATTTTAGGTTTGAGGTACATGCAGAGGTTTATTACCTAGGTAAACATGTTATGGGTTTTGTTGTACATATTATTTCATCACCTAGGTATTAAACCTAGTACCCAATAGTTATCTTTTCTGCTCCTTTTTCCTTCATTTATTTTTCCTTCCTTTCTCTCTCTCACTCTAACTCTCCCCCTTCCTTCTTTCTTATGTTTTTTTCTGCCTTTCTTACTTCTTTAGTTTATTCCTTCCTCTGACTCGAAGTATGGCAGGTATTATTGTACCTTTATTTTTTTCCTCTCTGCTTTGTAAGGTTTCCAGCTAAAACTAAAAGGCATTATTGTACCTGCCATACTTCAGGTCATTAATATATTTTCTCTTTATTCCAAGCATTATTTTTTAGAAAAAGGAAAACAAGCTACCATTCTATTTGGTCTTTATTCTGCCCTATTTCTTTTTTTATTTTAACATTTTTCTTTCTAAATGTCAATGTTTATCAGTGGAAGAGTCATTACAAAGACCTATTTCTTTGAAGAAGACAGTAACAATAAGATTATATAACATTGTATATAATACAATAATAATATTTAATATCTATCAGATTTTTGAAATATTAAAATCACTTTTTAAATATTTTTCTTAACTATCAATTTTATGGAACTAGGAACTACCATCATTTACATTTTACAGATAAGGGAGCTTAGGCACTGAGATTTTTAGTAACCAGCCCAACATCACATATTGATACAATTAGGAGTCGCCTAACTCCAGAGTTTGAACTTATTATAACTACTACTTTATGTACAAAATCTATTATTATAATCACATTAATAATACATTCACTCAATAAGAAAAAAAAATTAAAGATAAAATACTGATTTTTTTCCCCATTCCAGACCTCTAGTTCATTTTCACAGGTAACTATTCTGAACTTTGTGTGGTCTTCCAAATATTTATCAGGTATACATGTACATTGAAATACATACACAAACATGAGACATTTTAGAAAAAGTTCTATATTGGGTGTAGCTCAACCTTGTTTTTGTACACACACAAGCATGCTTTCTCTTATATCTTTCATTTTTAATTCAATTTATTATTGAGATCTCTCTATATTAGCATCCATTTTAAAAGCTTCAAACTATTACTTTATTTCCTAATGTATATTTACATTGTATAAGAAATTTTGGTATAACTTGAAACACATATATTTATGTATATTTAAAAGTTATTGCAGAATAATTACTAAAAGTTATGTTACTGGATGAAAGAGTACATGTGTAAATTTACATGCCCATTAGATTTACTGTCATTTTTCGGTTTTCTGGCTCATACTGTGTGATATTACGATTCTTCACACAAAACACCTACAAATGCTTAAATATTTTATGCAATACTTTGGTGCTTAAATGCATCAAACATATTTTAAATGTATAGCTCCAAAAGCAAGTATCATGTGGAAAATTACCTTGACACAAAAGTAGCCCCCAAGTAAACCAGCACGCAAGCTACACCAGTGATTGGGGAGCAAAAAGGTCCACAGATCAAATTGAATGACCTAAATCAATTTAAAGCAGACAGTGTAAAGCAAAGTGAAACAGATAAAATGAGTTCAGACTTAGGATACCTTTGCACAGGAGATAATACAAAATTACTTTTTTGTAAATGTGTGTATTAATAACAAAATGGAAACATATAAAGTATTAAAAGTAATATAAAGATGAGTAGAAATGTAATAAAAATTTAAATAGTTGATTTTTGACATAAATGTGTGAAGGTCAGAGCATATTTCTTTTATATAAAGTGTTCAAATATGATATCCCAAACATTTAAATTGTTGTCTCATAAATCATAAAGGAAAATGAAAACAGCAGCAACTTCATATGAAAATGACTAAATGACAAAAGGAGAAAATACAAAAAAAAAAATGAACATAGAAATATTGTTCAGGTCCTCTACTAAATTGATTTTATAAAAACATCAAGAAGATTCTAGAGGTGGCTAATGTTCAGTGCAAACACCAAGATAGTGAGACATCCTCATATCCTGCTGGGAGCATACATATTGGTATAACTACATTAACTCAATTTGTCAATATCTATCAAGGGCCTGTTACAGAAATAGGTTTTTCTGTATCCATGTACATGACACTATATAGACTTAGTATGTTTTATGAAAAAAACTAAAATAACTAAAAACATGTTCAGGTATGGTGGTTCACTCTTATAATCCCAGAATTTTGAGAGGCCTGGACGGGAGGATCACTTGAGCCTAGTTACCTGGGAGGCTGAGGTAGAATTGCTTGAACCTGGGAGGCGGAAGTTGCAGTGAGCCGAGATTGCACCACTGCACTCCAGTCTGCACGACAGAGCAAGACTCCATCTCAAACAAACAAAAAAGATAATAACTAAGTAGCAGAGGATAACAGGGCTACCTAATCTTCATCACAATTTCTTAGTGCTTCTCTTAAAATTAAGACATTAAAATGTCTTCAAGAATAAATACTTATAAGTTTTTATAACAAGAATATTAAAGAAATTTCTGCTAAAATAATCATTTAACTACCTTTAGAAACTGTATCCTTGTCTTTGTCATCTTTCTATTGCTTATAATGGAATACCTGAAACTGTGTAATTTATAAAGGAAAATTTGGGGTGATTCTGTGGGGTTGATAGTAATTGTCCTCTTTGACTTGATTGTGTAGTTGCTTTATGATATCACTGGTTTATGTACTTAAATTGTTTTTGTAGTGGCTGGTAAACAGTCTTTTGTTTCCACGATTAGCACTTTCTTAAGGACCTCTTATAAGTCAGATCTGGTAGTAACGAAAACCCCTAGCATTTGTTTATCTGCAAAGGATTTTATTTCTCCTTTGTTTATGAAGCTTAGTTTGGCTGGATATGAAATTCTTGGTTGAAATGTTTTTCCTTAATGCTGAATATGTCTCCATTCTCTTCTGACTTGTAGAGTTTCTCCCGCAAGATCTGCTATTAGCTTTATAGAGTTTCCTTAATAGGTGCCCTGCCCCTTCTTTCTAGCTGCTTTTAATATTTTTAAAATTTTGTACTAATTTTTAAATTTTATACATATTATGGGGATGGCAGTCTTGTATAGAATATCAGAGATTCTCTGAATTTCCTGAATTTGAATGTCAGCCTCTTTAGTGAGGCTGGGGGAATTATTGTGGACAATATAATCAAATATAATTTCCAAGTTGCTTGCCCTCTCTCCTTTCTCAGGGAGGCCAATGAGTCATAGGTTTGGTATCTTTACATAATCCCATATCTCTCAGAGGTTTTGTTCATGTTTAAATTTTTTCTTCCTTATTGTCTGTGTTGATTTGAACAACCAGCCTTTGAGCTGAGATTTTTTCCTCTGCTTACTCTATTCTGCTGTTAACATTTCTGATGGTATTTTGAAGCTCTTGTAGTGAGTTTTTCAGCTATCAGATCAGTTTGGTTCTTTCTTAAAACGGCTATTTTGTCTTTCATATATCATTTTATTGGATTGTTTAGATTGAGTTTCAATGTTCTCCTGAACTTTATGAACCTCATTGCTAGTCAGATTCTGAATTTAATGTCATTGCAGACATTTCTGACTGGTTAAGAACCATTGCTGGGTGGCTAGTGTGATCATTTGGAGGAAAGAAGACACTCAGGATTTTTGAACTGCAGGAATTCTTGCACTGGTTCTCATTTGTGTGGGCTAATATTTCTTTAATCTTTTGAAGTTGCTGTACTTTGGATGGAGTTTTTTACTTTTATAGTCTTTGATGTCCCTGAGGGTATCAAAGGGGCCCTGCATTGGAGGGGCCAAGGTATTCCCAGTCCACTGGCAACAACCCTCTGATGGGGAGTGCTAATAAAAGCCTTTTGTTGGAGTTGTGGCAGCAGGATCCGTGCTTAGCTGCACCAGGATATCAGTGTGACAGTGTTTGTGCACACCAGTGGTGGTGACACGGTACAGTGCACACGCTTCCATATGCTGGCATCTGTGGGGCAGAGACTTGGCCCGGTCGACAGGCATGCATGTACCAGCATATTCAAATGTTTTGACAGTATGTCAAAGACATATCTATACTCGCATTTCCTTGAAGCTTTATTCACCAATTTCTGGAATTAGCTTACCCATCTCTGAATGGATAAAGAAAATGTGCTATACAAAAACAATGGAAAACTACTCAGTCTTTTTTAAAAAGGAATTTTATCACTTGTGAACACATGCATGAACCTGGAGGACATTACGTTAAGTGAAATAAGCCAGGCGCAGAAAAACAAATACTACGTGATCTCACTCATATGTGAAATGTAAAAAAAGGTCAACCTCATTAACAAACAGAGCAGAGCATTGTTTCCCAAAGGGTGGTAGGTGGGTGAAGGGGAAGATGTTGGTTAGAGGACACAGAGCTTTAAACAGAAGGAATAAGTTTGAGATCTAATGCACAGAATGGCGAGTATAGTTAAAAATAGTATATTGTATATTTCAAAGTTGCTTAGAGTAGATTTTCAATGTTATCACAAAAATAAGTATTCAAAGTATTAGGTAAGTTAATTAGCTTGATTTAATAATTCCACTTTGTATACATCTGTCATAACAGCATGTTGTATCCACAAAATATATACAATCATAATTTGACAGTTTACAACTGATAAAAATGTATTGGGAATGGATAATGTTTCATATTAATGTCTCAACCATAATGAGAAGAAAAAGAAGGAACAGCAGAGAAACCTGAAGAGTACTAAGCAGAGAATGAAAATAATTGAGATTGTCACTACAAATATATATATATATGTATGCATATATATATATATATATATATTTCCAAATAGAGTCATTCTGACAGTAAAAGGAAAAACTGAATAACTACAGCAAGGTTATGGGCATAAACGGGTTTTATCCCAGTCTCGTCAGCAGTACATAAGGCTGCTAATCTCTGAAGACACTAAGAAATTAAAAAGGCAAAGAGAAAACCAACAGAAAATTTAAACATGTAATTTAGTAGCATCTGTAGTATTATTGTAATATTGTAACAGGTGTGCATGTGTGTGTGTGTATGGGTGTGTGTAACACAGAACCACCACCAAGATCTGCAAGTTGGTTGCTGTTAGTTCTACCTGTTTTGTTTCTACCTCACCCTGAATAGTCCAGCCATGCTATTAATTCCAGCGTTTCCCATGAGGTGAGACTAGAGTAGGCTTTCTGGGAAGCATCTTGGAATGCTAGAGAAGTTGGATGTCTACCTCCAGTTCTCTTTTCCTATGCAAGAGTGAGATACCATGGACCCAGAGAATCTATTCTGTCTGTTGCTTTGTCAAATTGAGGGAGGAGTGACGATGTCTAAACGAGGCTGTTCCTCTTACCCTTCTAATGCAGTTTTTATTTGGCCCTGTGTTCCACGTGTTGTCTCAGGCTCATTCCTAATTTTGGGGGTTTTCAAAAAGGCATTCTTGCCTGTAGATACTAGTTAAATTTTCTGTTGAGGGGGCAGTAAAAGTTAGGGCCTCCTATTTCACCATGTTGCTGATGCCATCCCCAATCCTGAGACTTTGACTTTCTTCTATGTACATCTGTCTCCCTAAATTATTACCTTATTCAGATTTGTACCCTGAACTCTGTAATATTGTATTCATCTGCCTACTGGATGTAACTACATGAAGGTTCCACAGAGGCCTCTTGAACTCAATATCTCCAACTGAATATATTTTCTTTCTTTCCTAAGCCAGTCCTCATATTATATTCATTTATGTCAGTGAAAAGCATGAAAATGCACCTTGAATTTCAGGCATCATCTTGGTCCTCCCTATCTCTTTTGTTGTATCATCAATGATAAGTCCTGTCAATTTTACCTTCTCTGTAGCTTCCTAGTGTGCTGATTTATGTATTTATTTATGGTCAAAGTAACTCAACAGGTAACACTACAAGCAGCTGAGTCAGAGAGATGTGGAATTGAATCCCATTTTTACCGTTTACTAATTATATGAAGTATTTAATTACTCTGAGGTTCAGGTTTTCTGTTTTGTTTGTATGGGATAGCAATAGTTCATACCTCACTCATGGGTGAAGTATGATCTGTTACCATACAAAGTGCTTGTAAAGGACTTCTCTTGACATATTTATTCAGAAAATGTTAACTATTCCTTTTAAGATTGTTAAGTATTACTAATATTTAATATTAAGTATGACTAATGCAAACCACTATCATCTTATGACTAGATCACTGCCACCATCTTTTAATAATGATTTTCCTAATTCCATTTTATTCATGTAATTTTTTTTTTTTTTTTTTTGAGACAGTCTCCCTCTGTCGCCCAGGCTGGAGTGCAGTGGCGCGATCTCGGCTCACTGCAAGCTCCACCTCATGGGTTCACGCCATTCTCCTGCCTCAGCCTCCCGAGTAGCTGGGACTACAGGTGCCCGCCACCACACCCGGCTACTTATTTGTATTTTCTTTTTGGTAGAAACGGGGTTTCACCGTTTTGGCCAGGATGGTCTCGATTTCCTGATCTCGTGATCCACCCGCTTCAGCCTCCCAAAGTGCTGGGATTACAGGTGTGAACCACCACGCCTGGCCAGCCATTCTTTAGATTACAGAAAGAATAATATTTTAAAGACAAAAATGCGAACACATCAGTGCGCTGCCCAATGGCTACTCGTTAACTTGAGCATAACTTTCAAATCTCTTATCACTCTGCCTAAAGCACTTTTTAACATGTCTCCTGTTTATCATACTAGCTTTTTCTCTTGATTCTTTCTTTACCTAAAAGTTGAACTTGAATATACCCTAAGAATTGCTGAAAGTATATTAAAACTGATCCAAGAATGCACCCACATATTTTAATTTAATAAACCTAGGTTGGTGATGGGAACTTTATATTTTAAGTTAATTCCAATCTCTCCATAGCCAACACCCAGAAGATGCTGCATAGGGAACATAACTTCCAAACCTTGATTTATGTCATAGTAAATTCACATTTTTTGGCCTCCTGTTAATAGTCACTGTTTTTCCAAAAAATAAAAAATAAAAATACATTTTAAAAAAGCAGCTCATTAACTTTCTTTTATCATAACCCTATGCAGAAAAGCAAATTTCAGATATTAATTTGGTCTTTTACATAGGTGTTACTAATGAGAAGATAATTCACTAAGAAATTGAGAGTTGCTTACATTCCTCACGCTGTATTAATACATCACCACGCTAGCATATCAGTTTCTAATTAGTTTGATTAGTATGAGTAAAACTTCCCTGAAATATGACTACTACCAGATGTAGTAATAAAACTGAGATAATTAGTATTTACAAATGAAGAGTAGATTCTGAAATAGAATATATCTCATGTAGTCTAAAAAGAGAAAAAACAAGTCTCTGGCAAGCTTGACTTATTTTCAGCAACATCTTACATAAAATATAACCATTTCCTCTCCACATCCAGTGGTTTTGTAACTTTTATAATAAAAATGACATTTCTTTTTACTACAATACTCAGCCATTTAAGACATAAAGAGAATTAATCTTGTTATTTTTATCCCTTTTACAAGAGTAATTCCTTGTGCGCACTTGAGTTTATTTCCGATTTTTTTTAATGTTTGTATTCACTATCCCTCACATCATAAGTGACTTGATAGCCAGGGGTGTGTGTGTGTGTGTGTGTGTGTGTGTGTGTGTGTGTGAGAGAGAAAATGTGTATGTGATTAAAAAAAAACACAACTCTTCTCAGTAAAATCAGTATGATTTTGCTTTATCTCCCCCTGTATTTGACAGGTATAAACATGATGATAAGAATCATGATAGGCTATTGAATAGTTTATCTGTTTATAGTTTCGCTTCAAATATATGACTCTAAATTCAGAATAGATACATCACTTGCTGTAGTTCAGATAATTGATTCATAAGCCAGCCACATCAGGCAGGTTTTGATGGTATCTTTATAAATAGGCCAAAGCTTTCAAATGCCTGATGGTATCTCTCATGCTGACATGAAAGGCATTTAGAGGTTGGAATATACTACCAGTACAACTTATATTCTAGATACAGCGCATGAGACCTATTAACTTTCTATAATACAAACAAACTATCACTGAAATAAATTGAATGATATATTCAAAATTATTTGGCCAGGCTCAGTGGCTCACACCTATAATCCCAGAACTTTGGGAGACCAAGGTGGGCAGATTACGAGGCCAGGAGATCAAGACCATCCTGGCCAACATGGTGAAATCTCGTCTCTACTAAAAATACAAAAAGTAGCTGGGTGTGGTGGCGCATGCCTGTAATCTCAGCTAGTTGAGAGACTGAGGCATGGGAATCACTTGAACCCAGTAGGCGGAGGTTGCAGTGAGCTGAAGTCTCACCACTGCACTCCAGCCTGGCGACAGAGCAAGGCTCTGTCTCAAAAAAAAAAAAAAAAAGATAAAAAAAATTTTTAAAAATGCTTTTATAATTGTATTTTAAAGAAACAATACAGAATACTGACTTTTATGTTAGGTATTTAGAAATTAAGAGACAAGCAATTTTCAGATGCTTAAAACAAAAAGGAATAATACTAAAAAGGAGGATTAGAAAATCCAGAGATATATCCACTGGTATGTATTGCTGAAGATCATTTCTCATCCAAGAGAAGATGCAGATCTTACACTGCTAAAGATGGTTTTAGATTGAGCCTCCCTTTGAAAGCACATTCACTCAGTCTATGCTCATAATTCCAGATGTGCACACACACACATCTTTTATTTGTAAAATTAGGTAAAGGATTAGGAATTCACACAGAGATATTTATTAAGCAGCTGTGAATATATAAGAATCTGGGATAGTAGTATATTAAACAAATTCATTTGGTAATTGTTACTAGGTCTTCTGAATCATTTGACTGAGAGTGTTTTTATATTGTTTACAACTACTAAGGCACAGGCACTTTCTAATACACACTAAGCCACCATCTTCCCCATTGCCTGTTGTCATATACATAGAGAACATTTTTGCCCGCCTTGAAATATTTCTTTCTAGGTGTTTATCCCCAACTCCACTCTGTGTAACAAACACATACACACAATCTCTATATCCTAAGAAGATACCTGTATCTATTTACTAACTTTTCAGCAAATATTTATTGAGCACCTACTCTATGCTGAGTACTGAGGACACAGTGATGAGCAAGACAGACAATCTCATCCCAAGTCCTTCTAGTTTCTAGTGAAAAAGACTGACATACTGCTACAGTTAAGAAATATCATGCTAGGGTGATGTCAGCAAGATGGCAGAATAAACGGTCCTTATTGTACCCCCCGCCACCTCCCCTCAAGGAATGCCAATTTAACAACTATATACAGACCAGAACACTTCTGTAAGAATCACAGAATACATTTAAGAAGCTGCAACAGCCCTAGAAATCATTTAACGGAGAACGCCTATGTTGAGATGAAAAGGAATCGTAGTTTGATTTTGCCTATGACGCCTCCTCCCCCGAGTCAGCATAGCTCAGTACCAAGAGAGATGCTGTTGTTTCTTCATTTCCTCTCTGAAGAAAGGAGAGCACAAGGAGTGAAGCCAATGTCATCAGCCTTTTGGGACACCTTCCAGAGAAACCTGTTCTTGTCTTGCTTACCCCAGAATACTGAGGAATTTGACATAGTTGGAACGCCTAAGGGCAGCTAAGATGAAGAGGAGGAACAGGTGACTCTCAGCACCCTCTTCATCTCCAAGAGTTGACAAAGTCCCCAGCATCTCCCCCCCGCTGCAGGATTTTCAGCAATCTCACCAGCAATCTCATGGCCTCCAACAGTCAAATGGCTCCCAAGAGCTGGCATGGATTGCAGCTGCTCTGTGCAGATTGCACCTTTCCACACAGATCACAACTGATGCAAGGCCTGCAGCAAAAGGTGCAGCACCCAGAACCCAGCACAGATTATTGCTGTCTGTGTGGATCACAACAGCTGTGTGGCTCCAGAAACCAGGATGGCACCAGACACTCTGGGCTGATTAAAGCAAAAGGCATAATTCCTAGGACAAGGTGCAAATCTTGGCAGACAGCAGCAATCTTGGCAGATAGTGCAGGTCTGAAAAGCCAGCACAGCTCTGTGGGATTGGGACAAGGAAAACAATTCTGGTACTTTTATTTCACTGTGGAAAGAAAATAGTAGAGCTTGCACCTAATGTCCCAGCATTCCAATGCACAGTTCTTGGGAAAATGAAAGAGTGGCCCTCAATAACCAGCATGGCTCTGTGGGATCGGTAGAAGGTGCAAAATTTTAAGATGTTTTTCCACGAGAGAAGGAAACGAGTAACATGCACATATATATATAAATTGAGGCATTCCCAGAATCTGTAGTAAGGCTAATTAGTGAAGTGCTTTCCCTGCCAAAGCCAGTCTGCTAAGACTGGAAGAGGTGGCTGCTTCTTCACATGAGGAGACTTGTAAAGCTACAAGAAACATGAAAAACAAGGAAATATAATGCTACCAAAGGGACAAAATAAATCTGTAGTAACTAACCCTAAAGAAATGGAAAAATTCAAATTGCCTAGCAAAAAAAATCAGAATAATTGTCATATGTCCAGTGAGCTAAAGACGACAACAAAAATCAGGAAAAATTATAAAGGAAAAATTAGAATATCACAAAGAGATAGGAACTACAAAAAAGAACCAATAGAAATTCTGAAGCTGAAAATACAATACCAGAACTGCAAAGTCCAATGGACACCTTCAAGAACAGACTCAATGAAGAAAAAAAAAAAAAAAAGTCAGCAAAATCAAAGATAGGTTATTCAAAATTATCTAGTCAGTGGAACAAATTGAGTGAAGAAAGTCTATGGGACTTATGGCACATCATCAAATGAACCAATATATAACTTATGGAAGTCTAAGAAGGAGAAGAGAAAAAAAAAGGACAAGGAGCTTATTGCCAGATATATGACTGACATCTTCATAATTCTGGAAAAGGGACATTCGGATTCATAAGCCTCGAAAATTCAAATAAGATAAATTAATGAAATCTACACTGGGTCATAAGATAACTAACTTGTCAGAAGTCAAAGACTAAGAGAAAATTTTGAAAGAGCAAGATTAAAACAGTTTGTCAGGCACAAGAGAGTCCACCATAAGACTATCAGGTATTTCTCAAGGCAAAACCTTACAGGATGGAATGGAGCAGGAAAACATTTAAGGAACTGAAAGAAAAAAAAAATTGCCAACCCAAAATTCTGTAATTGGAAAAATTATCTTTTAAAAAAGTGAAAGAGAAGTAAAAATGGTTCCTGGCAAACAAAAGCTAAAAGAGTTGGTCACAATCAGACCTGCATTATAAAAAATGATAGTGAATTTTTCACCTTGAAATGAAAGGATCCTAAATGACAAACATGTATAAAACTATAAATTCAATAAAGAAAACGTAAAGTACAGAATGCTATACATCTGTAATGATAGTATGAACATCACTATTTTAGTGTAAAAGTAAAAAGACATAACCATAACTACAAAAAGTATTAATGTATACATAATATAGATTTAAATTGTGACATTGATAACATGAAGAGTGGGTAAATATAAAAATGTAAGATTTTGTATGTGACTGAAATTATTATAAGGTTAAAATAGACTATTATAACCAAGGGATGTTTCTTGTAAGTCTCATGGTAATAACAACAACAACAACAAAATAGTAGATATAAAAGTCAAAAAGAGAAAAAAAAATCAAAGAAATGTCTCTACAAAAAAATAATGAAATACAAAGGAAAGAGGAAAAAAGGAATAAAAACTACACAACAAAATAAAACACTGGTTCCAGAACAACCAGTGAATCAATAAATCAAAATAGAAATCAAATAATACATTGAGAGAAATGAAAATAAAAACATGGCATACTAAAACTTATGTGATACAGCAAAACCAATTGTAAGAGGGAAGTTTATTAATGCTTACAATGAAAAAGAATATCTCAAAATAAAATAAACAACCTAGCTTTAGACATCAAGGAACTAGAAAACAAAGAACAAATTAAACTCAACATTAATGGAAGGATGGAAATAATAAAGATAAGAGTAGAAGTAAACGAAATAGAGACCATAAAAACAAAATAAAAAACGAAAGTGAAAGCTAATTTTTGAAAGAGATAAAATTAACAAATCTTTAGCTAAGCTAAGAAAGAGAAAGACTCAAAATCGGACATAAAAGAGAAGACATTACATCTGATGCCAAATGCCAAATAAATTTTAAAAAATAGAGATTGCTAAGAATAAATATATGCCAACAAATTTGGTAACCTAAATGAAATGGATAAACTCATAGATACCTACAATCTACCTAAAGCTATGAAGGAATAGAAAATCTGAATAGACCAATGAGAAGTAAGGAGATTGAATTAGTAATTAACAAAATTACAACAAAGAAAAGCCCAGGACCTGTGGCCTCACTGCTGAATTTCCCCAAATATTTGAAGAATAATTAATAGGAATTATCATCAAACTCATTCAAAAAATTAAAGTAATGGGAGCACTTTAAAATTTCACTTTTATTAGGGCAAGGTTACCCTGATACCAAACAAGTTCACTTATAAAAAAATAAAACTACCTTTCAATATTTCTGATGAACATAGGTGCCAAAGTCTTTAAAAATACTTCTACATCAAATTCAACAGCACTTTAAAAAGATCATATCACAATCAAGTGAGATTTATGCCTGGGATGCAAGGATGGTTCAACTTATGCAAATCAATAAATGTGATACATAACATTAATAGAATGAAGAATAAATATATCATCATCTCAATAGGGGTAGAAAAAGCACTTGACATAATTTAACACCCTTTCATGTTAAAGAAATTAGACTCTAAAAGGAATGTACCTCAACACTATGAAGTCCATTTTTGAAAATCTCACAGCTAATGTCATGCTCAATGGTGAAAACGCAAAAACTTTTTATTTAAGAAACAAGACAAGGATGCTCTCTCTCACCAATTATATTCATCATAGTAGTGGAAGTCCTAGTCAGAGCAATTTGGAACAAAGAAAAGATAAAAGGCATCTAAATTCAAATTAGAAATAAAATTATTAATGTCATGATTGTATACATAAGAATGAGATGACTGTATACATAGGAAAGATGACATGACTGTAACATAGGAAGATGTATGATTATAGATGACAAGATGGCATACATAGAAAACCCTAGACTACACCCACACCCACGCCAACACACAGACCTACACAGACACACTCACAAACCACAAGAACTACCAAATTCAGTAAAGTTGCAAGATACAAAATCAACATACAAAAGTCAGTCGTGTTTGTGTATACTAACAATGAACTACCTGAAACAGAATTTAAGAAACAATCCTATTTACAATAGTATGAAAAACAAAATATTAATAAACTTAACCAAGGAGATGAAAGTCTTATGCACTAAAAACTACTCTACATTGATAAGAAATTACAAACACACACAAATAAGTGAAAAGTCTTCCAGTGTTTATTGATTACAGAATTTAATCTTGTTTAAAAATGTCCATACCACTGAAAGTGATCTGCAGATTGAAGGTTGTTCCCAACAAAATCCCAATGGCATTTCTTACAGATATAGAAAAAACAATTCTAGACCGGGTGTGATGCCTTATGCCTGTAATCCCAGCACTTTGCGGGGTCAAGACAGGTGGATCACTTGAGGTCAGGAGTTCAAGACCAGTATGGCCAACATGGTGAAACCTCCATCTCTACTAAAAATACAAAACTTAGCCAGGTATGATGCAGGGTGCCTGTAATCCCAACTACTTGGAAAGCTGATACAGGAGAATTGCTTGAACTGATAGGTGGACATTGCAGTGAGCTGAGATGGTGCCACTGCATTGCAACCTAGGCCACAGAGAGAGATGCTGGAAAAAAAAAATTAAAAAAAGAAAAGAGAGAGAGAGGAAGGAAGGAAGAAAGGGAGGGAGGGAGGGACGGAGGAAGGAAGGAAGGATGGATTCTAAAATTCATGTGGAACAACAAGAGACCCAAAATCACAAAGTGATCATGAGGGAAAACAAAGCTACAGACATCACATTCCCTGATTTCACAATGTATTACAAAGCTACAGTAATTAAAACAGTGTGGTACTGGAATAAAAGCAGGGATATAGAATAAAAGTAGTGGAACAGAATAGATAGCTCAGAAATAAAACCAGATATTATACAGTCAACTTCAACAAGGACACCAAGAATACACAATAGGGAAAATACAGTTTCTTCAATAAATGTTCATGGAAAAACTGGATATTCAAATTAAAATTCACAAAATTGAAGCCCTGTCTTACATTATACACAAAAATTAACTTAAAGTGGATTAATGACAAATGTAATAATTTAATCTGTAGAATTCCTAGGAGGGGGCATAGGTGATATGATATGCTTTCATTATATTGATCATACTAATGGTTTCATAGATATGACATCAAAATCACCAGCAACAAAATAAAAATGGACAAGGAGGACTATATAAATCTAACAAGTTTCTACACAGCAAAGAAAACATTAAACAGAATGAGAAGGCAACGCATAGAATGGAAGAAAATATTTGCCAATCATTTATCTGATATGGGGTTAATTTACAAAATACATAAAGAACTCTTACAATTCAATAGTAAATCAAACAAGGAAATAACTTCCTTTAAAATGGACAAAAGACTTGAAAAGACGCATTTTCAAAAGAAAATATTCAAATGACCAACAAGCACATGATTAAGGTACTCAACATCACCAGTTATCAGGGACATGCAAACCAAACTACATTGAGATATCACCACCCACCTGTTAGGAGAGCTATTGTTTTTTAAAAAATAAACAACTCTTGGTGAGAATTTGGGCAAAATGAAATGCTTGTACACTCTTGGCGGGAATGTAAAATGGTTCAATCCTTATGAAGTTTCCTCAAAAATTAATAATAGAATCACCATATTGTCATGCCACAACACTTTTGGGTATATATCAAAAAAAATTGAAATATGAATCTCAAAGAGATATCTACACTCCCATATTCATTGAAGCACTAGTCAAAATAGCCAAGATACAGAAACAAACCAATCCATAAATATTGTCTTAAAAAAAGAAGCAAATGTTTTTTATTTGTGACAACATGGACGGACCTTGAAGACATTATGCTAAGTAAGATAAGTCAGTCACAGAGGAAAAATATGGCATAGTTTCTCTTACATGAGGTATCTAAAATAGCCAAACTTGGAGAAAAAGGAACAGTGTTGCCAGGGGATGGGAGGAGAGGGAAATGGGTTCAGTGGGCATCAAGTTACAATTTAATGAGATGAACAATCTCTACCATATAACAAAGTGCCTATAGTTAACAATAAGGTGTGATGCACTTAAAAATGCATTAAGAGGATAGTTCTCATGTTAAGTCTATTTGCATTTTCATTCAAGCTGTTATTTTATGTGCTGATAATTAATTGAAAAACTCTACTACTTTTCTTCTTTTCATGTCATTATCAGTGTGCCCCTCTGGGCATGTTTCTATTTCTTCTTCAAAGTTTTGCTTTATAAAGTTTTAATCACTCAAGAAAATTACTTTTTTCTGATCTCCTGCAATTTAATCCAATTTTGGGAACCCATAATTTAGATGTTTTAAAATTACATATGAAATTATATAAATACATATTTCACTAAATTATTTAATGGTAAATTCAATTTCCTAGGATAAAATATTGCAAACTGTTTTCAACTCTTTAAATTTTTCTGCAATGGAAAGACCAGACCACACTGAAATAGATACTTTGATAAATATTTATTTATTCACTCTGCCGTCAACGAATGGTTTAAGTATTTTTGTGTGCCGAAAACTATCCTAGATTAAGGAGTATATAGTTAGATAATAATTTTAAAACCTCTTTCATCATAGATTTTATATCTTTGTGGAAAGAGACAAGCAAGAGATCCATAAATATTTTAATAAACTAAATGTCAGGTAGTGATAAGCAAGACATTATACAACAAATGATGATGAACAGTGATTCTTGAGAAAAGAACAAATGAGCATAAGCATAGCCCAGTTTACTGTCTGCAGAAAATTTCCAGACTTTTGTACCTGGAGGGGAAATCCAGACACAATTTGGAAGTCTCCCTGAATGAAGGAGATGGAGCTGAGACTAGGAAATCCAAGATGGCTGGTGTTTGTAGACTATAGATGCAAAGAAGAGATAGCTGTAATGAAAGAATTCTAGAGAACTTCACAGAGTAATCTTCGAGTCCAGTTGAATACTAATCAGGGCATGGATATGAAGAAACTCTGAAACCAGAAAAAGAGCCACCCAAAAGGATTAGGCAGACCATTGTGCCGAGCTCTACAGGTTTGGGAATAGTGCCTTTCCCAATAGGAAGACTAGAAAACATCCTAATTCATGGGGCATCAATTAATGTCATCCCTCAATAGTGCAGAAAATTAACTCTTAACTAAATGCTATTCTGGACTTGCCTAACAAAGTTAAAAGCAAGAATGAAAATGATCAAACTGATTCTATGTAACATACTTGCTTATTGTTCTCTGGATTTTATTTTTTTAATATCTTGAACACTTCACTCCTGACTTCCTTCACATCTTTGCTCACAAGTTATGTCAACAAGGTCCTAACTTGTGTTTAAAGCAGTCATACCTCTCTCTCCCACTCCTAACATGCCTATCCTTCTTGCATGATTTTTCCTCTATAATCCCTAGACACTCATCATTTTCTAACATCCTGTGTAATTCACATATTTTGTTTATCGTTGTGTCTTTCCACTAAAATAAAAACTTTATGGGAGTATGGAGTTTTACATATGTTGTTTGTTTCCCTCTCCTCAAATTTTAGAATAAAGCCCTGGTCTATAATAGATTGTCAATAAACATTATTGCTTGATTTGATTTTGAAGTATGTGTTATATGTTTACAAGAGGAAAGATAAAAATGAAAAGAACACACCACACTAATAATATTGAATACCCTGGGAGAGATCATTTGAAGATGATATAAGAAAACTGTCAGCATTTTTGTCCTTTATAAGTTTTACATTATTTTCCAACACTTATTAACAGCATGTATTTCTGTGATAAAATAACACTATAATAAAACTATTTATTAAAGATAATAATACAGTGTCTGTGGTATAATACACATTTTCATGTTATTCAGTAAATATATTATGGGCTCCAACTATGTGCCAGACACTGTGCTAAGGCCTTTGAGAGATGGCATTGAACAAATATCAAAGGTACACTGGTTTTTTGGAGCTTGGAATAATGTAATACGGATATACTCACCGAATAATTGCAAATTTTTGTATTGCTTATACCCCATAGTTTAAATGTTACATTTGTGTTTGTTAAAGAAAATGTCAAACTGATTTTCAAATTACCTGGAAGGGGCACAAAGAAGTTTCTGGGATGTTAGAAATGTTTTATTTCATGATTTGTTGACTGTTTTATAGGTTTAGACATTTGTTAAAACTTATTAAAGAGTACACTTAAAATATACATATTGTCATATGTAAGTGATCTTAATGAAAAATACAAAGCTATATATTCTTTCCTCAATTATAAATATAACACCTGCTATTTTAGAAAATTTGAATAAGGAAATCCATTTTTTAAATAAATAATTAACAAAGCCTGTTAGAGATTTGGGATTTAATTTCGATAGGAAGATAAAGATTTAGATGATCTTAATAAATATAAGCTTGGAAGTAATTTTTATAATTCATATAAGATTCTTGAGCATACAATTCAGCATAATAAACACATTTATAAATAGGAAATAATTGTTAGTTATCCTTTGATTACAAAAATATTTCATGATCATGTACAGAAAATTTTGGAAAGCACAGAAAGAAAATCATCTAAAGGCTAATAATCCTTTGGCATATTCCTTTGCAAAGATTTTCCTAGATACATTTGTACATAAATGAAATCACATGGCCTATATTGTTGTATCATGTTTTCATATTTATAATTATAAATAAAACAGGTATATTCCCATATGTTGGTAAAAAGCTGAGTGTTGGGAGGGAAACAGAGGCAGGGCTTGCATAATGTCCTCGGGAATGTGTCTAGACTTGCTGGCTCCTTGCTTGTAGCCCTCCTAGGCTCCTATTTCCATTATCTCAAGTAGCAGAACATGTTCCATATAAATGCTAAACCATCACAGCTGTAAATCATGTGCTTAATACAACCTGCCCTTTTGACCTCCACATTCTCACCACCTGGTTCTTTGTTAGATTACCAATAGACACGTGGGCTCCCAGAGCTCGGGCAGGGGGTGGCGGGGGGTCCCTTATGCTGCCTCTGTACACTAGCGATAGCCTCCTGATGTCTCACTTTTTTCTCTAATTCTTTGACTCTGTCAGACTTGGGCACCCCCATGACCTGGTGTTGGGTCTGATCACCCCAACTATTCCTGGTTGCCCAATGTGGGGTAACAAAGACCCCCAGTGAGGGAACTCTAGAGCATGTGAAAGCAGAGGACGCATCGTCCAAGGAGATAAATCAGTCATGTGAAGGAAAAAGATGGCATAATTTCACTTATGAGGTATCTAAAATAGCCAAACTTGGAGAAAAAGGAACCATATTGTCATCCCACACCACTCCTGGGTATATACCCAAAAAAAATGAAATATGAATCTCAAAGAGATATCTGCACTCCTAAAAGCAGCTCGAAGGGAAAGCTGAGCACTGGGAAGAACCAGGGTAACGATGGGACAAAGTGAAAGCAGACATTCTGCTTATTTAAATTTAAGGCATTTATTACGAAGAGAGGGAGTGAAGGTATTCAAAATATAGCACTCTTTAATGCAGTAGAGCAGTTTTGTCCGTGGTTCCTGGAACAAGGGACCATGGAGTTGGATGAATGGGAGAGAATTGGCAGAGGTTTTTTTTTAAAAAAAAAAAAGATGGAGCAAAAATTCCAGTCTGGGTTTGGTCAATGTGGGCGCTAACAGAAGCAGCTCTTGAGCCATTTCAGATGAGGAGGACGAGTGTAAAAAACTAACTTCAGATTCTGAATGTGAGGAACAGGAAACGGGGGAAATAAAAAGGAAAACAAAGCATGTTTTAACTAGCCTGTCGGCTCCACCTGCTGAATTAAGTGAACAACTACCTTCTCTCCCCTTAATGGGCAAGATGATGAATTAGCCACAAGACGTACTGCTCCTGTAGTTGCAACATTAAAACCTGGAACAATTGGTGGTGCTATACAAAATTCTATTCAAAAGGCTAGAGCCGAGGAAGACTTTGAAGCATAGCAATTTCTCCTAACTATAATCCAACAGGGAGGACAGCAAACGTCCATCTGCTGTGTTTCCAAAATCCATCTACAAAGGAGAAAGATATTCAAGTAGTTGAAGAAAAAAGTGTACCCTATTCCTCTAAAAGCCAGGGTAAATTTAAAACCTATAGCTGATAATTGAAGGTCTTCTCCATGACCCTACAACGCTCCAGTACTACCTTGTTAGTGTAAACAAGGGCGTAGCCCGAAAGCACTGAGACCACTGACAACTATCAAAATTCCTTAACCCCATAACCCGCGAATGGCCCAAATGCATTCCATTGGTAGCAGCAACTGCTTTGCTAACAGAAGTAGAAAAATAACTTTTAGAAGAAACCTCATTATGAGCACACCTTACCAGTTCAGAGCTATCCTAAGTAAAAAAGCAAAAGGTAGCTTACTAACCCAAAGTATGGGGCTATTGTTAGGAAAAGGTGAATTAACATTAACCACTGAAAATTCTATTAACCCAGCAGGTTTCCTAAAGAGGGATTTAAATCTTAATTATCATATAAAGGTCCAACCAGACCTAGGAGGAACTCCAGGACAGGACGGCTGGTTCCTCCCAGGTGGTTGAGGAGTGGAAAAACACAATGGGTATTCAGTAATTGATAGGGAGACTCTTGTAGCAGCAGAGTTAGAAATATTGCTTAACTGGTCTGCTCAAAGGTGCGAGCTGTTTGCACTCATCCAAGCCTTAAAGTTCTTACAGAATCAAAAAACTATCTCAATCTTGACTCAAAAAGTTACACCCTCTCTGAAATGTATTTGCGTAAGAACTTTATGAGAATGCATCTTGATGAGGCAGCTGGGTTATGAATACTCAGGAACCCAGCCCAGCTCTTGAACTCACCCTGAGTTGGGCACGCTGGTAAAGGACCACTAGAGTCCAGCAGGCCGGACCCCTTTCTTTGTGGTCAAGGCAGGCAGGAAAACGGGTGCAGGACTGCTACATTGGTGAGCGTAACTAATCCGATAAGCAGAGGTCCATGGGTGGTTACGCACCCTGGAAAGGAATAAGCATTAGGACCATTGAGGACGCTCTAGGACTAATGCGCATTGGAAAATGACTAGGGGTGCTGGCATCTGTTCTTTTTTTCAGATGGGAAATATTTCCCCCCAAGGTAAAAAGACCCCTAAGATGTATTCTGGGGAATTCAACCCTGTCAGTGTTATGTACCTTTTTCCCTCTCAGACTTGAAGCAAATTAAAATAGACCCAGGAAAATTCTTGGATAACCCTGATGGCTATATTGATGTTTTTCAAGGGTTAGGACAATCCTTTAATCTGACATGGAGAGAGATAATGTTAGTGCTAGATCAGACACTCTACATGAAGTGCCGCCATAACTGCAGCCCCAGAGTTTGGCGATCTCTGGTATCTCAGTCAGGTCAATGATAGGATGACAACAGAGGAAAGAACAATTCCCCACCGGCCAGCAGGCAGTTCCCAAGGTAGACCCTCACTGGGACACAGAATCGGAACATGGAGATTGGTGCCACAGACATTCGCTAACTTGCGTGCTAGAAGGACTAAGGAAAACTAGAAAGCAGCCTATAAATTATTCAATGCTGTCCACTGTAACACAAGGAAAGGAAGAAAATCCTGCCTTTCTGAAGAGACAAAGGGAGGCACTGAGGAAGCATACCTCTATCACCTGACTCTATTGAAGGCCAACTAATCTTAAAGTTTATCACTCGGTCAGCTGCAGATATTAGAAAAAGCTTCAAATGTCCGCCTTAGGCCCAGAGCAAAACTTAGAAACCCTATTGAACTTGGCAAACCTCAGTTTTTTAAAATAGAGATCAGGAGGAACAGGCGAAACCGGAAAAAAGCCACCGCTTTAGTCATGACCCTCAGGCGAGTGGACTTTGGAGGCTCTGGAAAAGGGAAAGGCTGGGAAAATCCAATGCCTAACAGGGCTTGCTTCCAGTGCGGTCTGCAAGGACTCTCTAAAAAAGATTGTCCAAATAGAAATAAGCCGTCCCCTTGTCCATGCCCTTTATGTCAAGGGAATCACTGGAAGGCCCACTGCCCCCAGGGGACGAAGGTCCTCTGAGTCAGAAGCCACTAACCAGATGATCCAGCAGCAGGACTGAGGGTGCCCAGGGCAAGCGCCAGCTCATGCCATCACCCTCCCAGAGCCCTGGGTATGCTTGACCATTGAGGCCAGGAGGTGAACTGTCTTCTGGACACTGGCGCGGGCTTCTCAGTCTTACTCTCCTGTCCCAGACAACTGTCCTCCAGATCTGTCACTATCCAAGGGGTCCTAGGACAGCCAGTCACTAGATACTCCCAACCACTAAGTTGTGACTGGGGAACTTTATTCTTTTCATATGCCTTTCTAATTATGTCCGAAAGCACCACTCCTTTGGTTAGGGAGAGACATTCTAGCAAAAGCAGGGGCCCATTATACACTAGAATTAGAAGGAAAAAGGGTAAATGTATATAGACTCTAAGTATGCTTACCTAGTCCTCCGTGCCCACGCAGCAATATGGAGAGAAATGTGTTCCCTCAGAAGTTAGGAATTCCCTACCAAACATCAGGAAGCCACTAGGCCCCCAAATTCTCCTTACCTGAGTCTACTTCCTCCGATCCCTGACTGAAGATAATTTTATAGGGAAGAGGATTTGCTTGTCTCTTCAGGTGATAATCAGGTGCTTGCGTGGGTGCCCTTCAAACATCTGAAGATCTATCATGAACCACAGCATCTAGTGGACCCACCTGAATGGTGCTAATTGAAGGTTTGGAAAGCCTTGATTTGCTTTCTCTATACCTTCCGTTAATCAGAAAAGGCCTGTTTCTCATCAGTGACCTCTGGGCTACAACCACAAGTTTTTGCTTCTGTTTCAGATTTACTAACATGGGGGCAAGGGTATGTTTGTGTTTTTGCAGGAGATGAATGAACCATGTGGATGCCCTAAAGATGTGTATGGACCATGGAACGGGAGACTAGAGGAGGGAGACTCATGGATCCCAACCACGGACCGGATTCCCCCAGTACGAGCCATGAGCCAGTTGAATCTGAATGCAAAGATGGAACTGAAGACCTACTGGAGTCACGATGCTTAACGGACTAATGCTTTCTGACTCAGCTCCTCTCTACCCTGAATATAAGAGACCCTAATAGGCAGGAATATCATCACCCCTATTCAGCTTGAAGAAGCTGCAGAAGGTGGACCTTCATCCTTCTGCAACCCCTAGGCTTAAGGGCCCTCTTGTAAAAGGGAAAGGGGAAGGTATGTGGGAAACATTCAAACCAGAGTGACTCCAGTTTGAATAGGGGCTAAGAAAAATGAAGCTGGATCACCGACTGGCAATTAAGGGCTGCACAGACCGCAATTGCCTTGCTAATGATAGCTAGGAATGATAGTAATAATACCTTCTCTTTTGCAAAAAGGGGGGCATGTTGGGGGAAAAAGCTGTGTTGGGAGGGAAACTGAGCCAGGACTTGCCTAATGTCCTCGAGAATGTGTCTAGACTTGCTGGCTCCTTGCTTCTAGCCCTCTAGGCTCCCAGGCTCCTGTTTCCATTATCTCAAGTAGTAGAACATGTTCCATAGAAAGCTAAACCATCACAGCTGTAAATCATGTGCTTAATGCAACCTGCCCTTTTGACCTCCACATTCTCACCACCTGTTTCTTTGTTGGATTACCAATAAATAGCGTGGGCTCCCAGAGCTCGGGGCCTTCGCAGCCTCTGTACGTTAGTGATGCTCTCCATGGTGTCCCATTTTTTTTCTTCTCAATCCTTTGACTCTGCCAGACTTTGTCATCCCCATGAACTAGTGTTGGGTCTGATCACCCCAACACCATAAAATCTCCAAAAACACCTG
Organism: Chlorocebus sabaeus; assembly: GCF_047675955.1. Taxonomy (NCBI): domain Eukaryota; kingdom Metazoa; phylum Chordata; class Mammalia; order Primates; family Cercopithecidae; genus Chlorocebus; species Chlorocebus sabaeus. Next base: position 18,859,286 of record NC_132914.1, read on the forward strand.
TAGAAGTGATTTTAAGTTTGTATATACTTTTCAGTAGCATTGAAATATGATGTGAGAATAGCCATGTATAGCCCGTTATATTTATGACTCTCAGCTAAGAGTCTGAGTCTGTATTCTGGAGACTTCGGCCCTGTCGATAACTGACCTGTGATGTAGATTAACCTTTCATCTATATTGAGACATGTAAATTATTAAACTATGTAAAATAACATAGCACTATCACCTTCGCAGGGTACTTGTGTGCATTTATATAAGATATATTTAAGTCATCTAGTGCTTTTCTGATTAGCCATAACCTAGATTTCTAGAAGTGTCAGGTTAGGATCACTGCTGATAAATAATATCACACATACTATTCTCTATATACTACTGAAACAGGAAAAGTGCCCTTGTCCACCTCACAGGGCCTGAGACAGGGGGAGTGGCTTGCTTCTTCAGTGCCCTGCTGCTCAAACCTCTAGGGGGACCCTACAGGCAGGCTGTGGGGCTCTGACACCAGGGCAGCATCTAGGGGAGGATGTTTACAGCTCCTGAAGCCCCAGCAGGCGTGTGTTACCATCTGCTCTTTTAGTTTTGCCATCTGTAGGCAGCTTGTGTTAACCAGGTCCATTAGACACTCTGCCTTATGGCAAGGACAAAGGGCTTTCTGTATCCCAGGGTTCTTGCCTTTGTGTGCCTGAAGAATTGGATGACACGTGGGCTTGGAGAATGAGTGCAAAGTTTTTTATTCAATAGTGGAAGTAGCTCTTAGCAGATGGATGGGGAGCCAGAAGAGGAGTGGAAAAATATCCCCTGGAGTTGGGCCATTCAGCAGCCAGACTCTCCTCCAACCACCCCCACCAAACTCCATGTGGTTGCTCTGGTGGATGGCTTGCTGGGGTCAGCTGGAGCCTGTCAGTGTGCTCTTATGGTAGTGCGCTTCTCTAGGCGTCCAGCCACTTGCGTCTTCTTCCGCTGGTGTGTTCCTCTCAGCATCCAGCCGCTTGTATGGTTTTTATAGGTGCAGGATTGGGGGTATGGTAGGCCAGAGTGATCTTGGGAAATGCAACATTTGGGCACGAAGGTAGGAGTCCCTGTCCTCACCTAAGTCCGTGGTCACAGGCCCAAGGGTAGAGCCCTCGCTAGGGACCCGCCCTTCTCCTGACCCGCTGCCTTACCACAACCAAGGTTATGACTATTTCTTTTACATTATAGCCTTCTAGTTTCTAAATGATTAATTTATTTTGGGGATTGGATCTTTAAAAATCTTTTAGCAAAAGTAATCGAGTATATTTTTTCAAAGCACTTGGACATCTACACATTTTCGTCATTTTTCAAACAATTTATCGGTATTACTAGAGTTTTACAAAAGTTTCCTTTGAATCTCTTTGGACTTTTCTTAACTTATATAGTTTGTCAAGAAAATAAAGACATTTTTGAATTATTTCCATTGTTTTTTAATTTAAAAAACCATTGTTTTTAATTTAATTTAATCTGCTTCTGAGAGAATTTTTTGTGAAACTGAATTGTATTTGAAATGTAGAAATTTGTCTTCCTCCCATAATAGAAGTTTCTGCTGTGGATTTTTGAGTCCTATATTCCAGAAACAAAGTATTATATATTAGATTCTAATATTTACACCTATACTATTTATGTATATCCTTGGCATGCTTTTTGTATATGTTTTTCATTTGTTCTTTGTGTTCTTAAAAATATTCTCAGGTTTTACGTCTATATCTTTTACCAATTGGTAATGTCAGTTCAATTCTTCACAGCCTAAAATTCAAATTTTAAAGTTTGATCTGGACTTTCCTATTTTCTATTTTAAAAATTATTTAGATAAGTAATTTCTCATTTTAATATTTATATTCTTTTCCTGAGGAATATTTTTGAACCCATTCCTATTTATGCATGTGTGTATATGAAGAACTTGTTTATGTTTCTTGATGTTTTTTAAAGGAAAGATATTCTATGGTCTGGTTTGCTGACACATTCTATGGTCTGGTTTGCTGACACCTATTTTATCTGTATCTTCATTATTTTTGGAAGGGGATAATGTAGCTCTGTCAAATTTCATACTACAAATCTGTTTGCTGTACCTGTTTCAGCATAATTTCTATGTGTAACCAGAATTGAATTACTTTGTTAGCATTTTATTGAGGTGGAAGGTGGTTCCCAAATTGACTATCCTCTCATTAGTGGAAAGAAAAGACAGATCGTGGGTTTCTTTTCTTTCTTTTTTTTTTTTTTTTTTTAACCAAGTGCTTTACATAAATGATCATAACCAAGGCTCTTTGAGATCCTGCCCCGACGTTTCCAAAAACTGATTCTACGTTTTCAACAACTGATTCTACATTTCCTGTGTTTGCCTTTAGTCATGAGCACTATACAGGCTAAGATAGTTTGCTGCTACCACTTCTTGTATTCCTTTAACTGTGAATATTTGAAGAAAGACAGAATTGTTAGTGGTGGGTCCTGACTGATAGTTTTAGAAAACTATACTCATGTAGGGGAAGGACATCTGGCCAGTTTTCTGGTTGTGCAAAGTTTGTGTGCAAGCTGGGACTTAAGAATAAGGTAAAAGATTGTAGCTGTTACCAGATGAATTATGCATTTTCAGTTTGAAGGTAGCACAAACATAGGCTATGATTTCATTTATCATTTTAATTCTCAACAGTTAGTAAAACATTGAATTTCTGTTAACATGATTTCTGTTATATGAACTTTCATTCATTTTATAAATTGTCATTATTCAAATTAAAAAATAGAATTGTAACAGAAAATTATAAAATGGTGGATTCTGTTCTCATAACTAGTCACTGTCTCAAGCCCCTATGATTAAAAAATATATACTACTATGTATACAATATTGATTTTTAGTGGATATTGTAAATATAAAATTTATTAAAGTCATTTTTATGCTTTCCTTACAGAAGAAATTCTATTTGAAGATATTCAATAAGAGCATCACTGATCAAAGATCACTATTTTTTAAATCATTTTTTATCAACGCAATTTTGTGAGGGTTCTCTACTAGGTGACTGACACAGGAGTAAGTGTTACTCAAAGAAAAAAATAAAGTAATATACCCAGTACACAGTTACAACTCTATACCTGACAGTTTATAATATTGAATATCACAAACTTTTGTATTTGTTTTAAAATGAAAAATTTAGTAGAAGAATTATTTTTTCAAAAGTCATTTTCACATTTTTTAGTAGTTTCTTAGTTACATGCTATTCACTGTTACAACATAAGATGCCCAAAGAGTTGAAAACAGCCTAGAGTTATTTTCCTTCCCTTCTCCACATCTCCACATGCATTCACACAGCTATCTGAAAAGGGAGCCAACAGCCATCTTAAATTCCATTTCACTGCACTGTAGTCCTGACTTTCAGGAGTGTATTTCTTAAAATAATCTGAATTTCACAAGTCACAATTTAAGTCCATTTTATGTAGTCTATAGTGGATATAAATCTATTTTTGAAGATGATTTTATCAAATTGTTTTTCCTTTGACACAATCTCCATTTGTAAACCTTTATTTTATGTTTACTTCTCTAATATTTCATACGTGACTACTATTTCTTCTTCCAATTCTGATGTTTGCTGAGAAAAATGGGAAGATTACCTCGTAGTATTTCAATTATATTCTTCTAAACTATTCACTCACATGTTTGGGTCATGCCCACTCAAGTAATTATCATGCTAAATTACTGAGCTCCTATTCAGTTTTTGGAATTTTAAATCAATTGCTATTATATTTGTATATATCCACTTATTCCCCATTTTATAATTGCACTTTTTTCTCTCTATCCTAAAGGAACCCATCTGGGAATTTACCTTTTTCCAAGTTTATGATTTTGAATGAGACATTTCTCACATCTGATCATCCTCTTTTCTTCTCTTATTTTGCTATCTCTGTTCTTTGCTTTTAGTTCACTTTATTTTTTATTCTTTCTGAGAGATTAAGTTCATTTAAAGAACCACGATTTTACCTAAGAATATGTATACACACGTTTCTTAGTCTGCAGACAAATGTGTTTAACTGTAATATGTTTATTTAAAAATTAGTGATCTAATTCCATAACTTTATACTGTTTTTAAGCGGGATAATGTGTTATATATTGTGGAAAAGAAACTTTGCATGACAAACAGACTTATTTCACTGAAGGCCTCAAAATCTTCTGATCAAATCAAACAACTGGTCTTTCATTACAATTATAGTTACTGTTTGAGTCATGGACAGTATGTTTAACTCAATCAAAAAATTTTAACCTTTGAGTGTGTTTTTATATAGAAATACCTCTAAGTTTTATGACCCTAATTATCATATTACCTTGAAGTTAAGTCTATAGTTGAAAAAATATATCAGCTTGATTTTACATATGTGTTTTCACAAGTTTTCATGTGTTTAGTTGTTAAATGCTCATGTTCTATAAAACGTTCTAAAAATCATACAGGCAACTCACGGTTATACTTTCTTTCATGTAAGGTGAAGTGATTCAATCACTCACATTTTTCTTAATTCATTATGCCTTAGCTGCTCCAGGACCACTAAAATGTTGGTCAAGTTTCACATTGACAATGATACTTTATAGTCTGCAAATTTCCTTCTTAAAGTAATTTATATTTCCATTATTAAAGATAAACTTGTGTTACATCTATATCCAAAAGGAAGAAAAATAATGTTTGGTGGTTTATATATTTGAAAATTATGATGAAGTTTTTTCTTTTCTTATGAAATATCTTGTCACTATACACTATATTTCAAATTTATGGTGTGCCTTTATTTCTTTGGGAATTTAAAATACTTTAAATAATTTGGGCTTTGCCTGATTCCCCAGAATTGTAGAGTATGACTGATAACTGCCTTTAGAATCTTTAATAGCTAAATTACAATTATTATGCAAAGCCCTACAATAGACAGTTATATGGATTGTTAAATGACTTTGCCTTTTTTGCAAACTATAATCATTTTCCTTTATTAGCTGAAGGATTTTATAATTTAAGGAAGATGAGAAACCTATAAGTCACGCTTTCAAATAAGGAACATGGATATTGCAAACATTAAATTCCCCCATAAAAATGTTAAGGCATCATTAAACTAGGTTCAGATTAATACAATTCAGTCAACTCTAGATAGATATCTCCCATAATAAGATGAAACAATACCTAGTGATCTAAGATGTAAAACATTTTACTACAGCCAATTTATAAACCTATAAAACATACAGGTATCATTCAACCTCTTTATTAATAGCGCATGCCTTGTATTAAATCAAAACCATTTTAAAGACCCCTCCTCTTTGGCATTCCCTTCCTCAGCTGTTGCCCCTCATTATGTGTTATCTCACTGAAGCTCATCCAAAATGAATGACAGCATCTTTCTTGCTAGAAGCAGCATAGGCAATTCCCGGCCTCGTGATACAGCTTGGCTAGCACTGAGATTTATAGACACACTTGCTGTCCTCAAACTACGATATTCTATTGCTTAATGTTGATGTATTTGTTTCTCTGTAGGTATGTGTTTTTTGTTCACTTCGGAAACATGCAACTTATTATTCGTAAGGTTTTTTCAAGTTGTTTTACAAGTGAATTATGTTCACAAGAAAACTGGTATTGGGACAATATCATGTTCTAAACAATTATGAATCTGGTTGGAAAATTCCTTTTAACACCTCATTTTTCCCTCGTAAGAAAGCCAAGTATTTCATATTGACTGAGTTGCTGAGGGTTTTAATGAATTATGTTTTCTGGTTATCTATTGCCATGCAACACTTCCAAAATGAAAACAATATTTACTATGCTCACAAATCTGTAGTTGGGGTAGAGTTCTGTGGAAGTCGCCTATCTCTGTTCCGCTTGCCATCAGCTGGAGTAGCCCAAAGGTTGTAGGCTGGCATCACCCAAAGATTTGCTTGTATATCTAGTGGTTATGTGGTCATTAACTCTATGTGCTGTCTCCAGCCTGGTGCCTCCATACATGTCGACTCATAGCTTCCAAAGCAGAGTTACAAGGGGGAGAGAAACAGATGGGATCTGTGTCTCCTTTTCTAACCTGGCTTCATAAGTTATACACGTTACTTCTGCCTCAGTCTGTTTGAGACCAGTCTGTAAAACTGATCCACATCAACAGGAAGGGAATTAGAACAACCTTTTGATGGGAGAAGTATCAAAAAATGTGTTTTTGTTTTAAAATGGTCACATTATCAAAGGTGGAATTTCAAATATCACTCTGAAAAAAGTAGCTGTTCATTTCTAAAATTATGGCATCAAAAAATTTTAATATAAATTCTTGTTCTTATTACTACATTCCATATATTCCTTATGACACGATGTGTCATCCAAGGTCAATTTTCTAAAACATCAGTGTATAATTAAAAAATTAAAACATATGGAAACATAAGCAGTACCTTTGACAGAAAAATTTTGATCTGACTTATCACAGGTACATATGCATGAATTAAACTATTAAAAATTACCATTTAACATTAGATTCTTACATTTAACATAGATAAATGTTATTTTTAATTCAAAATTGTCCCCAAATAATCTTTAACTGGAAAAATGATTCTAAGGAATGAAGACCAAATCTCTAAAAATGAGATAATCCAGAAGAAAAAACAAAACAAAAACCATATTCAAGTATAACCGCTTGTACTGATAAATATATATGTATACATATCCAATATTAAAACTCAAAAATTAATACAACTTTTATAAACAATTGACCATAAGAGTGCATCATTAAATTTGCTAAGACAGCTTTGTACAATAGAAGTTTATTTTTCACTCACATAGCTATCTAATATAAATGTTCCTAGCTGAGGGGAAGCTGTACTTACTCAAACCTGATACATTAATGCCAGTCAGAAGACTGTGCCTCATTACAGTCTTACACAGAGATGACCATGAAGTTTATTAACAGAAACTATCGACGTTGGCAGAATTTCAGGAAGTACACTTTGTTGTCTACAAAAGACTGGAAAAGCAAAATATATCACTATTTCATTAAATTATATAATATTTGTGACCCACCATTGAAAACATTTGTATATATCCTTCCTCTTTTACCCTAATTTCATAAACTAGACTAAAAAAGACCTTAGTAACATTTTTAAAAGTTCACCACTTTAAAAATGTAGGGTAAGAAAACTGGCATGTAATACACTGTTTCTAGGAAGTGATTAATAGTTTTTCCAGTTGGTCAGAGTATGTAAAAGCTAAAGCTGGAATACTCATCACGATAAGTTTTAAAGGAAAAGTATGTGAAAGGATAGCTCTCAGAGGAATCATAAAATACGCAGATTTGGCCGGGCGCGGTGGCTCACGCCTATAATCCCAGCACTTTGGGAGACCGAGGCGGGCAGATCACAAGTTCGGGAGATCGAGACGATCCTGGCTAACACGGTGAAAACCCGTCTCTACTAAAAATACAAAAAGTAGCCGGGCGCGGTGGCGGGCGCCTGTAGTCCCAGCTACTCCGGAGGCTGAGGCAGGAGAATGGCGTGAACCCGGGAGGCGGAGCTTGCAGTGAGCCGAGATCACGCCACTGCACTCCAGCCTGGGCGGCAGAGCGAGACTCCGTCTCAAAAAAAAAAAAAAAAAAAAAAAAAAACCCACAGATTTTTGTGTATCATGTTAATGCCCAGCAGAGATATAACTTTACAACCAGGTGGACAGAATGACTTGGCCTTCAGATATCCACCTGACTCTTTTCTGGCCATCTCTCCTTTGGCAGAGATGGAAGCAATGCATGGGTCCACAATATGGACTTTCCGTCAATGTGGCTGATTGAGCACATCACTTCTAAGTATCCAACCAGTCAGTTTCCGAAATAAAACCTCCACGCTGGGTATGGCACCATTTCTTAGGTTGCTGGGAGAGTAGATAACAAGCTGCAGGTTAAATGCTAGCATCCAGATTTTGCTGTTTCAGGATCCTGTGATCTGCAGTGATATGGGACAGCACAGTTCAGTGGTAGTATCCACTGATGCGAAACAGCGGAGTGGATCTACTGTTAACTCTCACCCAGAGAGCAGAGCCACCACTAAGCTTCTCAGAGTTGTCTGTACCTACTCATCAGTGCATCCTACTTCCTGAGTAAAGGAAGTTCCCCTGAATTCTCCCAGGGATGGTAGTCAAACACTGGGTTCTTGGGACTAATTCAATATAGTAACCCTAAACTCCTTCACGTCTTTATAAACATTCTAAACCAATTTTGTACACTACCACATAAGACTCTGTTTTCCCACTACTTTTACTTTAGTATATCGTCAAGGTCAGACTTCTAAGGAACAGCAAATCTATTTAGACCAGCTCTAGGTGTCACTCTTACAATGTTGCATTGTGGTTCCTGGTGAGTGATCTCATGTCAGTGAATTTTCTCCTGTCAAGCTTAATATTGTTTCACCCCTCTCCAAGGTCACTCTAACACTCCCTATTAAATGTCTTCACCCACCTTGGTCCCCAGGGTCTTGACAACACTTATTAATCAAGTATGTACATGTAGCATTGTGTGTTGTCATAATTTCCTGTGCCTGAGACCTAACCTTGATTTGTCAGCAGTTTGGCCAAAATTAAGCCTTGGATCTCAACTTGAAAGACATCTTTCGTCAAAGGTCCACAAGGGCTGTGGCGATGGTACCATGGTCTAGGAGGTAGACACTTGTCTTCGGAAAGAAACAGTAATTAGAGTAACCTGAGAAGAACCAAAATGTTTGTACCTACTCCACAAATACTTATTTCAGGGCAACAAAGCCTTTAAGGTTATAAATTCCCCGACAAGTTTTTACTTCTTTCTGTCCTATGATGTATGAATTTCTAAATCTTTTGATCTGAAAAGGACCTTAGCTCTATAAATTAACATATCTGTGACAATGACCCTTGCTAACACAGCGTGATACATGAAAATGAAGAAGGGTAGATTTTTCATCAGATCAACTACAGAATATATATACTCTTGGGGAAGGAATTTGCTTAAGGCCTAAGTTTTATTACAAAATATGCATAATACTATGTAAGCTACTGAATTGTTGTAAAAACGCCTTTAAATTAAATGCATGTAATTCTATTAAATAAATCAAGAACTTTCATAGATTGATAAACTAAGCTCTGTAACCTATTAACTGTATGAATAAAAGTACCCATTTCATTCAAAAGAACTATGTAAAATAAAGGTAAACCACAAACTATGGCATGGTCGTTTAATAAATTCACATAAGCAGAGTATATTTGGCAAGGCAAACTGGATAGCTGTCCACCAGTAGGTTAGGGTGAGTGCAATGTTGTACAATAAATGAAAGGTTCTGTGTGAAGGAGAGTGAACAGGATGCAACAACCAAAAAGGCAAACCGCATGTTTGAAAACACAGCTGTGGTTCATAGTCATTTCATGTCTACTAAACAGATTTCCTTCTCTTTCCAAATACATTATTGATCAATTTGGCCATTGATTTAGATCCACTGGGTCGTCTCTTTTCTTTGAGTTTGAAGTTTATCAGGATGTCCTTGATAATTCTGATAAACATCATTTCCACCTCCAGAGACTGCTCTGCTGCAGACAGTTCACAGAATTGGCATCGGTTATCCAGTGCCAGCTTTTGCCCTTCTTCCCAGCCAACCTCTCGCACATGACAAAGATCTCGTTTGTTGCCAACCAAAAACATTGCCGATTCCACAGCTCTGAAAGAGAGATACACAATTTTTAGCAAGACTGTTTTAACAACTTTTTTAAAAAAACAGATTTATAGCCAAAGGATTATAAATCAAAGAAAAAATAGTGTGTATGTGTGTTACTTATGGTCGTGTGTGTGTATTGTTACACATAGCTCCAATTACTTAAAATCATTTTAGATAAAATGTAAATAGCACAGAAGCAACAAGGCTCTTAAAGCACAGGATTTGAAGTAACAGGGACCTATTACTGAATTCTGGTGCTGTCTACTAACCAAAGTACGATTGTTATCTTTCCCACTTTCAGTTTCCTTTAATGTAAAAATGTGGTACATATTCATTATGGAATATTATGCAGCCATAAAAAAGAATGAGAGCGGGCATGTGCAGTGGTTCATGCCTGTAATCCAAGCACTCTGGGAGGCTGAGGCAGGCTGATCACGAGGTCAGGAGATTGAGACCATCCTGGTTAATACAGTGAAACCCCACCTCTACTAAAAATACAAAAAATTAGCCAGGCGTGGTGGTGGGCGCCTGTAGTCCCAGCTACTCGGGAGGCTGAGGCAGGAGAATCGCTTGAACCTGGGAGGCGGAGGTTGCAGTGAGCCAAGATCATGCCACTGCTCTCCAGCCTGGGTGACAGAGTGAGACTCTTGTCTCAAAAAATAAGAACATGTCCTTTGCAGGGAAATGGATGGAGCTGGAGGCCCTTATCTCTAGTAAACTGACATGATAACAAAAAATCAAATACTGCATGTCCTCACTCATACGTGAGACCTAAATGATGAGAACATATGGAGACACAGAGGGGAATAACACCTAATGCTGCCTATTGGAAGGTCGAGGGTGGGAGGAGGAAGAGGATCAGGAAAAATTAATGGGTTCTAGGCTTCATACCTGGGTGATGAAATAATCTGTACAACAAACCTCCATGACACAAGTTTACCTGTGTAAAAAACCTGCACATCTACCCCGAACCTAAATTCAAAGTTTCAAAAATGGTAAAATAATCCTCACACAGAATTCTCAGAGATTAAAGCTCATGGAGACTGTATACATTAAATGATGTATATAAAAATACCTAACACAGGCCCAGGCAATGAAAGATGCTGACTAAGTGTTATTTTTCATGTTCCTTATCAATTGCAAGGGAAGAGCTAGCAAAGGTCTCTTTACTTATACAGTTATTATAATTGAACAGTCAATTTAGATAAAATTTTCATAAGCAAAAATATTCAATATTTATTGCTGTTTCGCTCCACTAATAGTCATTATAACATGCTCTAGAGAAAATTGTATAATCTCATGAACTTGCCCAATTCTCCTGTTTAAGAAATGTGTCTTTGTTAAGATAAAATGTGTCTGCAAACATCAATATATCCTCCTTGGTTATAATGAAACAACACAAAAATAGAGTTTGAGTTGAAGAATATGTTAAAATCACTAGGCTTTAAAAGGCATAGAACACTGCAAAGATATCTACTATAAGGAAAAAAAATGGGTGCACACAGTCAGTCTTCAACTCTTACTAGCCCCAATTCCACTAAAAGTTGGTTTCATTCAAATGACAATGTGCGGTGAACTTTTAAAAATGCTACTAAGGTCTTTTTTTAGTCTAGTTTATAAAATTATTGAAAAGGGTAAATGAGGAAGGATATATACATAGGTTTTCAAGGGTAGGCCACAAATATCAGATATAATTTAATGAAATAATGATATATTTTGCCTTCCTAGTCTTTTTACAGATTGAGAACTAAAAACATTCAAATAATTATTTAGTCAATAAATTAGAAATATTTCCTGAAAAATGTCCAATACAAATGTTTATACTTTCAATATGTTTTTAAGTGTTCTTGAGTGATTACTTTGAAGAAATGTCAGAATTTTATTCCTGTCCCTTACCTACATCATGATGCTTAAATATAAGATATTTAATGATTGAAACAACGGAGTTCTAAAATATCAGTAATATTATAGGAAATAAGAGCTATGAGGCACCTTAGTAAAATCTCATCTGTTTCTCCTATCCTGCTGCCACCAGTTAAATAATTAGAAAAATGAGCTCTAGAGATTAAAGTGGCTTACTCAGGCCAAATCAAAGGAAAGCAAGAATGTACATCATCTAACTCCAGGGAAATACTTTATCAATTATTATCCCATGATTTCTTTATAGTGGGCATTTAAAATAGATACTAAAAGTACATATACCAATTCTCAGTAATATTGTGCTTTTTTTACTTACCAGATTAGAATACTATTTAGATTCTAAGGGCTAAATTGGTTAAAAGCACGAAGACTCTTTTACAGTCAGAACGTTGAGCAAAAATACTTTAAATGGAAAAGGCCAAAATGACTGAAAAATGGGGAAAACTTAAATTGGAAACTCAGATGCTTAAACTTTTATCTACTAATGAAACAATAGCTTAAGGCACAATCATGTTTTCATAGTTCCTTGTGTCAAGACAAGAATAAGGAATTGTTGATCAGCCCTTTAGCAGGTAAAATGGAGAAAAATGTATTCTCATATTTAGAATTTGTAAACAGTTTGATTATTCTGTCTATTTTGCTTTGATAGATTGAACAACTCAGTGACTAGGAATTGGATTTCACGGGATGCCAAACGTAATAAATCTGAATTTATTTAGTATCCTTAACATTTTTGTGAGAATGGAAAGAAAAGGTTGGAAAGAGAACTATCTTATATACGAAGGACCATTATTTTGCAAGTGAGTGTCATGTTAACAATAGAAGCTGTCTTGTAAAATAGCCATTTACTCAGGGCGAGTAACTGTTTATGGCAGCCAAGATATAAAGCATTCTCATCTTATTCCTTTTACTACATGTGTAACTCCTGTGGAATGGGAAGGTGAATTGTTCAGGGCTGTTAAATTTTGTAATTGGAAGGCTGTATTAAACCCTTCCTAATGATGCTTACGGCTATATGATGATTTACTAAAAAGAAAGGAGAAAGGAATGAAAAATACCTTCCTTACCTTTTACAATGACTGGTCTGTGGCTCCCGGATTCTGTAGATCAGTGCTTTCGCGAAAGCAAATGAAGACCTATCGCTGATGTCATACACAATAATAAACCCATCTGCCCAGTGAAGCTCACTTGTGAGGGAGAATTTTGCTTTCTGTGTCTGAAAATAAACCAAGTACATTAAGAGTGGTTGGGATCTAATACCTGTGTTTTCATACTTTAAACAGTCAACTAATGGAGACCCATTTCAGCTGGAAGATACATCAATATGTTAAATACTGATATTTTCTTTCTTTTTTTTTTTTTTTGAGACAGAGTCTCACTCTGTCACTCAGGCTGGAGTGCAGTGGCCGGATCTCAGCTCACTGCAAGCTCCGCCTCCCGGGTTCACGCCATTCTCCTGCCTCAGCCTCCCGAGTAGCTGGGACTACAGGCGCCCGCCACCTCGCCCAGCTAGTTTTTTGTATTTTTTAGTAGAGACGGGGTTTCACCGTGTTAGCCAGGATTGTCTCGATCTCCTGACCTCGTGATCCACCCGTCTCGGCCTCCCAAAGTGCTGGGATTACAGGCTTGAGCCACTGCGCCCGGCCAATACTGATATTTTCTAAAATATAGTTCTTTATTACTCTTTGTCCTTAATTAAAAGTGATTAAATGTAAAACAGAACTATAATAAAGTTATATCTGTCTAATTTTATAACTTTTCTAGAAGAAAACATCTCCACTTTTTCAGAAAATTTGATGAGCTACAATAATTGTCTTTTGAACTAATACCCACATATTTGTTGTGAATATATATCATTTATCTGTTAGTGAATGGAATATCTATTGATTTCTGGTACTAGATTTAAATCAATAAAAATCAAAAATATTATAAAGGTTTAGCTAAAATATTTAAGGTATATTTTTATTTACCCTAAATGATCTGTCTCATATAGTTGTTTTGAAATCCTGAATAAATGGCCATTTTTCTCTTATTTGTATAATCCCATTTTAACTGTTTTCCCATATGAATAGAAAAGGAGGTTTGTACTGAAAATCTATTTTATGTATTATGTTCTATTGACAACTGGTTAGTTATAAGTGCAACTTAGTTGAAAATAAAAAGTGAATTGGTAAGCCACTTAACTATTATCTTCTGGAAGTGACACTGTGACCTGATAGAAATATAGAAACAGCCTAATGTTGCAATTTTAAAGATATTTGTGATATAATTTTTGACATGAACTTAGAGATGACAGGTAATGGAATTGACAACACAATAAAATAATCTCTTAAATTTTTAATAATTAAAATGAGAAGAAACTTTGGTTTTAACACTGCAACTTTTCACTTTTTTCACTTACCGCCATATAATCTTCAAAATCATGATTGTTAAAAAATCAGTCAATCAATAAATCGATAAAAAATGTGTTTTGTTTTACTTACTTGAGAACAAGGGTCATATATTTCCAGATTTAGTTGTTTCCTTTCCAAACACAAGTGCTTGTTATAGATAGATTCTGCAAAAATATTGCATATTCACTGTCAGTATGAAAATACTCTGAATGTGAACTCATATCTGAATCATAGTCTGATAAATTCAACCACTCACATTTTAGTGGAATCGTATTGTGCCCTTTTTATATTGCTGGTGACCGAAAGCATGTATTTGTTGTATTTAGTCAGATATGTTTTTTTTGGGGTTTTTTTTTGTGTTTTGTTTTTTGTTTTTTGTTTTTTTTTGGAGGCAGAGTCTTGCTCTGTCACCCAGGCTGGAGTGCAGTGGGGCAATCTCGGGTCACTGCAAGTTCTGCCTCCCTAGTTCATGCCATTCTCCTGCCTCAGCCTCCCGAGTAGCTGGGACCACAGGACCATAGTGTGGCACTATGCCCAACTGAATTTTTTTTTTTTTTTTTTTTTTTTTTTTTTTTTTTTTTTTTTGTAGAGACGGGGTTTCACCGTGTTAGCCAGGATGGTCTCAATCTCTTGACATCGTGATCCGCCCACCTCGGCCTCCCAAAGTGCTGGGACTACACGCGTGAGCCACTGCGCCTGGCCGATATGTTTCTTACAAATGAATCTCACCACTATCTATATTCACCTACATACCTTTTTGCTCATATATTTATATTCCATCCTATTACTGTGCGTGGAACATCTGTGTTCCTATCTAAAGTAAACCCATTCACTCTCAGCTAGTGATTTCTCCTCACCCGCTGAGATACATGGCTTCAGCAATTCTACTTCCCTCTTATATCATAATTTTTTCCTCTTTACCATATAATTAGCCACATCTTACAAACATGAAAAATTTCTTCTAGCTTAAATGTATTATGGCTTAATGGTTAATTCTCTATCTTGATTTTATTTGCCTTATTGGTAGCATTAACGCAGTTGATCATTCCTGCCTCCTTAAAGTATTTCCTTTACATGACCTTCAAGGCAACACTGTCTCCAGTTTTTGTTTGGTTTTTAATTCCTTGTTGTTCTGTCTTAATCTTTTTTGTTCACCTCTCCCTGTCCCCACTGACTTCTCGCATCTCAAACATGGATCCAGTTCATAGATTTCTTCTCTTCTTACATTCTTTTTCAGATCTCTTCTAGTCCCAAGCTGTCACATGCCAATTAATTCTGATGAACCCAACTTATGTCTGAAGCCCAGACCTCATCCCTGAACTCCGGACACAAATAGCTTACTATTGGACATCTCCATTTAGATACTTGATAGATATCTCAATCTCTTTTTTTTTTTTTTTTTTTTTTTTGAGACGGAGTCTCGCTCTGTCGCCCAGGCTGGAGTGCAGTGGCCGGATCTCAGCTCACTACAAGCTCCGCCTCTCGGGTTCACGCCATTCTCCTGCCTCAGCCTCCGCAGTAGCTGGGACTACAGGCGCCCTCCACCTCGCCCGGCTAGTTTTTGGTATTTTTCAGTAGAGACGGGGTTTCACCGTGCTAGCCAGGATGGTCTTGATCTCCTGACCTCGTGATCCGCCCGTCTCGGCCTCCCAAAGTGCTGGGATTACATGATATCTCAATCTTAACACACCTCAAGCTGAACCCCTGATATCCCTGCAAAGGCTGCATCTTCTACAATTTTCCATTTTGTTAAATGGCATATCCATAACTGCAGTTTCTCAGGTAAAAACAAAAACAAAAACAAAAACAACAAAAAAAGGATTATCCTTGATTATTTGTCTTACGTCACATATTTATTCTAAAATTTATTCTAAAATTCTTTTAGTCTACGTTCAAAATATATTTTGAATTTGTCTGTATCTCACCATCTCCATTGTTAACAATCTAGTCTAGACCACCATCATTAATTGCCTAATTTATCACAAAGCCTCCTAAGTCATCTGTTTCCATCCTTCCTCTAACACCCTTCCTGTTTCTAGTGTATTCTCAACACACAAGTAAAAGTGAACCTTGTAGCCAGATCACATCAATTATCTGATCAAATTCTCTTAGAGGATTAGGATTGACTTCTTACCTCCTACCAGGTTATATTTAATGAAATTTGTTACAGTTTCATGAAACCTTAAATTATGTTTTCAGCCAGGTTCTTCTAAACTTTATAGGTTTATTCTTGACTCCAAACCACATTATTTTCTTCTAGTCAATTAAAATTATTCACTCTCAAATCTCAAAAACTGCCAGCAAGTGTCATCAATTCTCACATTTTTAGAATTGTATTATTTCCCCTTCTAGTTTTAATATACAAAGTGGAGTCATTTTTGCTAGTTTGCCCTCTGAGTTAATGAGCTTTTGATCATTTGGTTGGCTTTTCAAAAATGCCTCTAGGTCTCTTATTTTTCATTGAGATGTAACAGCCAGAAATGTGTAAACATTTCATTAGTTTATACAACTATACTATATCAAAGTTTACGTTGAGGGTTTTTGTTGTTATTTGGATGGTGTATCATTCTGTATTTGTTTTATTTTTTAGTTCTGGGACATTTTCTCATGCCCGAGTCCTAACTTGTATGTTATGTTGACGTTTTTGACTGATGTCATTGCCCTCAAAAATGAAACAACAGGAATTTTTCTTTTTATGTTTTCAACTTTATATAATCAGTTTTCAGGCTTTTGCCCTAAAATGTTCATAATGTCATATGGACTGAAATACCATGTTGAATTCATGTAGGGAAAAACACAATGTAATATATTAAAGCTATTTTCTGAGATACTCCGATTATGCTACTTCATGATTGAATGCTAAAGATTTTTGTTTGTTTCTCATGGAAAAACACACTTACAATCATAAATTCCCTTAGTCTAAGTAATAACCAACAAAAACATTCTCCTTTCTCCCAATTTTTATATTTTCTGTAATCTGCCATCCTCATTTAAAAAAAAAAAAATCTCCTCATCTCATTTCTTCAATGAGGTAAGATATTATCACCATCATTTTTAATTGGTGAGCCAAAAATATGCTCAAAATTATGGCAAAATTTCTCACTTTTTATGTTGCACTGTTTTCCACATATTATGCTAATTCTAGTCAAACAAATTTACAGAAGAGTTCATGAAATAATCTTAAAATTATAACAAAATGCCCTGGCATGTGTTTTAAATGTTTCTACATTTATATAAATGACTTAGATAATATGATGTTTAATCAAGGCATAATTTTCCTATTTTCTTATGGTTTTATAATAAAAATAAACTTTATTCCTTTGTTGTGGTTTCAGTATTAATTTTCTTATTTTTTAAAGACTGTTGATTTAATTTCAAAGTTGTTTTATACCTTACAAGAAATATTCAGTTGCATGTTCTACAATATTTTGAAGAGAGGATCTTAGTTTTAATGTTTTTCCAGTTCCAGACTTTGAAACCAGTCTTAACATCAAATTGGGTGAATTTTACCATAAAAGAACATTTAATTCAAGTACCTATTTTGGCATTTCTAATCAGAATATGTGAATAAACAAACAGTTTTATATGCATAAAAATGGTACAGTCTATCAAAATGCATCTCTGTACTTAAGTGGGATTTAATTATGACGTTAAAAATTTTAAGGTAAAAATGTCTAGTGTAGTGACTTACCAAAATTAGAAGCATATTCTCCAATGAATCGCTTAGTAAGAAACCTCACTGTAAGAGCTGCAAAGCAAACAATATAGATTTAAGGCTGTTACATTTTATGAAACAGAAAATTTGGTTATGTGCATGAGGTTTTAGTTCTTAAATAAAAATATTCAAGAATTAATAAAGACTTTAAAATTTTACCAAATTCTGTTCTAAATAGTAGTTCACAATATTTCCATGGTACAAACAAATGATTAGAAAGCTGGAAAGGAAGTGATCTTAAAGCGCTGCACATCTAAATCACTATGCAGTTAATTCATTACCGCAAAAACATAAGGCCACTTACCTTTTGTAACAGAAACAGATTTCTCATATTTAAGATGCAAGAAGTTTGACATCTGTTTATTTTCTCTATCAAATTCAGTCTGGCTTCAAAGTACTATATGTAATAGTCACAAGGACACTACCAAGTATTTGCAGTTATTTAAGGATGTAGGGACCTACAAATCCAGGAAATAGAAAAAGAACCTCTGGTATCCGTTCATCATGTCACAGCTCCTGGGTTTGGCCAGTTAAGATGTCATGATTCTTTAGGCTCAAGTGGCCCTATTGGTAGCATCCTACCATTATAATGTGACCAAGACCAAAGTAAAACACAATAAAACAAAAGCATGACTTCCAAAGTTAGAGCACATTATTGCTCAGTTCCAGGACATCCACCAAGCCATGCCCCGCAAAGTTCTTTCATCTCAGTAATGCTATATTTAAAATATAATCCACAAATCTCCAAACATCTCCCTACCCTAGTTTCAGAGCAGATGAGTTCTATCAAGGCCATTGTTTGGCAACTAGTGGGTATGAGGGCAGGTGTGTTGAAGGGAGAAGTAGGTGGGATAGTGATGTAGAAATTTCCTGTTATTCCTATGAATTGTAAACATCAGTAGAATAATATACAAATTAACATTTCAGGTATTTATCTTGCTATACCTGCCTATATATTCTATAGACATAGTTACTTGCCCATAAAAATGGAAACTCCTAATGAAAAACAATGTGCCTATCATCCCACTGAGATGTTATTATAGATGTATTTTCATATATATGAAATATATATAAAATACATGGTTAATGATTAACGTGTCAGTTTCTCACTCTTTCTATACTCTATTATAACATAGAAGACATCACCACTCACCAGATTTGCCCGTTCCTTCACCACCCAAGACAGCAAGTTTCACATCATTCATCTTGCTTTTCTGCTTCTTGGTCAGTACTGTCTTCTGGAACTATGCTGCCCTGTGACAAGCTTTTTTTTAAACTTCCTTTTTATTGCTGCTCTCATTTCTCTAAGAACAACTCCACCCCATATTCCTACCAGCCAACAATAACTTTAAACATGTTTTCCTAAAGTAGTTTTCAACTCAGTTTTTGTATAACATATTTTTAAAAACTAGAGTTACTCTTTAGACCTAAAGGGTTATAAAGAAAATATGTATATATTTATAACAGAACCTTAGCTTACAATTCTCTACTTTTGTGTACCTGGAATCTACCTTCTCCTAGGACCTAAAAAAAAAAAAAGTATAGAGGATGGGTAAATATCTCTGTGAATTTACTTTGATTGTATTGGTTTGTTTTATTAGTATCTGAGCCTATATCTGCTAGGGTTTCTTCTGTGAAAGAAAAAGGTAAATCTGTTCATTCAATCATAAAAACAGCACAACTATCTAGGATTTAGAAGTTTAGGTTTGATTCCAATAAAAATACATATCTAGACCATGTTTGTGAATCATGAGAGATTCTCAAGAAGCAAAACTGGGCACTACAGAGTTTTAACTTATCCAATGTCTTATTTAATAAGTAATTTCTCCTTTAAAAAATGTTTTGTCAATAGACAACAGCAATATTTCTGGAGAAAAATAAAGCAATGTCATTTGTTAGAAAATAAATAAATATAAACCTGTCACATTTCCTTCTGTAGTACATTGAAATTAGAAAAGAGGAGCGATAAAGGAAAGAAAATTTGGAAGGGGTATTCTGGCATGATTCATTCCTGCTTTATAATAAAGAGGTAAATTTAATTTGCAAAATGATGAGTTTTTCCTATTTCTTTTTGTCAGATTTCCCTACTACCCCATTACTTTATTCCTCTTTTATCTCCCAATTTAGATATGTAAAAATTCTACAACAAATACAATAAGCCTACATGTGTGTACTAAATTTTGAGGCCCAAGTGAAAAAGTTTCATTTCTAGACTAAGTTGGTCACAGGAATAATAATTTGCTTTTTCAAAAACGCATTTATTTAACAAACATTTTCTACTTGCAAATATATTTTAAAGCTATGTTAGGTTTAAGCACCCACTATTGTTAAATCATGATTTTTCTGCCTTGATAGAGTCTACACTCTACTAAGAGAAAATAGAAACAATTAAAATTACAGTAAACAGGGTTGTTGCTAAAATAGGACCGGGGAAAGCAGAACATGTGGATATAAAGGTCCTCAAAAAGTAAGTAAATCTTTAAACATAAACAGGAACCATAGAGAGAGGGAGGAAAAAGTGATTAGTGATTAAGCAGATGTGTCTACTCCAAAAGAAGAAACAGACTCCACAAAGGAAAAGGGGGCAAGAGAGAGGGTATGACAATTTGTGGGATCGTCAAGGTAACTGCTGAACCAAATTTCATTTTTTCTTTATTACAAATCTGAAAGAAATAGATATGATCTCTTTAATTTCTGCAACTATATAAATAGTAACAAGAATGACTTTTTTAAAAGGAAATTTGCCAGTCCACTTATTTTACCATGGAATTAGATGTTTTTTCTCTATTTGGAGAAATGCTATTTTTGTCTTAAGAAACTTCTGATGTTTTTAGAGGTTGAGTTCCTTGACTCTTAGGAAGGCAAGATTTAACCTCATAACGTAGAAGATATTGAAAACAACGTATAAGTTTTTGTTATCAAAGTACAGGTATTCTTTTCTCATGTCCTCTTCCTCCCTACTTCCACCTGGATTCCAAAAGAGGTTCTAAAGCAGCCTGGCACTGAAATAGAGTGAAGTTTTAAACCTGAACTGAAAGAATAAAAGCATGTACATATTTTCCTAAGAACCAGAAGAACCATTTTTTTTTTTTCTGCTTCAGATGATGGGTGCTAAATATTAACATTCTAATAGCCACATTATACTACTTAAACTTTTCTTACAGCTCTCTAAAGAAATATTCACATCCAAAGCCAAATCATTTTATTACTTTATGAGGTAGGTCCCATTACTAACTTAAAACATAATACAAATATAGGTCTTTTCAGAAAGAAAGAGAAAAAACTAAGAAAGAGATAAAGAAAAGGAAGGAAGGAGAATGGGGGAGCGAGGGAGAGTAGAATGCAAAGAATATAACTGAAATTGAATGTATGGTTAATTTTTTAATATAAAGAATTCTCTAATGCCTACTGCTGATTATAAAATAAACCTTGAAGTCTGGGTGTTTAGTGTATTACTGAATAGTAACACATTGTACCCAATAGGTAATTTTTCATCCCTCACCCCTCTCCTGCCTTCCACCCTTTGGAGTTTCTGACATCCTCTATTTCACTCTGTATTTCCATATGTGCACATTATTTAGCTCCCACTTATAAGTAAGAACATGCAGTATTTGACTTACTGTTTCTAAATTATTTCACTTAAGATAATGACCTACAGTTACATTCATGTTGCTGCAAAAGACATGATTTCATTCCTTTTTTTGGCTGAGTAGTATTCCATAGTGTGTGTGTGTTTGTGTATATATGTATATATGTATACCATATATATGTGTGTGTATATATATACATATGCACACACATATACCATATATACACACACATATACCATATATATACACACAATGTGTATATATAAAATATAGAAAATTGTGTGTATATATATACATGGTGTGTATATAATATGTGTGTATATGTACATACACACCATATTTTCTTTACCCAGTCATCATAATTAAACTGTAAGTGTTGGTTATATTAGTCTCATGGGAGTACTTATCGAAGTGTTTTTATTTGTAGGTTTATTCACAACAAAATGAAAACTTATACACAAATAGATTATTATAAATCAGAATTATTTGTTTTACCTCTAATTATAATCCAAGTTACTAAAGGAATTCAGCTAGAGATATCACAAATCCTCCAAAATTTCTTCCAGATAAATTCGCATCTGGACATTTACCTAACCAAATGATGAAGCTATTATAATAACGGCTACTAAAATACAAAAGTTCTATTAACCCACAACCCAAGATTATTTTGGCTATAATATCTGTTTCATGAAACTAGTAATTGCTTATTTCAACAATGTCCTAACAGTTCAACATCAGTTTAAACTATACATACAACATCAGATTGCCCATGCAGAGTACTTTTGTATGTGATTATTTTTGATGGATTGTTTTTCATCTGAGCATGTGAAACTGATCATTATGGAACAAACGTACTTCCCACATCGTTTGGTCTGGGAAGACTATTTTTAGGGTCTATCCTATTTGTGGTAATATATTTGGCTTACAGCTTCTTGGAAGTCTTACTTCAAATTTGATAAATCATATCTGAACACTGAACACTCTACTGTGAAAATTGCTACTGATCTGTATTTTCTTTTCTTTTCTCTCTCCTCCCCTCCCCATCACCCTCTTTTCCTTCCTTCCCCTTCCTTCCCCTTCCCTTCTTTCTATCACTATTTCTATCTCTGTGTCTTTACCCCCCGCCCCCCGCCTTTCTTTCTCTCTTATTTTCTCCTTATTTTCTTTCTCTTTTCCTTTGCCCATTTTATTCTGGGTTCTTTTAGGAGCTTTTCTGTATCAATGGTGTTCTAAAATTTCACAATGGTATTCCTTGTTGCAAGCCGCTTTTTTCATTAATTATGCCAGTGTTCACTTCGCCTCTTAAATGTGGAGATTCCTGTTCTTCAGCTCTGGGAAATTTTATTGTATTATCCCCTTAACAATTTATTCAAATCTGCCTTCTGTGTTCTGCCTGTCAGAAACTCTTACATTAGTTGAACCTACAAGATTGATTCCCAATGATTCTAACTCTTTCTCTCCTATTGCCCTACTCTATATCTTTAACTTCACCTTTGTGGGATATATATATATGTATGTGAGATATATATATGTTATACATGTATAACATATACAATATTAAAATATATAAAATACATTAAAATTTATAAAATATACAAATATATAAATACAAGTATTTTATACAAATATATAAAAATACATGTATATATTACATATATACATGTATATGTATCAAGTATATATCACATATATTCATGTATATGTATCAAGTATAATCACTATGTGATATATACTTGTGTTTTTACATGTTTTATGTATATTTATATATTTATATGTGTATAGCTGTATATACTATATAAGTATATGTGTGTGACATATAGTGATATATATTACACATATAATGTATATGTGATATGTATGTATGTATATACTATATATACTATATATGATACATGTCTATACATATGTTATATATGTGATATATGTGTTACATTTATAATATGTATCTAAGGGTGTTTTCTTGTGCATTGCTTTGTATTGAAATACTGTATACATTAATTTTTTCAAGAAAAAGTTAGTAACTTCAGTAAAATTTTAAACTGTACATAATTCCCATCATATTTAAATTCACTTTCACAAACCAGAATTGTTCTGTGTTACAATTCAATATACCACATTTGATTTTTGTGATATAATACATACCTATGTCTGTGTGTAAATTTCAAGTGAACAGGACAGAGATGTTTCTATCATTCCCAAGCAACTTAAAAACTCTCATCATTAATGGAATTAACCTATGGAAGTATGTCTTCATAACTCTAAATACTTTTAGAACATGCTTTGAAAGATAATCTTTCATTTAGGTATCATATTCGAAGAAATATATTTGATATGTATTGTTAGTAACTAACTAAAGTACATGGGCCTATTTTTTGGCAAAAGGAAAATGATGAATACCTCAACAGCTTTAAAGGTTTTCAAAGCATGTTTTTACATCTAAATAATTGAATGGCTTTGCTAATTTTTCTCTATGTGTAATTTATAATTGCAATAATCTTTTTAAGGTAATGATTTAGTATTTATTCTTTTAAATTATTCTTGAGGTGTTTATTGTTCCATAAGGTTTTAGTTTTCCAATTTTATAATACCTTTAAAATTATCGCTAACAGTAATTATGACTCAGCTATTCATTCTTTTTGCCTTCTGTAAAAATTATATTAATTTTTCTGTAGACAGTGATTTTCTTCTAAGCTAATACAGTTTTTCTCAAAAGTGAGCTACTATTCTAGTGAGCTCCTTCTTAATCACTTGTGGTTGGTCAATAACACAGAAGTGACTGTGATCTTTAAAAACGCTATTCCTTCTGTAATGCAGCTCCTGGAACAGGAAGTTTGAGGGAGCAACACTTCAGTGAGTGCAAGTTCTGTGGAAACATGATTTTTAAAAGACTGAACAATGCAAATGTGGTAAGGATATGTTACTGTTATTTTTCTACTCATTTTATTACTCTAGAAATATTACAAAATAAACTTTCAGTATTCAAGCTTATTTCTACAATTACATAGGATAGAATGTATAAAGAAGTCTGATTTTTTGGAAGCCTTTTAAAAATAGACCTTAATATATGCAATGGTTCATAAAGAAGATATGCATATTACTTGCTCACATAAAATTTTATATAGATGTTTCTGATAAGTGGACAGCTCTCTCAATGTCTTCAGTGTCTGGCTTCTGAACACTCTTCATCACAGCGGTACAAGGGGAAGAGCATGACAAGTCATGTGCCGGGAGGTTTGGCAGGTTAGCCTGGAAGAGATTTATTTTGTTCACAAGCTGTTGGTTAGAATTTAACCTTATGGCAATACTAAAGAGTAGGGAGGATGAAAAGTGAGGACTGCTTTTATTGAAGATGTACATTCACTCTTTGTGACAGGAGATAAATGCTGAATCTTTAAAGCACAGGTAGGTTAAAGGTTGCTTGTCTCAAAACCTGTCCACTTCAACTTGACTTGGCCACAGGACATCCAGCTATTTGGTCAACCATTATTCTGGGTGTGTCTATGAGGGTGTTTTTGGATAATATAAGTGTTTTAATTGTTAGACCTAGTAAAGCATATTGTCCTTCCTCATGTGGGTGGGCCTCATCGAATCAGTTGAAGGGACTGAATAGAACAAAAGGCTGACTACCTCCTACAAGTAACAGGGAATTTCCTTCTGTGTGGCTGCATTAAGCTGCATCATCAGTCTTTTCATGCCTTCAGACTTGAGCTGAAACCTTGCCTCTTCTGGCGTCTCAAGCCTGCTATATGAGTCCAATTTCACACTGCTACAAAGAACTACCTAAGACTGGGTAATTTATAAAGAAAAGAGGTTTAATTGTCTCAGAGTTCTGCATGGCTGGGGAGGCCTCAGGAAACTTACAATCATGGTGGAAGGAGAAGGGAAAGGAAGGCATGTCCTATATGGCATCAGAAGAGACACAGAGCAAGGTGAGGGAACCACCACATACTTTCAAATCATCAGAGCTCATGAGAACTCACTCACTCTCACGAGAACAGCATGGGGAAAATCACCCCCATGACCCAATCACCTCTCGCCAGGTCTCCCCCTCGACATACGAGGATTACAATTCCAGATGAGATTTGGGTGGGGACAGATCCAACCATAACATTCTGCCCCAGCCCCTCGCAAATTTCACGTCCTTCACACATTTAAAAGCAAACATGCCTTAACAATAGTCCCTTAAAGTCTTAATCCAGCATTAACACAAAAGTCCAAGTCCAAAATCTCATCTGAGACATGTCAAGTCCCTTCTGCCTCTGAGCCTGTGAAATCTAAAGCAAGTTAATTACTTCCAAGATACAATAGGGTACAGGCATTGGGTAAATGCTCCTATTCCAAATGGGAGAAATTGTCCAACACAAAGGGGCTACAGGCCCCATGCACGTCCAAAATCCTACAGAGTAGTCATTAAATCTTAAAGCTGCAAAATAATATCCTTTGACATGATGTCTCACATAAAGGGCATGCTGATGTAAGAGGTGGGCTCTCAAAGTCTTGAGCAGATCCCCCACTGTGGTTTCACAGGGTAGAGCCCCTGCAACTGCTTTCACAGGCTGGTATTGAGTGCCTGCACCTTTCCAAGCTTGTGATGCAAGCTGCCAGTGGATTTTCCATTCTGGGGTCTGGAGGACAGTGGCCCTATCCTTACAGCAATACTAGGCAGTGCCCCAGGGGAGATGCTGTGTGGGGGCTCCAACCCCACATTTCACCTTTGCTTGCTCTAGTAGAGGTCCCCCATGAAGGATTTGCCCTTGCAGCAAACTTCTGCCTGGACATCCAGGCATTTCCATATATCCTCTGAAATCTAGGCCAGAGGTTCCCAAACCTCAATTATTGTCTTTTGCATATCTGTAGGCCCAACACCACATGGAAGCTCCCAAGGGGCTTCGGAAGCCATGGTCCTGAACTGCGCCTTGGGCCCTTTTAACTATGGTTGGAGCTGGGGCAGCTGGGACACAGGGCAGCATGTCCTGAGGCTGCACAGAGCAGCTGGGTGCTGGACCAGGCCCAGGAAACTATTTTTTCCCCTTGGACCTCCAGACCTGTGATGGGAAGGACTGCTGTGAAATCTCTAAAATGCCCTGGAGACATGTACCTCATTGTCTTAACCATTAACACTGGGCTCTTAATTACTTATGCAAATTTCTGCAGTGGCTTGGGCTTTAATTTCTCCCCAGAAAATGAGTTTTTGTTTTCTGGGGAAAATAAATGGTCAGGCTGCAAATTTTCCAAATTTTTATGCACTGCTTCCCTTTTAAACATAAGTTCCAGTTGCACATCATCTCTTTGTGAACACATATGACTGTAGTATGCTTTCAGAAAAAGGCAGGTCATATCTTAAATGCTTTGATGCTTAGAAATTTCTTCTGTCAGATACTCTACATCAAATTCTCTCAAGTTCAAAGTTTCACAGATTTCTAGGGCAGGGGCAAAATGCTGCCAGTCTCTTTGCTAAAGCATAGCAAGAGTAACCTTTGCTCCAGTTCTCAATAAGCTCCTCATCTCCATCTGAGACCACCTTAGTCTGAACTTAATTGTCCATATCACTATCAGCATTTTTGTGATTCAACAGATATCTAGGAAGTTCCAAACTTCCCCACATCTTTCTGTCGTCTTCTGAGACCTCCAAACCGTTCCAACCTCTGTCCATTACCCAGTTCCAAAGTCACTTCCACATTTTAAGGAATTTTTATAGCAGTGCCCTAAACTTTGGCACCAATTTTCTGTATTAGTCCATTTTCATACTGCTGTGAAGAACTAACTGAGACTGGGTAATTTATAAATAAAAGAGGTTCAATTGACTCAGTTCTACATGGCTGGGGAGGTCTCAGGAAACTTACAATTATGATGGAAGGAGAAGGAGAAGCAAGGCACATCTAACATGGTGGA
This sequence comes from Chlorocebus sabaeus, assembly GCF_047675955.1. NCBI lineage: Eukaryota > Metazoa > Chordata > Mammalia > Primates > Cercopithecidae > Chlorocebus > Chlorocebus sabaeus. The sequence continues at coordinate 18,886,457 of NC_132914.1, forward strand.
AAGACACAGAGAGAGAGAGAGAGAGAGAGAGAGAGAAAGAGAGAGAGAGAGAGAGAGAGAGAGAGAGAGAGAGAGAGAGAGAGAGAGAGAGAGAGAGAGGAGAGAACCACCACATGCTGTTAAACCATCAGAACTCATAAGAATTCACTCACTCTCATGAGAACAACATGGAAGAAACCCCCATGATCCAATCACCTTCTACCAGGTCCCTTTCTCAACATGTGGGAATTACAATTCCAGAGAGATTTAGGTGTGGACACAGAGCAAAACCACATCACCTGCCCACCTTCAGATAGGAACTATACCACTAGCTTTGACTCTCAGGCCTTCAGAATTGAACTGGAAATACACCATTGACTTTTCTGGGTCTCCAGCTTGCCAACTGCAAACTTTGGGAGTTCCCAGCCTCTATAACTGCATAATCCAACTTCTTATTACAAAACTCTTTAGACAGATGGGTAAATAGTTATACATACATATATATCTCTTAGGGTTTACTGGAGAACACTGAGAAATAAAATTTCTAAAGAGATTTCTTTATCCCGAATTAAATATTTCAAAATGCAATTTCCTCAAGTTTACCCAAATAGTAAATATAGAAGCCAAATTAATACAAGCCCAGTCTTTCCACTGTAACACACTGCCACCTACCACATATCTTATTTCCTGCTCATCATTTTTATATAAAACATTGATTTTTCCCTCTTTGATATTTTTTGTAAAATTATAATCACCTGTGCTTTAGCCTCAGACATTATTCTAAAAGGTTTGCAGTATATATTTATATGTGTTTTATTTCTTACTATCTTATTGACTGTTTTCCCAAAAATAGAGCTCTTTAGGGAGCTCTCTATTTATATTCATAAGTATAAAGCCATAGTTTTTTTAGGTTTCCTTCTATTTTTTCTCATTAGAAGTAAATGCAATTGAATTGTTGGTTTTGCTTTATATGAGATATTTTCTTCTATAATTTTTACTACTCTAATTTTCTGCAATAACTCCCTTACATTTCTGCCAAATCTACATCATAGACTGTTGTGTCCTGGATTAGTTTATTATTGCTGCATAATGCCTTACCACAACTGAGTGACTTAAAGTAACACACATTATTATCTCACACTTTCTACAGGCCAAAAGTTCAGGGAGCATAGTTTTAAGAGGGTTTTGTGATTCTGAGTTGCAGCCTGGAAGAGCCTTATCAGGCTGCAACCCAAGTGTGAGGTGGGCCTATGGTCTTCTCTGAGGACCAACTGGTAAAACAGACACTTCCCCTCCTTTTGTGATTGTAGGATTCTGACTACTGTTTTCTTGCTGGCTGTTGGCCAGCAGCCTCGTTCAGCTCCTAGAGGGTTCCTTGCTGCTTGGCCTTGTACATATACCCTTGCACAACATGACAGCTTACTGCTTCAAAACCAGTAATGAAGGGGAATCTCTCTTATGCATGTTAGCAAGCAAAGAGAGATGGGATGGATAGATGGGATGGATAGATGGATGGATTGATAGATAATTTATATATGTGATACATTGAATGTATACATAAATAAAATCTGCCATATACATATGTAAAACACCATAAACATGCATGTATTGAATATAAACATGGCTGTGTGTGTTTGTATGTGTGTATTTCAAAAAAGTGACATGCCATCACTTTTGCCATATGCCATACTCTAGTAGTTAGAAGAAAGTCACTGGTCCTGCTAGTACTCCAGGGTTGGAGATTACACAACAGTGTGACTCACTTGGTGCTACAGTTTGAGTGTTTGCTCCCCCTTCAAAACTGATGTTGAAATTTAATTACCAAACTAATGGCATTGGGTTGTTGGGTCCTTCAGAGGTAATGGGGCATAAGAGCTCTACCCTCGTAAATGGATTATGTCATTATATAAAGGGCTTTTAGGAGTAGGCTCTTTGTCTTGGCCCTTCTGCCTTCAATGGTCTGACGATCTAGGGCTCCTTCCCCAAAAGGATACAGTGTGCAAGGTTTCATTTTGGAAGAAGATAATGGGCTCATCATAACACCAAACCTCACGGCACCTTAACCTTTGACTTCCCAGCCTGTGAATTAATAGACTTCTGTTCCTCATAAATTATCCAGTCTCAAGTGTTCTGTTGTTTATGGCAGCACAAAATAAGATTCTTGGGATCACTTAAAGATGTGTATGTTACATGCCTTAACTTTTTATTTGACACTTCTTCTGAACAAGATATATCTTTGTTCTGTTCACAAAAAAAAGTATTGATGCTAATATGATCACATTTTACATTAATAGATAATAGTTTGTGGTCATAATTAGTGTTCAATGTGATATTCTGAGTCAGAAATCTCCCTATAATCTCATTGGCCATTATGTCATAAAATTTTTGTCCTAAAGCGAATTAACAAACCAGCATTTGAAAAATGAAGTATTTCTATTTGTATTCCAGGCATACATCTGAGACATTGTGGGTTTGGTTCTAGACCACGGCAATAAAGCAAGGCATACCAATTTTTTGCTTTGTCAGTGCATAGAAAAGTTACATTTACACTATACTATAATTGATTAAGTGTGTCATGCAATGACAAAAAATAAAAAAGCATACCTGCATACCTTAATTTAAAAGTATTTCATTGCCCAGAAATGCTGGCACAAAATACAAAGTGAGAGCACCTGCTGTTGGAAAAAAATGGTGTCAATCATATACACCATGGAATACTATGCAGCCATAAAAAAGGATGAGTTCATGTCCTTTGTAGGGACATGGATGCAGCTGGAAACCATCTCAGCAAACTATTGCAAGAACAGAAAACCAAACATTGCATATTCTCGCTCATAGGTGGGAACTGAACAATGTGAACACTTGGACACAGGAAGGGGAACATCACACACCAGGGCCTATTGTGGGGTGGGTGGAGGGATAGCATTAGGAGATATACGTAATGTAAATGACGAGTTAATGGGTGCAGCACACCAACATGGCACATGTATACATATGTAACAAACCTGCATGTTGTGCACATGTACCCTAGAACATAAAGTATAAAAAAAAATAAAAATAAAGAAGTCAAGATTCCTTAGAGGAAAAAAAAATGGTGTCAATAGACTTGCTTGATGCAGAGTTCCCACAAACCTTCAATTTGTGAAGAATGCAGTATCTGTGAAGCACAATAAAACAAAGCAGTGAAATGAGGAAAACCTGTATTTCATTGGATAGGGTCAGGAAGCAAGCCACATTGCCCATGAGGTGCTCCAGAGAGTGAGACAACCATATGTTACCTTTCTTGTTCATTCCCACTGGCTAAGTCATTTATTTTGAAACATTAAAATCAGAGATGTCATCGTTTCAAAAGTTCAGTAAGTACATACGGAACACCTACTATGTGCCAGATACCATCCTAGGGTATTGAGAGTAAAAAAGGAAAAATGAATAAAATGCACATCCTCTGCCCTTGAGGAGTGTTCGTTCTAGTTAGAAAGATTTAACATTTATGTAATAAGTGTAAATTCAGAGGTAAGCATAGGGCAGGCACAAAGGGTCATCAATAAGAAAAACCTAGCTAAATTCTAAAAGAAAGCAGCAGCAGGCTAAATAATCGCCCCTAAAGATATTGGAACCTAACTTGGACCCTATAAATGTTGCTTTATATACATAAACGCTATTTTTAAATGTGATTAAGTTAAAAGTCTTGAGATGGGAATGTCATGGGCTTGAATGTTCAAGTCCTCCAAAAATGTATGTGTCGAAGTCCAGACCCCCAGTGTGATGGTATTTAGAGGTGGAGCTTTTGAGGTAATTAGGATTAGGTTAGCTCACAAGGTGGGACCTTCACATTGGAATTAGTGCCTTTGTAAGTAGAGGAAGACAGAAAGATCTGTCTCTCTCTGCCATCTTGAGTTCTCACTAAGGAAAGGCCATGTGTGCAGACAGCAAGAAGGTGGCTTTCTACAAGCCAGAAAGAGCACCCTAAGAAGACGCTCAGTCTGCTGGCACCTTGATCTTGGTTTTCCCAACCTCCAGACTGAGAGAAATAAGTGTCTGCTATTTAAGCCAACCAGTTTATGGTATTTTGTTATAACAGCCTGAGATGAGTAAAACAGGAAGATTATATTAGATTGCCAGTGTGAGCCCTAGATGCAATGAAAACTGTCCTTACAAAAAAGAGATAGAAGGAGATTTGATACAGAAGAACAGAAGGCAATGTGACCACAGAGGCAGACACTGAAATGATGTGACCACATGCGAAGGGACACGGGAGCCACCAGAAGCTGGAAAAGGCAAGAAAAAAATTCTCCTCTGATGTTGCTGAGGGTGAGGATCCACTGATGCCTTGATTTCAACAGAGTAAAACTGAGCTCTGATCTCCAGAACTCTAAAAGAATAGATGTGTGTGGTTTTAAGGGGCAAAGTTGTAGTAACTTGTCACAGGACATAGAAACCTAGTACCGAAGGTACTGCAGAGAGAGAGAACAGCCTGAGTAAAATCATGAAGGTAGAAAGCAGTATGGTAAATCCTGGGCACTGAAATGCCTCTGCATTGGTTGAGAGGCAAGAATTAGGTAGGAAATCATAGGAATTGGGGAGCATTTACAAGACAAAGGGAAATCATGGTAACCTCGTATGGCACGCTATGGACATTATCCTAAAGGACACAATGAGATATCAAGAAATTTTAAGTATGAGAGCAAAGGTTTTTGATTAGATGTTCTACTCTGAAAATAACGTGGAACATGGTTTGGAGGTAGGAAGAGGAGATAAAAAGAAGATGAAGAAGGAGAAGCAGGGATACCTTTTATAAGGCTAAATACCCTCAGAAAGGGTCTTGACAAGCATGACAATGAGATAAAGGGAAAACTTTGAAGAAGTAGCCAATAAAAATCTGAAAATCAGCAAGATTTGATGATTGTTTTGTGGTAGGCCAATTCTCCCTGACAGTCACACACACAGGCCTCCATAGCACTCCCGTTATACAGGCAAACTTCCGCTGCATCTGCCTTAACATTAAGTTAATAATTAAACCTAAGGAAATCAATGCCCAGACACCAAAAACAAAAATGAAACATATCTTTGGTAAGACCTTTCCCCAGGCTTCTGCTAAAGCCCAGGGCAAGTCAACACAAGGGAGACTTTCTTAAGTTCCTTGTCTCGACAAAGACCTGTCTTGAGTCCACAAAGCCTGGGGTGAGTCAAGACAGACCTACGTTCCTTGTACCAAGATGCGTCCTGGATTGAATACACTTGTTGGGGGTCTGAAGCAACTCTCTAGACCTAAACCATAGGTAACATAAGATAGAAGTAATCACCCTGGTACCAGGGGCCTCATAGATTAAGTAGATTTAGGGGACACTTCTTTATCATCCCGGTACCAGGGACCTCATGCATTAAGTAGACTTAGAGGACATTTCTGGCTTCTGACGTTTCAGTTAAAACAAAATTCATCACCTATAGAGATGGGCGAATATGAGACTACACATAGGCATATAGTTCAAAACCTATATAAGGACTGGAAAAACTTTAGAATCCTGAGTTGGTCTGATGAATTATCTCCAACCTTCTCCCTGTACCTGGTTACAGAAATAAACTCTCTTCTTTCCCAGTTCATCTGCATTTCGTTATTGGGCTTCAAGAACACGAAACAGGACCTCGTTCCGTCCGGGAAGAGTTTAATGAAATTTTGACTTAAACAATTACATTTATAGTGGTGTCATTAACTGCATTAATTTTTGTTACTTATTTTTACTTCAAGAAATAGTTTAAAGGAACAGACATTTCCAGTTGTAGACATGTTAAGTTTAAGATACTGTTGGGTCTGTGAACTTCATCTGTCCCGTAGTGAGTTGGCTGGTCCAAGTCTAAAGCCAGTAAGAGAAAAGGCAGAGGTGATGGAGCATACAGTTGGTCTTATCAAAACACTTTCACTGCAGAGTTAAGTTTGCTTTTATAACAGGGGTTGTAAATTGATAGTGAAAGAGTTTCTGAAAAACATTCTTTTTGATCTCTGGGAAAAAAGAGAATGCTGTTTATATAGAATTTTCCACATTTGTTTTAAAAAAGTTTCTTAAGTCAAGCCACTTTACATATTTTGTAAACTTAAAAAATAAAATAAAATATTTTGCTTATTTTAACAACCCTATAAATAAGAATTATAGATAATATTATTCTTAGTTTATTGGCATGCACACTGAGGCCCAGAGGGTATTTTAAGTAGATAGCCAAGAGAAATATGCTTAGGAAATAGAAGCTAGAATTCCAGCTACAATTTCTCTGACATGTAATCCCACCATGCTGTCCCTTGACATTGAGATATCTTTTCCCAAAGCTAAATGATTCTTGTTCTTAGCATTTGTTCATATTGATTTTTAAAAATCAGCTTATAGTGTTATATAACAAAACTGAAGATGTTACAGAAATCAAATTTTAAAACAAATTACATTCCTATAACACATAGCAGAGAATTCAACATATAGTGGATATTCCATTTGTCATTTATTGATTGATGGCTATCTTTGAATGCATACTATCAACCTAAGATTATTTCCTGAATTTTCATTTAATAGATGTAAATAGTCACGTTGTTATTATAACTTCTATTATAGAGAAATCATTTGACTCTGATAAAATTTAGTTATTTATCTAAGCAAAGACTAGTTCTCTTTCATTTTAATAATTCTTCCCAAAGGAACTCCAGCTGAGAACAGAAACCTTCCCATGTGAATCCGAAACAGAATTTCCTTTTGCAAATCTGTGCAATCTCATGGTCTTTATTCTTAGTCTTGTTTTCATTAATTCAGTGAAGCCAGAATTTAGCTGTGTTCTTCTATACATGTTGCAAATGAAATTGTATTTTGTTATTGGAATCTTTAAAATAATATTCAAAGTATATTTGATAAAGAACACTGTTGGCAATTTTCTTCCCAAAGAATGAAGGTTTTTTCCACATTACCAATGCCTTGATTGGTTTTCTTCCTTACATGGAAACATTTTTAAAGCCCTTTTGCTACTAGGCCTGTTCCTAAGAACTTGGATTCATTCCCACTATTCCCTGTACACCAGATTGAAAACTGTAATAATGACCATTTGGGGAATTAAATTTGAACAGTATTTCTCCACTGGATCCTACGCCTGGAAAGTCCAGCTCCTCTGCAGGGACCCATCTTTATACCCACCTCCATCTCAACCAAGCATATCCTTCAGCCTGGGGTGCCCTATTCCTCTATAATCATTGATACCAAGTCGGCTTTTATAATACCATAAAATTTATCTGAGTCAGAACAAAATTAATATGGAGAAACAAAATATGTTCAAAGATGTTCAGGAAAACCATGGACAGGAAAAATTCAGTGGGTGATTGGTGGTAATGAAGATGAACAAGCCATTCAGAGAAACATTCATGGAAACTTGTTTGCAGAAATGGAATGAGTTAAGGATGATGAAAAGTTTTCAGGTCTGGAATAGCAGGACACTAACGGCCTTAGTAACAGGAGCAGGAAAACTGGGAAGGAAAGATAATTTGGACTTCAATGTTATATTTGAGAGTAAGATGATGGCCAGACATCATTAACACAGAGAAGTCAACCATGCAATGAGAAATACTTAATTATTTAATTAATTGAAATGAAGCAAGCAACTCAGTATATTACATTTATCTATAGTCGGTGAATGGAAAGCATTATATCAGATAGCTATTACAGAAAAATGTTCACCTTTTGATTAAATAAACTGCTTTGTACATGAGCCTACATAGAACATTTTAGATTTTGTGTCTTTTAAACAGGTTATTGACAATTAGGTTGTATTACCATATCCAGAGAAAGAGGGAATATCATATATTTCCTGTATCCATTCCTGTGGCCCATGTAATGCCCAAAACACCTCACCTCCAACATTAATTAGTAAGGATAGTAATCGGTAGTAACTGAGGGGTTACAAAGGCACCACACATTTGGGCTTTGACTTTTAGGAAAGGAAAGAAACTACCTGAAAAGCACTTGAACCAGGATAGCCTCTATGGAAAGCCATTGGCTTTTAGGAAAGGAAAGAAACTACCTGAAAAGCACTTGAACCAGGAGAGCCTCTATGGAAAGCCATTTTCAAGAGCCTAGGTGAATTTGCTTTTGTTAGGAAAAAATATATATTATGGTGAAACATTGTGTATATAATGAAATAGTCATTGGCTGGACTCTCGCTGATATTACTCTTAGTTTCAGGAAAGAGAAGACAAGATTGCCTAAATGTGAATATGAACTAGTCTCTCCTAGATAGTCTCTATAGAGAGATGGACTGTCTTTCATTTTCAAGGGGAAAATGTTTATAACAGAGATCTATCTATACAGCAAGCTAAAATGAGCAGGGCAATGATAATTAAACTTGTTTTGTAGATGGGAAGCAGAGACAGAGATTAAATAACTATCTCATCAAAAAGTTATACATCAAAAATTGTCAAATCTATGCTTTAAACAAGTCTTGGTAAAATTACTTTGGGCTTTCCTAGAAAAGTGCAAGCATATATGAGAAATTTACAAACTTTAAAATCTGGAATATACCTATTTCAGGTAGTTGCCATATTGTAAATCACTAAGCAATAACCCAGATGCATTCAAGTATCAAGTAAATAACATACATGTGTGAAATGGCCAAAAATAAGACAAAAGGCAGTTCTGTACATGATAGTTAACTGAAGAAGGAATTCCCACCCTACTTAAAGGTGATCAAATACAAAGTTAGAACAGAAGAAATAAGCTAAAACTGACTGAACTTGTGCCCTGCAACAACAATTTTAAAAGCCCTTTATATAAGTGATTACACTTTAGATTTTTGGGAATTTTGCAATTTTAACATGATATAAAACATAACTTATGTTTTTTAAAAAATTTTGAATGCACCCAAACATAAAAAACCAAGATTCATGTCATCAAACTACTTGTTGGTTCAAATCCAGGACTGAAAAATCTCACAGAGAAAACCAAAACAAGAAACCGAATACATTACCAAAAATAAAGTTGAAAATAAATTTAAAAATAAACTAAAAAGAAAACAAATGGGAACAAAACAAATACACTTATCCTGAAAGGAACCTGATTGTAGAGCCATAGCCCTGTGTAACACTATGTTAGGTAAAAATATGCATGAACTTCTGTAAATTCCATATAATTTAAAACTCAATAATGCTGATAGTAAATTATTTTTCTAAATTTTCAAAATCAGACATTATCATTATTCATTTTCACAAGTCCAACTGACTTGTTTTAAATTTGATCTTATAATACAAACGATTACCATTGCCTCTTGCACTTCAGATCTTCCATACAGAATAATTTTCTTTTCCCAAAATCATATACTTTATAAATTCCTAGTGGCACTCTGTTGGAAGTAACGCTATGCTTATTTTGTCTGAAAGTGTCCTTATTTCTCTCTTGTACTTGAAAGATTGTGTCTTTGGATGTATATTGGTTGGATCATATTTAACCTTTGTCCTCTGAAATGATTATCCCATTTTATTCCACCTTTCATTATAGATATTCAGAATCAACTATCAGTCTTGAAAGGTAATCTATGTCTTCTCTCCGGCTTTTTTCCCCTTGGATCTATCTTTTAAAATAGATACATAATATTTGTACATATTTATGGGGTACATGTGATATTCTGTCATACGCACAGAATGTGTAATGATCAGGTCATGCATTTAGGGGATCCATCACCTCGAGTATTTATCAATTTTATGTGTTGTGAACATTTCAACTCCTCTCTTCTAGCTATTTTGAAATATACATTGTTTATTATAGTAACGTGACTCTGCTAATGAACATTAAAACTTACCCCTTATATCCAACTGTATGTCTGTATCCATTAACCAACCTCCCTTCATCCTTGCAACCCACCCACAAATCCCTAACAGCCCTTGATATCTATCATCCTACTCTCTATCTCCATGAAACCAATTTTTTTAGCTTCCATATATGAGTGAAAATGTGCTATTTGTCTTTCTGTGCCTGGCTTATTTCACTTCACGTAATGTTCAGTTCCATCTATGTTGTTGCAAAAGATATGATTTCATTCTTTTTACAGCTGAATAATATTCCATTGTGTGTATGTACTACTTTTTTTTTTTAGTCATTAATCTGATGTGGACACAAGTCGATTCCAAATCTTGGCTATTGTTAGTAGTGCTGTAATAACTGTGGGGATGCAGATATCTCTTCGATGTAATGGTTTCCCTTCTTTAGGTATATAGCCATCAGCGGCATTGCTCGATCATATGGTAGTTCTATTATTATTTTGAGGAACTGAAAATAGGCCACAAAAAAACTTAGAAACCTTTAGAAACTTAGAAATCTTTAGACTTTTAGACTTGGAAACTTATAGACTTAGAAACTTAGAGACTTAGAGACTTAGAAACTTAGAAGCTTAGAAAAGCCACACCAGGTAGCTATCTAAAAGCACCCACCCAATGACCAGGTGGCCATCTAAAGCACTCGCCCGATGTCCGTGTGGCTATCTAAAACACCCACCCAAATTCCTGGAACTCAAACAGAAGAACAAGTCTGGGAAATACCCCGCGCGGGTTCAAACCAGGTTCAAACCAACCAATTAGAGTAAGACATCTTGCTCAGGCCATAACCTGCTCCAATCATCTTGCGCCTCAAGCTTTGTGAATTTTTGTGGTTTTTGCCTTTATAAACTGTCTGTAACAAGCATTCGGGGTCCTGTGGCCAACTTCGGACATAGGACCCTAGCGCGCTAGCAATAAATCTCTCCGCTGTGACTTCCGGGTCGAGTGGTCTCTCGCGACGACCCCTGCCCAGGAAGGAATCTAAAAACTAGGTTCCTACAGAACCACCAGATTGTTCTCCATAGTGACTCTGCAAATTTACATTCCCACTGGGTGTTCCTCTTGCTCCATATCCTCACCAGCATTTGATATTGCCTGTCTTTTGGATAAAAGTCCAATATAGTCTCATGTTTTTGCTCACAACTGATGTCAAGGGGTTCATTAAAGAACTCAGAGTAAAGCAGGAGTCATATTTATCCACAAAGGCATTCAGTTTTGGAGTCAATTTGGCAAAGTTTCTTTTGCAAAGACGTAAAATTCTAATAGTCACTTGTGTTATTTTTAGTTTTATTTGCTCTTCATCAAAAATATTGCTCTAAAAATATGTGACTGAATTTAAAGTTAAGCAAAGCATTTCCACACTTTAGTGTAGAAAATAATATAGAATAATGTCATATAAAAATGTAGAATAATTTTATTCTCCAACTTATTTCTAGTTTGTGGCTATACATTAGTTTAGAAGTGTAATCTTTAAGCAGCCTCATTGAAGGTTCATAAAGTCGAAAATCTGGACTCATGAAATTAATTGCTGTTTCCTCCTTTCCTTGCTCATTTTAGCTATGATCCAAATAAACAATTTAAAGCTATCTGTGAAAGGATAATTATGCCAATTAGATTCAGTTGATTGTGTTCTTAAAAAATTAGAGCCCAGAAAATTAGTCTTTATATGTTGCAATTCCAATCTTTGTAATTCAAAACCGCAGTAAAAATTTCACGTAAAATGATCTTCAGAATAATTCAGTTTGTTTTGAAATATCCTTGTATTGAAAATAGGTTTAGAAACTTAGAAACCTTTAAACCTATAGACTTAGAAACTTAGAAGCTTAGAAACTTAGAGACTTAGAAATTTATAGACTTAGAAGCTCAGAGACTTAGAGACTTAGAAACTTAGAAGTTTAGAAAAGCCACACCAGGTGGCTATCTAAAAGCACCCACCCAACGACCAGGTGGCCATCTAAAGCACCCGCCTGATGTCCGTGTGGCTATCTAAAACACCCACCCATATTCCTGGAACTCAAACAGAAGAACAAGTCCGGGAAATACCCCGCGCGGGTTCAAACCAGGTTCAAACCAACCAATTAAAGTAAGACATCTCGCTCAGGCCATAACCTGCTCCAATCATCTTGCGCCTCAAGCTTTGTAAAATTTTGTGGTTTTTTGCCTTTATAAACTGTCTGTAACAAGCATTCGGGGTCCTGTGGCCAACTTCGGACATAGGACCCTAGCGCGCTAGCAATAAATCTCTCCACTGTGACTTCCGTGTCGAGTGGTCTCTCGCGACGACCCCTGCCCAGGAAGGAATCTAAAAACTAGGTTCCTACAGTATGCAGCAAAAGAAAATTGAGGGTCTAGCAGTAGATGTGTGTCTTATATGTGTTTCATAGTTTTCAGAGTTTGATTTCTGTTCATTTATCTTGAGTATTTTAATGTCATCTTTATAGGAATAGTGGACTAAAAGTCTGCAATTTTTATTAGGAGGTGATCTCTTTAATTCCCCAACCAAGCCTGGTTGGAAGTGCCAACAAGCATGGATAAATTCCAGAGTGCTTGTTTCAAAGACCCATGAAAAACACTATTCTTATCTACAACTTACCCTTTCTCTGTCTATTTCAGACAAGGACTTCTATTTGCTCCTTCCAGTATCCTGCTCACTTTTAAAAACACACTTCTGCTTCTGACCTTTGCTCTGGTATATATAACTTCTGACCCAGTTTTCATCTCCTGGCTCATAGATTGTCTCCATTCGAAGTGTGTTTATATTGAACTAAATTCCCAGGTAATTCACCTGTCAGCTTTGGCCTTTGGCAAGTAGTTTATGATCTCCCCAGTGTGACTTTTGTCAATTCAGACCACTGTGTTTAGAACTAAATTATCTCTCAGCTTTAATCTTTAACATTCTTTTTAAGACTCTATTTCATAGATCAATAGGACTGGCAAACTGAATCAAAAATGTTAATGTCATTTCAAGTCAGCAACTTGCCTGTTTTAGAGAAATTATCTGCTCTGTGGAAGGAAAATGTTCTGTTAATTGAGTTTACATAGAATATGATAATAAAGTTGACTTTGTAAATAACAGGTGCAGTCTCTACAGTGCCCTGCATTTGATACAATGACGGCTGAGGTAATAGAAAATTCAACAATAAATTGTAGTGGTTAACAGACTGAGCTCTGAATTCTCAGTATCCATCAATTGTTACTATATAATTTGGATAATTGGCTTCACCTTTTTGCATTTTAGTTTTTTCTCTATAAAATGGGTATGAAAATTGTGACTGTCAAGGATCTAATAGAAAAATTATTAACTTATTATAAAAAGTAAGCACTGAAGTGTCATCTCATTATTATCTCACCATAGATTTTGAAATTAGAGACTTGATGATTCTCTAGGCCTCTAGTGTCTTAGGATAGACTGAGGAGATTATTCCAGCTCTTCTTCTAGCAAAGGGAAAAAAAATGTTGTGTCAAAAAATACAGTCACAAACAAATATTCATTTTAGGTTCTAAAATCTAGAATACGAGAGCAGGGATATAGTCTCTTTGCAATAGAGTTACAATCTTGAGCTAACAGTATACCCAGAAGCAGAGTTTCCTCTTAGGAGTTCTAATACTTTAGAGCATCTACATTCCTAGAGGATTTGTTAAAATGCAGCTTTTGGGACCACACACAAACCCACCAAATAAGAACTTTTGTGGAAAAAAATGCATTTTCCCCCAAGAAAATGCATGTAAACAAACAACTTAGATAATCTTGAAGCAGATGGTGGATGGTTACCACATAATTGGAAAACAAGCTTCAAGGTGCTAAAACCAAAGTTCCCAAGTAGATGAGATGTCTAGGGAGGCCTAATGGGGCTATTCACTTAATTAGCCCAGCAGCATCAAAGGTTGCTCAATCATTCATACATACTTGCCAGTTTCCAAACAATTGCCTGTCAAAGTATATTGTATGGTCATTGTCCCAGATTTGATGCATTTGACTGATAGAATGCGGTGCTCAAGAAAATCACTTGAACCTGGGAGGCAGACATTGCAGGGAGCTGAGATGGCGCCACTGCACTCTAGCCTGGAGACAAAGTAGACTCCATTAAAAAAAAAAAAGAAAAAAAAATTGTGTGTCAGTTGGGCACAGTGTCTCAAATCTCTAATCCAAGCACTTTGCCAAGGCAGGAAGATCACTTGAGCCCAGGAGCTCAAGGTTGCAGTGAGCTATGATCATGCCACTGTACTCCAGCTTGGATGGCAGAGAGAAACCCTGTCTCTAAGAAATATATAGACAAATAAATTTTAAAAATTGTGTTCTATTTCAAGGTAAAACTATTCTCCTTTAATTAAAAACAAATCTTTAAATAGCTTTTATGTATGTGCATATATATGAATAATATATATACATAATATTAAGGAATAGTTAAATATATCAAAATTTATATATGTAATTAGTGAATAGTTATGAACTAGTTACAGACTAAGTTAAAGAATGGTTATAGATTTCTTGAAAGTTTTTATTCATAAATAAGTGTTGTACCCTACTCAAACAGGATGTACCCTACCCAAATTTTGATTTGCATATTGAAAAGGGTAACCCACACCAAGAGGGGATACAAAAGCTTATTACTCAAATAATGAGGCTTTCTGGGAAGGACAGTGCAGCCTCCTAAGCAGGCCCAAATGCCTTAGAAAAGCAGGGAATTGTCACTGTCTTAGCTGTTAGTGGGATCAGGGGTAGAGCTGGAGCGAGGGGTCCAGTGCACATGTACCAGGGCCTGTGGGGTTTGAACTTCATGCAGGGACCAGGAAGCACTCAGGCTTTCTCATCAGCTTCTCCAGATGTGGGGTAGAAGGGAAAGAGAGAGGAGTGCAGCTTCAAAGCTATCAGCTGTGATTTTATCTTAAATATGTAGGTGCATTGGTGAAACCTAAGGAAAGAATAATTTGAAGAAATCTGAAAAATATGCATCACATATTTCCAAATAAGTTAACTGCAATAAATAAGGCATTTCAATAAACTTTCAATATAGAGGAAGGTATAATCATTTCTTTGTTAGCCCAGATTGTTCATCATTCTTTTTAAATGTTGTACACATTTCAAAATATTTCTTACACTTGGAAGGTTCATAATATAAAACATTCCAAAAGGCATGTAAATGTTTTTTATTAGTGTAAAAAGTATAATTTATGTTTGATTATCTTAAATTACTTTATATATTTTCCACCTTTTAAAAAGTTACAGCCTTTTAACTAAACTTCTTATTTATAAATTTAACAAGTTTACTAAAGCCACATGATCATGAATCCACAAAAGACTGTATTCTAAATTTCATGGGATTTTATTAGAATTAAGAAATATGTGATTAGACTTTCTAATATTGACTCTGATCTTCTGACATAAAGAAGCTCTAACTGTGTTAGCAGAAGTTTATTCTAAAACAGAGAAAAGAGGTTGAAAAGTTCTGAGCCTACTCGTGACTTTAATGTTTCTACTTTTAGACCAGGACTGACCTTTCTCAGGCACAGGTTTATGAAGGGAACATTCACATGACATTTGGGACTTTAAAATATTAGAAACTTTCACCCTCAAGTTTATATGATTGATGGCCATACATTTCTTATTTTATAGCCAGGGTGGAATGAAAAGCAATGTTATTTTGACAGTTTGGTGGCAAAAACTCTAAAGAATGTTCTTTTTCTTAAAATAGTATGAAAGATCTATTATGTGAATATGAGATTGGTTAGTCAAATCCTGGCAACTCAAAATTATTATTTCTATTATGTAGTCATTGTGGTGTGTCCTTACCTGCTAAGACTGTTGGAATTTAAAAATATATGTTGAAAGAATATTGTGAAGCTGGAGTATGCGTGTCCTCTTTAGGTAAAGAGCAAGAATATTTCTGCTATTGAAATTCAAGTACTCATCAAGCCCAGTTCAAAATTTACTCTGTCCTTCAAATTTACCCACGTATATCTGATATATTTGATCTTACATGTATTTAATGATCTCATTATGTACCCTCCCAGAATAGCATTTAGTAACATTATGCCTTTGTTACTGTTTTCAATTTATATAACTTTCTTGAAGTTTTTTCCTGCAATGATTCAGTCTTGGATTGATATGCCCTTTAAAGTAATATAGGGCCGGGCACGGTGGTTCATGCCTGTAATCCCAGCACTTTGAGAGGCCGAGGTGGGTGGATTACAGGAGTTCAAGACCCACCTGACCAACATGGTGAAACTCTGTCTCTACTAAAAATATAAAAATTAGCTGGGCATGGTGGCGGGCATCTGTAATCCCAGCTACTCAGGAGGCTGAGGCAGGAGAATTGCTTAAACCTGGGAGGCGGAAATTGCAGTGAACTAAGGTTGCAGTGAGCCGAGATCACATCATCACACTCCAGCCTAAGCAACACAGCTAGACTCCATCTCAAAAAATAAAAATAAAAATAAAAATAGTAAAGTAACATACATTAAAATGAAGTCACAGTTTTAAAAATATTAAAAGGCAGGTGAGAAAGTAATCTCAGCCAGAAGCATATATCTCTGGGAATAAGCATATTGTTGATGAAATCTGTGTTCTATAACATGCTGACCAGAAAGGATCCATAAAGAGGGAAGTCTTCATAATGAAGTGAGTAAGACAAACCATCCTGGGAGAGTCTGTCGGACACAATCTTATGTGATTACAGAGTCCATGGCAGCAGGAAGAAAGGTTGTGTATGATCTCAAAATACCAAACATGTCTCACCAAGCCTGATCTTCTCACTACCATGAAGGGCCCAACTGCAGTGACAAGTAACGAGCCCCTAATCTGGCACAATTTCCTGGCAGTACCAGCCATGGTGGCAGGTTGTTTCCACTACCCCCTTGCATTGTTGCAGAAGCAATCATTTATACTAAGAACAGATTCATATCTCAGTTACAGATGTGCTTTTCCTGTCTGAAACACTTCTGTCAGCACCACCATTCATGATTGAACCATCACTTTGACATTCCACATGTCAAGAAACTCATTTCATGGCAAAGGGATGGTGGGGTAACCTACTGAAGGCTCAGTTATAACATCATCTGGGATATTACAGCTGTGCACTCAGAACACTCTCTTACAATATGTGAGGTATGCTTCAAACCAGAGGCCACATGTGGTGTCATCTACTCTAGAGTCATCTACCCTAGGAACAAAGGAAAAGAAAAGAAAACAGCCCTCTCATTGACAACAAGTAAACCACTTACACATATCTGTGAACTCAGTTAGTGGACCAGAAGGTTTTAGTTCATAAAAGGTTAGTGTTTCCAGTAGGGTACACATGATCCTATTAAATTGAAAGCTGAGACTACTCCTGGCAATTCTGGCCTCCTCGTGCTCCTGATTCGGCAGACAAAGTGAGAGATCACTGTATTGGCTGGTATGACAGATTCTAATTTCTCAGGGGAAATGGAGCCAGAGTTACTCAATGAAGCTAAGGAGAATATACCTGAAACTGAGAAGTCATCACTGACACACCCCTTAGTATTCCTCTTCTGAGAGTGCTAGTACATTGGAAATTTGAAAATGCCAACCTAATAAAGTCAGGACCAGCAAGGATTCAACCTATGTAAACACACAGGTTTCAGTTCACTCATCAGAAAAAGAATCTCATCTAGCTGAGATATTTATAGGTGGTAATTCTCAATCACAAGCACTAAGTACAATTATTTTATTTTTACTCAGGACAAACTTTATTGGCAAAAAAGTTAATTTATTATCAATTGGTTTTAATTACTAGTTTTTTTTTATGTATCTTAATGGATATAAAATATTTTACCATCAGATTAAACAGATAATTACTTATCTAGACATCTAATTATTACTTTTATATCTTTATCTCCTTAATCTATTTGAAATTTATTGATACATAGTTTGAGGTATTTCTTATTTTTTGTTTGTTTTTGAGACGGAGTCTTGCTCTGTCACCCAGGATGAGGTCCAGTGGCATGATCTCGGCTCACTGCAACCTCCGCCTGCTGGGTTCAAGCAATTCTCCTGTCTCAGCCTCCTGAGTAGCTAGGACTACAGGTGCGTGCCACCATGCCCGACTAACTTTTTGTATTTTTAGTAGATACGGGGTTTCACCATGCTGGCCAGGCTGGTCTTGACCTCCTGACCTCGTGATCAGCCTGCCTTGGCCTCCCAAACTGCTGGGATTACAGGTGTGAGCCACCGTGTCCAGCCTAGCTTGAGGTATTTCTAAAAATTTCTGTCAAAATAATTAATGATCCTACAACTATTATTGAATGATTTTTAATTTTAATTATTACATACAATTAAAGTTTTCTCAAAAGGCTTGAAATATAATATTTATTTTTACCAACTTTTTTGTGTTTTCAAATTTTCATTTATTTTACATACAGTGGTTCTTTGTTTTGCATGTGATAAATATATATATTATTTCAATTGCTGGTGACAAAATTTAATATAGAACTCTATGAAAAACATATTTTGACAATTGCTTAGGGATGGAAAATGATTTTTTGAGAGTATCTAGCAGGAGGGGTATGCTCTGAAGAAATAAGAAAAATAAAATTAAGGAGAGAGAATTCCTAAAAAAGAGAGTAGTAGAAAGAAGGAGAGAGGAAAATGTCAAGTAAGAGAGGAAGTCTCACATGAAAGAATAACTTGCTTGGTGGCTGAAGGTCATTCACATGGAGATTTCTTCCTTTTTAAATTCAAACATTTTTTAAATGTTTATGGCAAAGATGTTATTCTGGCTATTGAGTCATAAATCCCTCAAAAAGCTTATATTTTAGATGAGAGAAAAATAATAAATACAAAATCAAGTGAATCAGTAAGAATTTCAGACACCAATATTTAAAACATAAGATAGAGAATGATGGATATGGTTGATGCAAAAAGTGAGGCAGTGTGGTTAATGAAGAAAGACAGTCTAAAATGTTTCCATTGCTGCCCTTTTAAAGCACTCTCTCATTCCCCAACTTGTATATTCTGCTACAAATTCTAATATTTCAAGCAACAGGGATGAGTTACCTGGTTAGGCCCATATTCTTGGGCCTTTTGTCTTACAAAAGAAAAACAAGGACAGGAATTGAGGCTGAAGTAATTATGAGACACAAGTCCTGAAACTGAGAGAAAAGCAATGAACTGCCAACTAGATAGTAGTAAATAGAAGGATGACCTCAGTTGGTGTGATACATACACACACACACATACACAAACACACATGCACACACTGTATTATTTTAGTTACTCTTATATCAAGATCACACTCTTCATTTAAGTAGAATTATGATATTGATAATAGTTTCCAATTATCTGACATCTTTTGAAGGATTTTTTACTTTTTTCATATTTATCTAATTTGTCATATTTTTTAAAAACCTCTTTAGGTTTTATTGGAATTTTCTTATACTCTTAGTTACAAAATATTTTGACTGGTTTAGTCAGGACCTACATGTAACTCAAGTAGCCAAACTGAGTTGTCTTTAGAGTGACATATGAAGATTTAGTTTTTTATCTTGAAAAGATAATTAGAGGTTGCGGGGAGCAAGGCTTACACAAAGGAAAAATATGAAGAGCAGGGACTCTGTCTACTCATTAATGACCAAGATCTGATGGAAACAGGTCCTGAGATAGAGACCCAAGCAATGGTCAGAGTTGCTTTGTCATCTCCAGGGGATCACTTGTAGCCCATTGCTGTGATAAAAGCCCACGCAATGATCAACTGTGAACATCTTACTCCTCTTTGACAATCTAAATAGCTGCAGTTTATAATCATGTAGGGATAGCAACTTTGTCACTACTGTTGGTATTCTCATACAGGAGCTGACAGCTGTAAAAGAAACGAGACTCTTAAGTGTCTTTGTAACGTTAGAGAGGCAGAAGTGTATTCGGAAAAGAAAGATGGTTCCTGGAAGACACTGCAAAGTGGCTGTAAACAGAGCAATGCTCTGTGGGTATAGGTGAGGCACTCTTTTGGAAACTCCTAGAAATAATAGGAGGACCCTTAAATATGGTCTCAATTGTCTGGTAGGCAGTGCTCATTTTGGATGGTAATGAGGGACTCTAAGAATGACCATGCCAGCTGGAACAATACAAGGTAATCTTAATAATCAATAGGAAAATTGTGATTTTTTTTCCCAAAACAATATTAAGTTTTTCACAAAATGTTAACAACTTTATTAACAGTTATAAGATTATAAAGAAATGAAAAAACGTTAAACAAATATGGTTTTAGTATACTCTAAAGTAAAACTTTAGAAACATTACAGTGTTTGATTTCTTTGTTAAAAAAAAAAAAAAAAACTTGTGAAGAGTACTTTGAATAAAGATGGCTTCTTTTGTCACATGAATTACAATACCAGCAAGCATCCTCTCTATGCCTTAGTAAATAGAATTACTCCTTTTAAAATTTGAATCAGCTTCCAACATTTTATTCTGTAGCTTTTATCATCATGAAATATCTCTGAAAGTCCCTCTAATGTGAATTTTTTATCAACATTAGTTCCTTTGGGACATCTTGCCTCATTCTGTTGGTAAATTTGCTTTTGCTACATGCGTCCGCCTGCATATCTACACTAACAACAGTATTTTCAACATTCTTGAAAGCAGCCATTTTTTTTTCTGTAACTTCATTTGCATCCTATTTTAGTTTTATTTCCTCCCTTGTCATTTTTCATTTATTTGCTGCACTTTTATCTTTTTGGCCAATGGCCATTTTCTAGTTACCCACTTTTGTAAATGTCACATCGATTTTTCACTGGGAAATAAGGAGGCAACACAACTATACACTTTGCTGTCTCAGGGTGAACTGAGTAACAGATACACAGAAACTCATCACTGACAGACTATCAAAGAAGTGACAACTGTTCAGAGATTGTGATGTGCATCTGTTTCTTAGTAATGTGTGGACTGTAAGACTAACAGCAAAGTTTGTGCTTTATGTAATTACCCACAGGTAAGAGAAAAGGTAAGTAAACTATGAATTGTGTCGTTGGGGGATTGGTATTTAACTAAACTGCGGTAACTAAAATGAATGCATATTAGAACCATGCAAAGCCAGAACTGCCTGCGTATGAGTGTGTTTGTGTGAACATATTTATCTATTTTTATTTTATAGTTTAAATAATTGACCTTTATTTCTCAGACAAAATATTGTTTTTTATGCTCCCTATTTTCTTCTACATTTTGGAAATTTTCCTCAGTTTTCTCTGTTTTGTGATGAGAATTTTATTTAGAGAATTAAATTTTTTGAAAATGTATATGGTAGACTTTTTTATTATTTCAACTTTTAGATTCAAGGGATACATGTGCAGATTTGTCCCATCGGTATATTGCATGGTGTTGATACAATGAAATATTGAATCATTCCTTACAGGAAACTTACAAGTTACTTCATTTATTTAAAATTATAAAAAGCATTTCACTATTAAATTAAATAGGTATTGTGTTTTTTAAATGAATTCCTAGATAGTTTATAACATGCTATTACTTTGTGGTGACATATTTTACTTTCAGCTTTTCTAACTAGTTATTTCTGATATAGGTAAGGGTAATATTTTTGTCAATGTACTGAACACAGTACAGTAGAATTAATAGATTTTTTTAAACTTTGTTTTTTTTTTTTTTTTTGGAGACAGAGTTTTGCTGTTGTTACCCAGGCTGGAGTGCAATGGTGCAATCTCAGATCACTGCAGCCTCCACCTCCGGGTTCAAGCAATTCTCCTGTCTCAGCCTCCCAAGTAACTGGGATTATGGGCATGAGTCACCATGCCTGGCTAATTTTGTATTTTTAGTAGAGACAGGGTTTCTCCATGTTGGTCAGGCTGGTCTTGAACTCCCAGCATCAGGTTATCTGCCCACCTTGGCCTCCCAAAGTGCTGGGATTACAGGTGTGAGTCATCATGCCCAGCCTGTTTCTTATTTATCTCAAAATTAAAAAAAATACAGAAATACGTTTTTCTTTTATGTTTCCATAATTACAACTCATAAGTTACAAAATTCAAAATGTATAAATGCATATTTTTTCCTATTTTATTGTGTTGGCTATGATCTCTAGAATGATGTTTTCATGGTCCTAAATTAAGTTTAAAATTTAATATTTTATGATTAAGTTGTTAAGTCATGGTTTCTAGTTGTGGTAAGAAAAGTTTATTATTAATTTCTAAATAATACAATAAAAATAATACAGTATATCAAATGTAGATACTTTTATCCTTTGTCTCATTAATGTTATATAATTATTTGTGAGGATTTTCTAATATAACTTTCTAAGAATACTGCTTCCCCACAGTATTTTTCAGGAGAAAAAGTTGCAAGTTGGCTCAGGATGCTTCTATTCGATAAGCTCTGTCCCATGTCTATTACAATGGTTTCAGTATGTACTTGATAGGATTCCTTAATTTATAACACAGACTCAGGATTTCCTTTTTTTTTTTCTTTTTTCTTCTTCTTTTCTTTCTTTCTTTCTTTCTTTTTTTTTTTGAGACAGAGTCTCTCTCTGTTGCCAGGCTGGAGTGCAGTGGTGTAATCTTGGCCCACTGCAACCTCTGACTCCCTGGTTCAAGTGATCCTCCTGCCTCAGCCTCCCGAGTAGTTGGGATTACAGGCACACACCACCACGACCAGCTAATTTCTGTATTTTTAGTAGAGACAGGGTTACACCATGTTGGCCAGTATGGTCTTGATCTCCTGACTTCGTGATCCACCCACCTCAGCCTCCCAAAGTGCTGGGATTACAGACATGAGCCACCACACCCAGCTGCTTGGGATTTCCTTTGTGTGTTCAGAATGTAGTCATCAGAAAGGAGGAATAGAAGTAAGAAAACTTTTTTTTCCATAAAACGGTCACAACATCAGAGAGTAGTGAAAGAAAACAGGCACATTCCTCAGCCCCGGACTCAACACAAATAGGCCCAGTACAAACACATCCCACCATATATCTCTCAACTTCCTGAGCCCAGTACAAACACATCCCACTATATATCTCTCAACTTCCTGAGCCCAGTACAAACACATTCCACCATATATCTCTCAACTTCCTGAGCCCAGTACAAACACATCCCACTATATATCTCTCAACTTCCTGAGCCCAGTACAAACACATTTCTCAACTCAGAGACTAATCTCAACTTTAGAAAAACACCACCTGGAAAGTCTCCGATAAGGACACAGCCATTCGTGGTTTTACTGAAAGCGCGGAAACCAATAGAAAACTGCTAAATGTATAACTTAAAATGTTAACCAATTGTAGTGCGGTAACCAAAAGAATTCCCTTGTTCCTCTGTAACTTTACGTATCCTATTTACATTGGGCTATAAAAGGCAAGCACTCGCATTGTTCGGGGCCCTCTTGTATGCTGTGGAATGGAGGGACCAAGTTCGAACTTGCAGTAAAAGATCCTTGCCGCTTGGCTTTGACTCTGGACTCTGGTGGTCTTCTTTGGGGAACAAACGGTCTGGGCATTACAGTGGAAGAAAATAATACTAGAAAAACTAAGATAAGAAATGGCCAATACAATTGTTATGGTTTGACTCTGTGTCTCCACCCAAATCTTATATTGTAGCTCCCATAATTCCACCTGCTGTGAGGGACCCAGTGAGAGATGGTTGAATCATGGGAGCAGATCTTTCCCGTGCTATTCTAGTGATAGTGAATGGGTCTCATGAGATCTGATGGTTTTAAAAATGGAAGTTTCTCTACACAAGCTCTCTTTGCTTGCTCCTCCTTTTCTTCTGCCATGATTGTGGGGCTTCCTCAGCCACGTGGAACAGTAAGTCCATTAAACCTCTTTCTTTTGTAAATTGCCCCGTCTTGGGTAGGTCTTTATTGGCAGTGTGAAAACAGACTAATGCAGTGAAATGGTACCAGTAGAGTAGAGCGCTGCTGAAAAGATACCCCAAAATCTGGAGGTGACTTTGGAACTGGGTAACAGGCAAATATTGAAACAGTTTGGAGAGCTCAGAAAAAGGAAAATGTGGTAAAGTTTGGAACTCCCTGGAGACTTGTTGGATGGCTTTGACCAAAATGCTGATAATGATATGGACAATGAAATCCAGGGTGAAGTGGTCTCGATGGAAATAAGGAACTTGTTGGGAACAGGAGCAAAGGTGACTCATTATGTTTTAGCAAATGCATTGGTGGCATTTTGCCCCACCCTAAAGATTTTTGGAACTTGGAACTTGAGAGAGATGATTTAGGGTATCTAGTGGAAGAAATCTGTAAGCAGCTATGCATTCAAGATTTGACTTGGGTGCTGTTAAAGGCATTCAGTTTCAAAAGGGAAGCAGAGCATAAAAATTTGGAAAATTTGCAGCCTGACAATGCAATAGAAAAAAAGAAAAACATTTTCTAAGGAGAAATTCAGGCCTGCTGGAGATATTTGCATAATTTACAATGAGCGGAATGTTAATCACCAAGACAGTGGGGAAAATGTCTCCAAGGCATGTCAGAGACCTTTGTGGCAGCCCCTCCCATCACAGGCCCTGAGACCTAGGAGGAAAAAGTGGTTTCATGGGCGAGGCCCAGGGTCCTACTGCTGTGTGCAGCCTAGGAACTTAGTTCCCTGAATCCCAGTCACTTCAGCTGTGGCTGAAAGCAGCCAACATAGAGCTCGGGTTGTGGCTTCAGAGGTGCAAGCCTCAAGCCTTGCCAACTTCCACGTGGTGTTGAGCCTGTGAGTGCATAGAAGTCAGTAATTGAGGTTTGGAAACTTCCACCTAGATTTCAGAAAATGTGTGGAAATGCCTGGATGCCCATGCGGAAGTTTGCTGTAGGGGCAGGGTGCTCATGGAGAACTTCCATGAGGGGGGTCAGAGCCCCCACAAAGAGTCCCTACTGGGGCACTGCCCAGTGGAGCTGTGAGAAGCAGGCCACCATCCTCCAGACCCCAGCATGGTACATCCACTGACAGCTTGTGCCATGTGCAGGGAAAAGCCGCAGACACCTAGCACTAGCATGTGAAGGCAGCCAAGAGGGAGGCTGTAACCTGCAAAGCCACAGGAGCCAGACCTGCCCGAGACCATGGGAACCCACATCTTGCAGCAGTGTGACCTGGATGTGAGACCGGGAGTCAAAGGGGAGATCATTTTGGAGCTTTAAGATTTGACTGGCCCACTGGATTTCAGAATTGCCTGGAGCCTGTAGCCCCTTCATTTTGGCAAATGTCTCCCATTTGAAATGACTGCATTTACCCAATATTTGTACTCCCAATGTATCTAGGGAGTAACTAACTTGCATTGATTTTACAGGTTTATAGGCAGAAGGGACTTGCCTTGTCTCAGATCAGACTTTGGACTGTGGACTTTTAAGTTAATGCTGAAATGAATTGAGACTTTGCGGGACTGTTGGGACAGCATGACCGGTTTTGAAATGTGAAGATATGAGATTTGGGAAAGGCCAGTGCAGAATTATATGATTTAGCTCTGTGTCCCCACCCAAATCTCATCCTATAGCTCCCATAATTCCCATATCTTGTGAGAGGGAGCTGGTGGCAGATGATTGAATCATGGGGGCAGGTCTTTCCTGTGCTGTTCTCATGTTAGTGAATGGGTCTCACGAGAACTGATGGTTTTAAAAACGGGAGTTTCTGTTCACATGTTCTCTCTTTGCCTGCTGCCATCCACATAAGTGTGATTTGGTCCTCCTTGCCTTCTCCCGTGATGTTGTGGCCTCTCCAGCCATGTGGGACTGTAAGTCCAATAAACCTGTTTTTCTTTGTAATTTACCCAGTCCTGGGTATGTCTTAATCAGCAGTGTGAAATAGACTAATACAACAATTATTACCATACATATTAAAAAATGAACTATCTAGAAATAAGAAAAATTGGAATCTAGAAATTTTTGTCATTTATCTTCCTTTCAACATCTTAAAGTCACACTCATGAACATTTTCAAACTGTCTCCATCAATAAGTTTCACATTACATTTTACTTCTACAAACAAAATACTTTTACAATCATCATAGAAAGTACATATTCTTTTAGATTTCTTTTCTTACAATTTTGGTCACCTTTTCAACTGTTTTACATGTATATCATTGTAGAATACAAATATTAAGGGAAAAATAAGAACAATAAACACTGTTATACATTCTTGTTTTCTGTATACTTCCTTTCTCCTTTCATTTACAGGTTATTTTCGAGCCAGTTATATGAAATTTTGGTCCCTTTTAAGAAGTTCCATAACTGTAACTACACTATTCTACTAAAAATTTCATTTTAACTACCGACACCACTGACTTAACATGAATTTGGTTTTAAAGAAAACATTGTGTTTTTGTTTGTTTGTCTGTTGTTTTGTTTTATTTATTTATTTTTTTAAATCGGGTCTGCTTAATCACTCATAGCTTCTTAAGTTGGGTTAGTGATTATTCTTATTAATATATTTGCACATTTACGTATATTTTGAGGAAACGTTGAAAACAAGTATGCTACGTAATTCATAGGGTCATATGACAGCTTTAAAATGTCATGTCTTAGATATCGCCATTAAAATTCAATTCAAGTCTTCAAGAGACTTGACTAAATAAAATGAATTAAACCTAATATGGTTTGCAGATGGCTTGGCATATAGTAAATGCTCAATAAGTGGCAGCAATTATAAATAATTTAGGGTGGGAAATAATACTGTAATTCCCCTGGATATATGAGTTCCTGTAATCAGATGCAGTTTACAGTTGTGTTCTTGTCTTCTAAAAATGTTTGAGACTATTTAAAATGTAAAATCTCTTAGTAGACTTGATAGATGTTAAAAGTCACTATAGAAAGTTAAAAAGTAAAATAAATCATATTCTTAAAAATACTGAGAAAACTTTGCAGTACTATTGATTATTCTTTTTCTCTTTCTTGGCTTTAGATATATTTCTACTCAGGTAAATGTATCCTATCCATCCATTCATTCATCCAACTTTTATTAAGTGATGACAATATGATAGTACTTGGTCTAAATGATATGAGCAGGCCTGTCTGAACTTGCCTTTTTTTGGTCAGGAGTGTCCTTCAAAATAATTCAATTCTCTCTTACTCTTCATCCATGCCTCTTCCTTCATTCCTTCTTTACTGCAAAAACTTCCCTAGTAAAGAATAAATATTGATAACCTTATGTATGCCTTCTTTCAGAATATGATCTGTAAATTCTGAATTTGTCCAGCATGGCTAAATTATAAAGTTAAGATTTTGTATTTCATAAATTAATTAAATGATGTTGAAACCTTTCTGATTAAAAATCAGTACAGGTGAACGTTTTATTTCAACCTAGTACAAACATTTCTCACTTTCTTTTTCCCTTCCTCCAGTTGTACATGTCCCCTGCAAATGTGCCATTTCTCTTGTTCATTCTATTCATCTTTTATGCTGTTCATTAAAATGTTACATTTTATACCCAGTATTGTTCACACTCTACAAGGTTTTTATCACTTAGATAAAAGCAATCTACTTGATGCACAGCTGGTTTCCAGTATGATCTAATTGCTTTTGTGATATGACTAAGACACCTAATGCCACACAGAGCACTGCTGAGCTTTTTCACATATGTAAATTAAATTACTTGTAGATGAACTTGTTTTATAACATGTGTCTGAAAAGAGTTTCAGTTCATTTAGTCAGATACCTAACATCAAATCCTACTGAAAATGTGCCTGCAATGACTACATATTTTTCATTTTATATCTCATATTCCTGATTTATTTGAGTTTCTTATTACATATCTCTAATCCATAATATTTTAATGAATACAAATGTTTTAAATGTCCATACCAAATTTCATACCTTCATCTTCGTGGTTTCTATTTTCCATTCCAATGTACTAATCAAAATTTGTAATCAAAGGAGTTTAACTGAGCTATACTTTTATTTGGCTTCCATAGCTATTTTATTATTAATGTACGACATATCATTTAAAGTCCATGAATGTATAATTCAGAAAATTAGCTGTTTGGTTTTAATTTGACATCTCTCCACCATTTTCAAGATATCACATGCTGTCATCTTGCTCTAGATCATGTCTATTTTCACTTTTAAATTTAAAATTTTCAAGTTATAGATTTTTATTAAATGCCTGCATTTTTTTTACATAAGTGAAAATTGTTCAGCTTACAAGGTATTTTGGGGGTAAAAAGAGACACATGGAGTAGCAATAAAATAAAATCACAGCTCTAAAATTTTCACATAATTTCCTTAGTCTTTCATTTTAGAAATTGAGGTTTTATTTAAAAAGCATGCTTACTATATCCATGACTTTGTATTATCTTTGTCTAATGAAATATCAAGCAGAAACACGGGTCGGATGGGAACTAGTGGGAAAGGGCCATTTTACAGATAAAGCGAAATAAAACTACTGAAAAAGCACTTAGTTCTAATATTTAAAATTAAGAGCCTGCATTGTTAGTGGGAAACAAAAAAAAAAACAAAACACATTTATAGAAGTGTAAAACCCTTTCTACATAAAACTAGCTTATTTTACCCATATTTAAATGGACATATATTTCACACAATTATTCCATCCTATCAATGCAAGCATATGACATATTTGCTTGTAATTTACAAAAAATGAGGTAACTATAAGAATTGATTATTTTAGCATAAAATCACTTAATGTAAGTTTTCAAGTTTTAAGAAGTGTAAAAATGTCTGAACTATGTGTAACAATAGAATAAATTAGATACTAATGAGTATTGGAAGCAATCAGATAGTCTAAGCAACTAAAATGGAACTAAAGATAGATCAAGAATATTGGTGAGAAAGATGCACAATTACAAATTAGATAAGAACAAACTACCATAGGATACATCAAGTAGAAGTACCGGATGAGAAAGTCCAATAGGGTATAATCACCATTAAAGAGCATAGAATAAATACGTTACATTTCTGCATTCTGAATATAAAGCAAAGTTTTTAGAAATATTTAATAAATATGCAAAATGTAGCAATGACTGAAAGAATTCAGTCAACCCATATTCCAAAATATTTGCTTTATTTTAAAAATCATTTGCCAGGAACGGTGGCTCATGCCTTTAATCCCAGCCCTTTGGGAGGCTGAGGTGGGTGGATCACCTGAGGTCAGGAGTTCAAGACCAGCCTGACCAACATGGAGAAACCCCATCTCTACTAAAAATACAAAATTAACTGGGCATGGTGGTGCATGCCTGTATTCCCAGCTACTCGGGAAGCTGAGGCAGGAGAATCGCTTGAACCTGGTAGGCAGAGGTTGCGTTAAGTCGAGATTGCATCATTGCACTCCAGCCTAGGCAACAAAACTCCATCTCAAATAAATAAATAAAAACAAATAAATAAAAATGATTCACAAGAGATACCTGGGAACCAAAAATTATAGAGAACATACATGAGAATAGCAATGTTTAAAATAATCCATATAGATATTGAGATTAAACCATGTTCTAAAAATAACCCTTTCTGTGTTGAATACAACATGAGACTACTAAAGTAGTTTAAATTTGCAAGAGTGGCATAAATTTCCCATTGTATATCTAGTGATAATCTGTGAAAACAGAGAATATGGGTTAAACAAGATAGAGGTAAGTTCAGTGTAATCATAAAGCAATTAAATTATTCATCTATGTAGATACTCTCACCTCTTCTAAAGTCTCTTTTAGGACTGTAAATATATACAACATTATACAGGTAGCATTTCTTTTCAAGTTATATTTGTATGTGGTAAATATTTTACAAAATATTTTAATCAGACAGCTGAATGTTTAATTGTCCTCTAGATCAGTCCAGCATTGATCTTAAAAAGAACTGATGATGATTATGATGTGCTAGATTTCTCAGTTTACTATTGGTATGCTTTAGCTGTGTCCCCACCCAAATCTCACCTTGAATTGTAATAATCCCCATGTGTCAAGGGTGGGGCCAAGTGGAAATAACTGGATCGTGGGAGGGTTGGTGTTCTCTGATACTGTTCTTGTGGTAGTGAATAAGTCTCATGAGATCTGATGGTTTTCTAAATGGGTGTTTCCCTGCACAAGCTCTCTTGCCTGCTACCATGTAAGACGTGCCTTTCTTCTCCTTTGCCTTCAACCATGATTGAGGCCTCCCCAGCCACATGGAACTGTGAGTCCATTAAAACTCTTTTTCTTTATAAATTACACAGTCTTGGGTATGTCTTCATTAGCAGTGTGAGAACTGACTAATACATCTATTCAATTAAATAATAATAATTTTCATGTTTAATATACATAGATATGAGTGGTTTGTCAGTATAAGCAACAGAATTTTAAAAGATAAGAGCAATGACTGAATTATTACATACATTATTGCTTCAATTCTGATTTTTAAAGGCAAATAGTATTTTGGTTTATGTATAATACAGTTGTAAGTAAATCCAAAAAGCACTGAATGATGCCCCACTATAAGCACAGAGTCTTCTAATACATAGCAGACTATAAAAGAAACATCCCAGAGGCCGGGCACGGTGGCTCATGCCTGTAATCCCAGCACTTTGGGAGGCTGAGGCAGGCAGATCACGAGGTCAGGAGATCGAGGCCATCCTGGCTAACACTGTGAAACCCTGTCTCTACTAAAAATACAAAAAGTTAGCTGGGTGTGGTGGCAGGTGCCTGTAGTCCCAGCTACTCGGGAGGCTGAGGCAAGAGAATGGCGTGAACCTGGGAGGCAGAGCTTGCAGTGAGCCGAGATCGCACCACTGCACTCCAGTCTGGGCAACAGAGCGAGATTCTGTCTCCAAAAATAAAAAGAAAAGGAGAGACATCCTAGAATATTAAGGTGTATAAAATCTAGTTGAATAAGTAACATATAGTATAAAAGAGACCAGAAACTCCATGGCACAGGATCTATAATTGTATTGAATATAATGATAGAGAGAGGTGTGTGTGTGTGTGTGTGTGTGTGTGTGTGTGTGTGTTGGAGAGCTGTCAAAAAAGGCTTCTTAGATTAGTACTTGAAATGAGTAGCTTTATCAACTGAAGCAGACAGTGAAAACTGTAAAGTTCTCCTGGAAAATGAGGCAACAAAAGTAAGGCATTGGGCTATGAAGTAGCTTGGGATGTCTAGGCTAAAAGCAATTTTGTGCTGTTGAAAAAGAAAAGAGAGTCAGTCAAAATGAATTTGAGAAGGCCAGGATCCGACTCTTTTCAAGTGTGGCAGTGTATGCTATTTGAGGAGTGTAGAATTTAGGAAATGGGAAGGTTATGATAAAGTTCAAACAGAGGATAACATGCTTGTATTTAATTTTTAGCATCACAATTCTGGAATAAGTATGGAAAAGTGGACTTAGCACTTCATTTCCAGTATCTGACAGACTAAGAGTTATCCAAACAACTTTCTCCATTGACCAGAAGCTTGACATTTGGAGAATACATTAACTATTTGTATTTAACTTATGCCTAAAAATTAGAGGAAAGTTTTCTCTGGAGTCAACAGAGTGATTAGAGGTAGTTACAACGGAATCCAGCTGTGCTGCTCACCATCAGCATGTCAGAGGTATTGTTTCCTGTAGACCTTACTTGGACTTTATGGGAAGTTGTCAGGAGGTCATTTAGGAGGGTCTTCTTCCAGAGGAAGTGTCCTCAACCTAAAGAAGAGAATCACTGGAAGTATGGTAGTAAAAGAGCATTCCAGAGGCTGTGCATTGTCCTTTAAAAGTATAAGAATGCTTCTGACACTAGAGACTAACTTCCAAAAATTGGAAAATATCTCCACACACACAAAAAAACAGCTTTAAATACCCGTGAAGCCTGGAGAACTCCAATATCCAATCACAAGGCGATTGAGGCACTTTCTGTTCCACACTTTCCCACTCTCACTACAATTCCCTCTCACTCTGCTTGGACTCTGCCATGTAAGAAGTCTCACTATCCTGTGGCCTCTATGCTGGAGAGGAAACATATAAGCTCTTCAGTTAACTGCCCACCAAATTTTTAGCCAACAGCCAAGATTAATGGCAAGCCCTACAGGTGAGTCATCTAGGATACGTATCTAGCATAGTGGGCTCTAAATTACTGCAGCCTCAGCTACCATCTGACTACAATGATTGAGATATCAAATACATGAACAGTGCAGGCAAGGCTTCTCCAAATGTATGACCTATAAAATCATGCACAAAACAATATAGTTTTTTAATCACAAATTTTTCGAGGAATTTTTTTGTATATCAGTAGTAATTAGAACAAGAAATCTCTGATCATCTGGATTATTCAGGAAACATTTGCTACCCATTGATGTGAAAGTTAGTCATATGATTCACTCTGGCCAAAGAAAGGATGTGAAATGAGCTTGTACATTGGATTTTGCTTTCTTGCATCTCTGACTTTGTAATGAGAAAACAGTTGTGCCCCTTTCGATTGGACCACAGAATTAACACATTAGTAGCAGCAAAGACCCAAGTCCAAGCAGACATACAGCCTGAAACACAGCTACCTATTTGATGCAAGTCTGCAGACATTAATAGTAATTCCTTACTGTTTTATTTCAATGAGATTATGTGATGGTTAGGCAGGATTTTTGCAACAATAGTTGACTGGTAACAGAACTCAATCTGAAAACAATATACATGTATTATTTGGAGTGGAGTTGAAAATCAGATGGGGGAAAACTATGGGTCAGTTAAGGTAATGAAGCAATGATGACTTAAATCTTGTGTCAACCTTGTAGGGAAGGTTCCTACAAGAATTGTATCTACCTTTAAAATCTTACAACTTCTTCTTTGAAACAAAGGAAAGAAAGCAGTGATTCCAGAAAGTGAGACAGCTATGAAAGAGAGCTGGGTTTCTAGGATAAAAGTTATAGACTGCGCATGATCACAGGAAAATATTGACACACATTTTAAACTTACCCAGAGAAGATATTACAATTCACGGCAAGCAAAATATACTGGAGACTCTAGCTAGTGACCTCATCTACATTCCGCTAGCTATTACATTTTTCTATTGGAAAGGCACATATTGTTGTAGCTCACAGACATGAAGCCTGATCTCATGTGGACTCTCCAACCTCCTCTTTATCTTAATTAAGGCAAGAAACTCTACTCTTTCCCTACTTTTGTAAGGTCAGAATATAGGCCGCATAACCATATTCTGTAACCAGTAATTGAACACATTTGTGTTATAATTATCCAACACTAGTTTTAAAACTGACCATTAGACAGTCATAACTGTATTATGTGAGGTCTTTGCTACCATTAACAGATTGTAATTTCATTCTTTGAAAGGGTAGCTTGATTTTAAGAGTAGTTGTCCTGAGAGAACTATTTTTTTTTTTTTTTTACTTCTTAAACAAGTCTTGGGATTTTCCTATGCTAAGAAATAACAGATCCTCTCTTAAATGTGAAAGATGGCTTGAATGACCCATTTGTAAATGTTTGTGTTCAACTATAAAATACTTCCATTTGCAAGAGCTCAGATGGCTGCCTCCTGACTAATCAAAACTTAATTGTAGTAAAACTGAATATGCTAATTTTTTATTTTTGCATGTTAATTTTCATAGTAACACTACATAAATACCATGTTTTTACTTTAGGGCCTTTATACCGACAGGGACTACGAGAGGGTTAATTTGGTTTTGTTAAAATAAGTAGACCTTACCTAATAAGACTTACTGCAGTCTAAAATTTTCTATTACCTAATTTCCTTTTAAGCTCATTTATGGGCCTAATTATCAGAAAAAATACACATGTAAAAAAATTTAGTGCAGCCTAAATTTAGTGCAGGGGTCTTAAATTATATTTGGATCAATATGAAAAAGCCACAAGAGAAAAAAAGAGATGGCCCTATGATGACAATAAAGATGGTTTCAGTGTGTATTCATATTTATTATTTTGAAAACTTGGGATCATTTAATTAAGTCACCTTATCTTTTGCCTTAAATTCTTAAAAAGACAGCCATATTAATCTGGCCAAAGAATTACTTTGGAATTTTAAAAGTCTATTGATTTTTTTTCTTCTAAAATCTCTTCAATGAAATCTATCCTTGGAGAATTCTATAAAAAGAGCAAAAGATGTCTTTGCAGTCTTTCAGACTCTTGGCAGTTTAATGACTCATTGTACTTATAAATGTCTCTGATTAAGCCCTTTTATTTTTATTCTGTAATTTAATTTATAACACTACATTTCACACAAAATTTTCTCATCCCTGCTACCTGATTTACTCACCACTAAGTGTCCACTTATGCAGCTGATAGTCTCAAAAATATCAGATATGTTTTCTCTGCTTGGCCTCTGATAATTTTCTATAATACATCTGTTCTTTCAAATGAACAGTGACGTGATTTTTTTGCATATAAAATGTATTTAATATGGTGCGTGAAATCATTTAACTAAAAATCAAACTTCAGTTGCAGATGCACTGATATTGATAAATATCACTAAAGAATGACAGCAAATATTAAGTGTATCCCTTAAACACAATTTTATTTGGATCTTGTAGAGTGATGTAACATTGATGTGACTGTTCGTTTATTGGGGCATTAAAGTTTCCCAAAGCATAGTTTGTTATAGCAGATCAGAAAATGTGCAAATATGATTTTATATAGTATTCTTTTTACTGAGTGTCCAAATGTACTGAGTGTGCTTCAAACTGAAGCACGAGTTACAATAGATATGAAATTATGACACAAATTGCCAGACCAAAATATAATTTTCCAAAGAATAGCTATGAGATTTGGTTTGAAGACCAGTCAGTTCACCTATAGCTGAACCCCCTCACCTATTTTGAGAAAATAAAATAATTAAAGAAATTTCACAAAGACGTTTTCTTTGGTGAGGGCTTTTGCTTCACCTTTGAATCAGGTATATGACTCCTACTTGGAAAATCTAGAGAACAAGGAATGTTTCAGTGGCAGATCCAAGGAATACCATTGCCATGGGATAGTTCTGCACTCTAGCAGTTTTCAGACTGTTCCATAAATGTTTCCCATAAATGTTTCACACCGGGGAGCAGAAGGAAGCTGGAGCTGTGACTCTTCATACCTGGGAACTGAGGAATGGGTCACAAGTAATCAGCTACATCAAAAAACTTCAGGGGAGAGGGACCCAGCAGATATCCCTCCTGAAGGCCCGGAAGAGTTCTCTTTAACTATCTGCCAGACCCCAGAAGCTAGAAAGGACCTACAAATGAAGATTACCCCATTACTTCCCCTCCTCCCTCCCTCTATGCTGGATGTGATGGAAGACAGAATTGAAGCTAGCTGTGGAGAATCCACCTGAAACACAAAATATATTACAAGATTTCCACAATTATCATATTAGTACAAATTCATTTTAATAAACGTCAGGGCTCGGACTTAACCGGAGCTTCAAATAAATGAATAGTAATTTGCTTTTCATAAGGGTTTTGATTCAACAGCCATTGACTATTAGCTTTTGAAAAGGAGCACTATGTCTTACATGCTTGTTCTTCCCCTGATTATGCCTAACATGAAACAGATTCACCTTTAAATGTTTGGTAACTGATCCACTTGTGGAGGCAAAATGTGGTTTAGAATAATAGAACATTCAAAATGGTAAAAGTTCACATTTCTAGTTTATATACATGCTACGAGGAAGGCTATTTTCCCCAGATTCAGAAAAGGAAATCAATGTTGAGAAACTTTAATTTCCCCAAAACACATTTCTGGCAGAGCTAGAAGTGAACATTAGCTTGACTGACTTCAAAGGCTACCCCTTTTCCACCACATTGCATCAGGCATAGTGAGCCAAATTAATTAAATTACAAACCTACATATGCACGACTGTAGCGAATTAGAACAAAATCAAGCTGATTGTATAACATCCAGCTAGGTCCCCTTACAATATCTTTGATAAAACACAAAACCAAACACCAGTGTCCCTCGGAGCTTACCCATTTGATTGGCTTAAACAAAACTACGTTTTAATTTGTGTGGTTTGTTACAAAACTAAGAAAATTATGGAACTAATTTGCCTTATAATATTTGTAACAGAATCCATTCATTCACATCTGTATTCACTGATTCATTAAGTATTTGTTAGGTCAGCTATGTGCCCAGCACATAGTTCTTTTCTCTAGAATTCAACTGTGAACAAGATGAAAATCCCTCTTTTCATGTAACTTACATTTTTATGGGAGAGGCAGACAATAATCATAAATAAATAAACAAGCAAATAAGATTTTTAAGTGGAATTCAACTTAATAAAAGTCTTCCATTTAATAGATATTTTCAAAAACAGAAAATCATATTTAAATAAGTTTTAAAGCAGTTTTTTATTATATAAGGGTTAAAAGTGTTGATTCATTGATTATATATATTCAATCTTACTGAGAGAAAAGTACTAAAAGACAGTGCCTTCATATTATTCATGGATACTAAAATACTTAATATTCTTAGCAGCAATATCTTAAAAGACCACAAGATGGTGACATTACTCTATACACACAAATCTTTGACTGAAACGGTATAAACCTTCAGTTTTTCCAAAGCAGAACCTAAAGGTTTTACTATTCTAAAAACAAATATGGGATTTCAAAACCAACTGTTGCAATCATATTAAATAATGATTTTCCTATTTATATTTTTTAAAATCTATGAGCTATTTTAAAACAGCACTATGACTAAGTGAATCAACCAGAGATTTGGCAAACATTAAGGTTTCACTCTTAAAATTTGCTACTCGAATTATGGTGGCTTATCTGTTACATTCACACACAAATTTTTTTCTCATCGTGTAGTCACCTTGTTTTGGACTTCCTTTGGTTGTCCTCGATAACAAATTGTAGAGTGGTTAAGAAGTTAAGCGTATATCAAAACAACAAAATATCTTCACATCAAAAGAGATTGTTACATTGATGGTTTCTGTTTATATTAAATTACTTGTTTCAGGATGATATTTATAATTGTCATCAGCTAAGAATTCCAATTAGAAAAACATTCCAAAATAAATATGTCTCCTCATTACATCGGATGTGTTCTTTTGTCTATTTATTGAATTGTCTGCATCAACTCCACATCCTACTTCACTCCTTACCTTCTCCTCTGAATCATAGAAGAATCCCTTTCTGAGATGGTCCTAGGTCAAAATCTGACAATGGGAGACTCTCAGTTGAGATCTGCAAAGGAAAGAGATAAATCCTTTTTTTTGCAAACAAGGGATATGGATAAGTAGCAAATGAGAGGTTTGCAGCAATATCCAAAACAATTTCTGTAAATCATGCATCTCAGTGCTTACAGGCACCTGGGATCTGCAGGTTTTCCCAAGATTGTTCAGGATAATAACATTTTGTATGGGGGTTCTACAGATTTTGCATTTGAGGGTTGTAGGTAGCTGAAATCATTGCCTGCAATGTAATTTTTATAACCTCTAGCAGCAACTTTTCTGAACTTTACTCCCCAGTCCAGTTTAATGGATGCATAGACCTCTAATTTCCCGTATTACAGCCAAACTTCTTGGAATACATAAAGTGCATCTGCTTTCTGCATTTAACTCAGACTAATATACTACCATAAAACTCCAAAGAAGTAAAATGAGAACAGACCATTTGAAACTGTTTCTGTTTAAATTACCAAACTTAAGTGCATAAGATGACATAAGAATTTCAGAAGTGTAGTTATAATAATAATCACAACCAACCCTTCTGTCAAAAACAAGCAAGGGACACAGATCCATAGTGGCTGTGAATTCCTGCTGGCAGTTCTGCAAGAGAGCTTTTCTGGATGATAAGGAGTGTTCCTTGGACTCTTATGCTTGTTTCCTGGGAGTCGTCTCTCAGTCCTTATTCTTTTGATTTTATTCTCTGGGAATTGTGTTTGTTGTTGTTGTTGTTGTTGTTGTTGTTTTCTCTTCAGCTACATCTGAAAAGCAATGCTTCTTGCAAGTAGACATGTAGGAAACTTAGGCCATTGTACATCTTGAAGAGACACTCTTAATTCAGGCTGGTTGTGCTTTAGCAGTATAATCCTCTCAAACATTATTGAAATTTTGTCCATTTTATACATCTAAGTGTTGGAAATGTGCCAAGAGAAACACCCACAGTTATTTTCACAACAAGGCTCTGTCTAAAGTTATCAGGCTATCTTGGGTGAGCCAAACTCAGTCATTTTGCTTTGAGCCATTTTCTTCAACTGACACATTTACTGGGATCACGTTTATCCATTTAGAGTTTTTAATAAAGGGCATTATGAACACACCTTGAATTGAGTTTTGCTTGTAGATTGCAATTTAATCAGGCTTTGTTGCTCAGAGTATTTTTAAATGAATCTTTAACTGTTTAGATATGCAGAGTTGTGTCTTTCAGTATTGCAAGATTATCTCTAACAAATTGCATTTTCTAATTATTCAAAGCTAAAGTATGAAAATACAGCTAAACTTTTATATTGTCTGGTATCCATAAACTTTGATATACTGTCTTTAATTATAATTATCATCTTTGGAGTCTATATACAAAGGTATATTGTTTTTATTATTGAATATATTATTTTGTTTAATACTTACAACTCTGTATTTTTTCATTCCTTTTTTGTCTTATTTTACTGGCCAGCAAACTCAGTACAATAATGAATGAAAATCATGTATTCTATATTCATTCAATATGTTACAGACAAAACTATCAAAGTGCCAGCATTAGATATGAGGTTGGCAATAGGTTTTCACACAAACATTTTATAAAGAAAGTTTCTCTCTGCTCATAGTTAAAACAAAACAAAACAAAAAATTGATTGCCCAATATAAACTCAGCTTTCTCATTGATATATTATGCTTTTAAACATAGTATGATGAGAGTTTTTAAAATATTTTGTGAGGATATTTGCATTTCTATTTTAAAGTAAAATGGGCCTATGATGTTTACTTCTTGAAAAGTCCTTGTCGGGATATTGTATCAAGGTTTTGCTGCTCTCATTAATGAGTTAAAAAGCTGTCCCTCTTTTCCTATTCTATGAAACTCTTTAAGTTTGATATATTTTTTCCTTAAATGTTCAGTGCAATTCACTGGAAATGTCTTGAAATTTTTGAATTTTTGAAGATCTTACATTATGGTTTCATTCTGTATCAGTTTTTAAATTGAGATTTTCCCACCTCTTTTTATTTGTTTTGTTAAGTTCTATATTTAAATAAATGCATGTTTTATCTAACTTTCCAAATTTATTAACCTATACTTGTTCATACAATTATCTTTATAAATGAACACCCTTTGGTGATGTCTGCTTTTATGCTCTTGATATTAATTTTAAAATGTTTTCTTTCCTCTCTTTTTCCAGATCTAGTGATCTGGAGGCTTATTAAGTCTTAGTGACTTCTTTTGAACCAAATTTTGCCTTATTTGATGTTTACTAGTTTGTGTTGTCTATTTCATTAATTTAATTCATTAATAATTTTATTAATTTTTTTCACTTTTACTAATTTATTCTCTTACTTTTATTATTTTTCTTCTTTTGTTTTCTTTGAGTACATTTTGCTGTTCATTTATATTGTTGACCTTCAGGTTTTCCTCTTTTCAAATATTTCTATTTTAGATATATATTTCTGAAAGAAAGGAGTCAGAGGAAAAAGAGCTGTCAAAAATTAAGAGTGATGAGTTATGTAATAATGCTAAAGAGATCAAGTACGATAGTAAGAACTATTCAATGCACTTGATATTAAAAATTGCTGTGTATTCAGAAATATTTTAATGAGATAAATGATAATTCGATTATTGCTTCATCCATGATTAAATTCACTCCTTTTCTAGCAATCAAGCCTTGGCCCTAGATGGAAGATTCCAAAAGGTTATCAGTGGCCTCATTCAAAGCAAACCCTTGTCTCAGTAATGTTTGTTATCACCATATTTCTACTTTATTTGCACTAAATTGTTTGGCATAGAATTTTGTGATATAGAAAAGTAAATCAATATAATTTTCTGAGCATGTTGGGAATACTCTCAATAAAGCAACTCTAAATATATTTGGACTCTTTAAGTAAAAAATTTTATTTCTATGAATTAAAAATTCAGAATTATCTGTAATATTTTATGTGTGGGAATATTTGTTGACTATGTTAAATCAAATTTCTAAACATATTAGAGTTTAAAATGCAATAATATCATATTAACAATTAAAATCTAGATGAATATTTAGGCGATATGTAAAA
The DNA here is from genome assembly GCF_047675955.1 of Chlorocebus sabaeus. NCBI lineage: Eukaryota > Metazoa > Chordata > Mammalia > Primates > Cercopithecidae > Chlorocebus > Chlorocebus sabaeus. Next base: position 18,926,297 of record NC_132914.1, read on the forward strand.
ATTTTATAATGATCTATCTCTGTGATCTGAATGTGTCCTCTAAAATTCATATGTTGAAATTTGATTGCCAATGTAATGCAAATAAGTGAGGCCTTTAGGAGGTCGTTAAATCATGAGGGAAGAGTAATCATGGATGGAATTAAGGATTTTATTGAAAAATATGAGGAAGTGGGTTTGCTACCTTTTGCTCTTCTGCCATGCAATGACAGAATGTTCATGCACTTTTGCCCTTTCCAGCCCTTTCAAACTGTATTTCTTACAGTTTGATATTGGGGGGAAAAAATCTTCATTTTCTTATCTCTTGCACATGTTCACAAGACATGTATAAACATATTCATCCCTACTTTGTTGATAATAAAAGTGAGAAAGCAAGAAAAAAACACCAAAATTCTCACAAATAGAACAAAAAAATGCTAAAACTTATATACTAAAATATTTTACAGCTGCAAAAGAATTTTATGCAAACATTTAACAAGTATTTATTGATGTGCTATTGTGTGCTAGGTATTATTCTAAGTGCTGAGGACAATTAACAAAACATACACAATTTCTGTACTCTTATAATCTATGTTATAGTAAGCAAATATAGACTATATGAAGAAAAGAATAATCTGTTTATTTTTAAATGATACACAATGTAAAGAAACAAAGAAAGAAAAGAAGTACAGACTATTCTTACAATCTATGTTATGGTGAGGGAATATAGACTATATGTAAAAAGAATAGAATTTTTTTCTTTTAATGACACAATGTAGAGAAACAAAGAATGAAAGAGGTGCAGATTTGTGTGGCAGAGGTAGTGGAGGTGGCTAAATTAGAGTCCAATATTAAACCTTCACATCAATATTGGATCACAGAAACAAATTACATAAACTTAAACACAGTCTAATAATATTTATCTAAAATTTTAAGCCTGCAATATTACACATATTTATAGAACATCTATGCAAAGGAAACAGAAATATATTGTAAAAATTTGAAAGCATTTATCGGGTTAGTAAGCACTGGATTCATGAGAGTGGTTACATCTCAGAATAACAAACTGTAGGACTGGGTTTACTTAAGGAAGACTTCAATTCTATCTGGGGTGTTTAACCTCTCCTCAAACAATATTTGAAGAAATGACATAATTATTAGATACTGCTGAGTGAAAGACATTAATATATGAGTGCTTATTACATTTTCCTCTTTTGTTTCAATATTTTGGTTGTATTGTGTTATAAAATTTTTATTAGTACCATGCTCTAGCTAACTGAACTAACCAGCCAAGCTTATTTTGTAATACAAACTTTAAAAGAACTGAATTTATGTATGCAGGTTTTTGGATAGGAGTGTGATTAGAAGTTTCTACTTGTTATTATACATTTTAAAGTTTATACAAAGATATGAATTGTTATTTCATTTGCGATCTCAAATTGATTGAACTAATGAGCTTCAAGGGGAGGTAAAGGGAGAACAGACAGTCCCATATGAACAAATCAGAACATTATAACCACAGTAGCACTAAACACTTGTATAATGCATACCATGTATGGTGTACTCTTTTCATTTTACTTTTGTTAACCCCTTTAAGTCCCACTGTAGTCTATGAGGTAAATGCTACTCATGTCCCAATTTTACAGGCGAGGTCATGGCAGAGCTGTGTATGTAAAGCACTCCCTAAAATCTTTGGGAAACATTAATTGCTAAAGAATGGTCGTATTTATTATTGATATTGTCATTGTTGCTGGTGCCCAGATCATGTTTTCTTTAGCACTGATCTTTTGGTGTCAAGGCTCATTAAGGAAAACAAAGAATAATCAGACTGACAGAATTGTAAAGGAAAAATCTTTTTTCTTCACCATAAATTCCTGATAGCTCATAAAATATGTAATTTCATTTGTTTTGATACATGAAAAGAAAAAAAATGTGTTCTTCTCTTGATTCTCACTAATACCTTTCCATATGTATCAGCTCCTGCACTACTACAGCCCAGCTCTTTTGCAATCCATTCTCCACACTGCCATCAAGTAGTTTTCTATCCTGTAAATCTCATTAACACTCTTCTTTTTAAAGCCTTGCAATTGCCTACTGGATAAATGTCAAGCACTTTTTCACAGCACACAAAGGTCTCCATGAATTTGTCTCAGACTTTCTCTTCAACTTTATTGTTCATGGATACCCTTTGAAAACTTCTACATCTGACATATCAAAGTCAGAAGTACATTGCTCAAATTTGTAATGCTATTTCATAACTTCCCGCCTTGGCAAATTTTGCTCTCTCTGCCTGAAAGTTATAAACACGTCTTTCTAAACTTAGTTCAAGAGTCTCCCCTGGAAAATCTCAAAAATAGTTAATTAATTTTCTCCATTGCCACATGCTATATTTTGCATAGAAAAATATTTTGCACTAACAATACTTTTTACTCAAAATTATTGTCTATCTAAAACAATAATTCAGTTTTCATGTTATGAGAGACTATCACTATCTTTAGGAAAGAGAACGTTTATTCTCATAGGTTTAAAAAATGAAATATTTACTTTTCAAGTAAAAGAATGTCAACTTCTGCCTATATTAGGAGAAACAAAAGAGAATGTTTCAAAAAAATTATTGCTTCTCTGGCTTAACATGAGTGAGTGCTATGCACTGGTGATATAAAGATAAATAAGGAAGTCCCTTCCAATATTCTACAGTACGTAGAATGGCATTCAATTGTACTTGCATGTAACTCATGAAAACGCATGCTGTTTTTAGGACCTAACATCCATGTAAATTATGACTCCACTATATCTTCAAACAACAATAAAACATTAAGCAGTATGCACTTTCAGTCAAGTTAACTGTATGTATATTATACTCCAAGACGCTACCATACATGTAACAGTAATGGATAAATTATAAAAAGTTAAAAATTATAAAGATATCATGCAGTCAAAAAACAAAAGTGCAAGACAAGGGTGGGAACTGAGCTCATTATTTCAAGCCATGCAATTCCTTAAATTATTTCTTATGAAATGAAGCCAGATAAAATTGCCATGTTCTTCTGCTATTGAAAATTATATGAAGATGCAAAATTTTCTAGTATCACTGTTGGACAGGAAATCAGAATTTTTAATCTAAGATTTCATTCTGCACTAGAATTCCTAAACAATTGAATGCAGTCAACCAAAAACTAAAAGATGCACAGTTTACAGAAAGTGAAAAGTCTCACTCCACTGAGCCTGAAAGAAAAAATTCCAAAATAAATAATCAAATCTAACAATGAGAATAATGATCCAAAATACTAACACTTGAAAGTTGCATTCATGCCAGATAAAATGAAAATAACCAAAGTGTTTTAAAAGATAAAAACAGGAACAAGTATGTTCTGTCTGTAGAAAGCTAAATAAAAGAATTGCATCATTAAAGAATCAACTCCAAAAGTGAAACGAGGGCAATTAAAAATGACATAAAAAGTGAATAGAATGAATATCTAAAAAATCAACATATTATCTCTAGAAGAAAAACATTCAATAGAAGAGACGTGAACAAAGTCAAAAAATTAATAGAAGACAATGAAGAATTTTCTTGGTGTGCAGTAATGAGAGAGAAGTAAATTTCTAAAATATAAAGCAGCAGCTAAGAGACATAAAGGATAAATTGAGAGTCTTCAACTCCAATAGGAATCCAAGAAGCATGACCAAATGGTAGGAAATCATTTAAAGAAGCAAAAGCTCAGTGAAATACCTGAGTCTTGAGAGAAAACTTACATTCATCAGAAATTAAAAATAATCAATTATAAATGTAGATGGAGAAGAAAGTCAGATCGCCAAAAAGAAATTAGAGACAATTAGACTCTCAATATATTTATCAGCAAAAAAAAAAAAAAAAAAAAAAAAAAATACTGGGAGACAAAAGTATGATATCCTTAATGTGCCAAAGAAAAATAACTTTCCACTAAAATTTCTAATTTTGGCCACACTAACATTCAAGAAGACTGATAAAGATATTTTCAGGTATTAAAAAAGTAAGAAAATTGATAGTCCCCAAATTCACACTGAAAGACTAATTAAAATATATGCTTGCCCGGGCATGGTGGTTCATGCCTGTAATCCCTGCACTTTGGGAGGCCAAGGTGGGCAGATCATGAAGTCAGGAAATCGAGATCATCCCGGTTAACAGTGAAGCCTCATCTCTACTAAAAATACAAAAAATCAGCCGACGTGATGGCAAGTGTTTGTAGTCCCAGCTACTCAGAAGACTGATGCAGGAGAATCGCTAGAATCCGGGAGGCAGAGGTTGCAGTGAGATGAGATCACACCACTGCACTTTAGCTTGGGTGACAGAGCAAGACACTGGCTCAAAAAAAAAAAAGAAGAAAAAAAAAAGAAAAAAGTTATATATATATATGTATACCCACACACATATGTGTGTATATATCTATATGCTTATACAAGAAGAAAACAGCCAAGATAGACAGGAGTAGTCATATGAATATTATGATGTAAACTGGCAAAAGAATTAGTTATTGATTTATGAAACATAGCATAGCTAATCAGAAACTAAAAAATATAAATGATAAAACTAACATTCTAATTAGTACTACTGGGAAGGGAATGGTTCAGAGTTAACGGGATGATGTTCCTTCTGTTCTTTTTTTTTTTTTTTTTTTTTTTTTTCTGGAGACAGAGTCTTGCTCTGTCACCCAGGCTGGAGTGCAGTGGTGCGATCTCGGCTCATGGCAAGCTCCGCCTCCCAGGTTCACATCATTCTCCCGCCTCAGCCTCCCAAGCAGCTGGAACTACAGGCGTGCGCTACCATGCCTGGCTAATTTTTTGTATTTTTAGTAGAGAAGGGGTTTCACCGTGTTAGCCAAGCCAGGATGGTCTTGATCTCCTGACGTTGTGATCCGCCCGCCTCAGCCTCCCAAAGTGCTGGGATTACAGGCGTGAGCCACCGCGCCGGGCCGATGTTTCTTGTCTTTTAAAGATGGGAAAGAATAATGTTGCAAGATTTTAAATTGTGTTAAAAAACTTAGTTATATATGTACATTCCACACTTAAAGCTAAGTATTGTAATAGATAAATACTCTATCACTTCTAAAACAACAGAAGCATGAGAAAGAGAGTGAGAATACATATTCTGTCCAACCAAATTTATAAAACAAAAGAAAGTGACGAATTTAAAAAATAGAACTGGGAAATAAACACAAAATAAGTATGTGTTTGTGTGCATACACACACAAACAAATATAAACAAGTGGTATTTATTTATTTAAATAAGACAATTAAAATAAAACTTCAGGCTTAATCTGAATCAAGACATATGATAAATCTACCTAAACAAGACAATATGGTAAATGTACATCTCACTGAAAAATATTCAGCAAAAAATCCAGAAAAATAATTTTTGAAAGAGTCAATGTAAGAGCATATAACACAGATCAATTTAGAAAACTGACATATTAACCTTAAAATGAGGGTAAATTTAATGTAAAATCAGAGAAGTGAATAGACATAGCACATAACAATATAAAGCATAATTCAAACATTGTAGTGGGATCACTGGTGCTCATTGGTAGCTGGCGATCCTGTCTTTCTGGACATTGGAGTTTGTACTCCTCCCCTCCTTTGCAGTGAGTCACTCCTCTGTGATTAATTCTAATCAATGAAATGTGACACAAACCATGCAAGGTTCTTTAGTCTGGATCTCTGTCTGCTCTCATAGCTTTTTTAAAAAGTCTGGTGCGGTGGCTCATGACTGTAATTCCAGCAATTTAGGAGCCCAAGGCAGGAGGATTACTTGAACTGAGGGGTTCCAGATCAGCCTAGGTAACAGTGAGACTCTGTCTCAACAAAAAATACAAAAATGAGTCAAGTATGGTGGCATGCACCTGTTGTCCTAGCCACTCAGGAGGCTGAGTTGGGAGGATTGCTTTAGCCTGGGAATTCCAGGCTGCAGTGAGCAGTAGTCACATCACTGCACTCCAGCCTAGGTGAAGGGGCAAGACCCTGTCTCAAAAAAAAAAAAAAAAAAAAAAAAAAAGAGATAACGTTTACCCAAAATATTCAAAAGTGCAGACAATAGATAGAAACTGCATAGCGATAGATGTGGAATGCAGCTAAATAATTTTTGGTGAAAATTGTAAAATTGCAAATACATCTATTAATAAAATACGACACCCTGAAAAATTATTAAGTAGTCAACTCAAGAAGCTTGGAAAAAGAACAAGAGTAAATCTAAACTTAAAAATGAAAGGAAAACATTTAAAGCAAATAGTATAAATTAATTTAAAAGAGCAGGAGGAAGATAAAAACATTAACACCTGATTTTAAACCTTTGCTAAAATAGAGAAAAAAAGAGTTATGACACAAATAAGTTACCTCACAAATAGAAAAGAAAAAAATGTACATGTAGTACATATAGAAAGGGAAAAAATTAAGAAAATTATAAGTAGCAGGGGAATTTTAAGTGCTCTCTCCTTTCTTCCTGGACTTGCTTTAGCACTAAACGGCAGAAATAAATAGAAGAGTGATAAAGGGATATTTTATCAGTTCCTTGTGTGAAGTATGTCTAAAAGTACGCAGTAGGACTATTATTGCAATCAGTATAGCCCTGATTGTTCAAAGTGTATAAGTTCATTCTCATATACGAGTGCGTAAAACTGTGATGTTTATATACTTACGTGTAAACATTTCTCTCCTGATTATTCGTCTATATATTTGAGAATTTTTTTTATTTTTTATTTTTCTGTTTCTTTTGAGGATGGGTTTTAATTTTATAACACCTCAAATCAAATCAAATGGTACATACAAACATAAAATAAAACCAAATGGTCCATACAAATAATTTTTATTGAAAATATTTATATAGGGCCCAGCACGGTGGCTCACGCCTGTAATCTCAGCACTTTGGAAGGCCGAGGAGGGTGGATCACAAGGTCAAGAGATCGAGACCATCCTGGCCAACATGGTGAAACCCCATCTCTACTAAAAATACAAAAAGTAGCCCAGGATGGTCGCACGCACCTGTAGTCCCAGTTACTCAGGAGGCTGAGGCAAGAGAATGCTTGAGCTCAGGAGGCAGAGGTTGCAGTGAGCCAAGATCGCACCACTACACTCCAGCCTGATGACAGAGCAAGCCTCCGTCTCCAAAAAAAAAAAAAAAATTTGAATACTACCTCCTACGTGTCTCACAATATTTAATGCATGGCCAGATACAAAACACAAAACAGATGTGTTTTCATAAGTAAAAGTTGATTTCATTCTAAGACGTATCACAGTTACACTGAATTAAAGATTGAGGGGACATGTGGAAAATCCCTTTTGTCAAAAATTTTATTTTGTTAATGTTAGTATGCTAAGAGAGGAGTAGTAAAAGTAGAATCTAAACTTTAAAACATTCACTTTTCAAAGCTAAATTGGCACTAAATTCAAAACAGTTTAATATATCATATCTTCCTGCTAACATGAAAAATTCCGCTACTCTGTGGGCAAGCTAGCACTATATGAAGCTTTTCCTCTGTAGTGTTCTACAAGCACTCTAGTAAACAATAAGCTTAAGAAAGTTCCAGCTTCATGGGAGATGAGTACTATGCAAGCCCCATAATATGCTATAAACTGAATATGCATCACAGAGTTTAAGTAGTTTAACAGCTAGGCTAGATATTTAAGGCACAACGTGATGCAAGGACAAGCTTCTAGCTTTAGTTATTTATCTTTAACAAGACTGATAACAAGATGATTCAGCCAAGCAAAAAACAATGTAGAAAAAAATGGACCAAAAGAAGGTCAGGATTTCAAAATATCAGATATATATACTTATGAATAAACCAATATACTCACACTCAAATATATAATGTATAGGAAAAAAGGTAGCTATCTAAATACGGGAAGAGTAAACCACGATGATAAAGATGCATAGTATCTTTGAATCAATATATAAAATGTTACAGTTGTAAATGTCTTGGTTATTTTCAACTCAATTTAACACACATTAATAAGGCATTATCTGCCAGGCATTGTGAAATGTACTGGAGGCACATAAATATGGAATTAGACTGAGGGTAGCAGAAAGCTCCAGTCAAGTAAGGAAGATAGGTAAGTGAACAAATACAATCCGAGGGCATGATGATATCACGGCTGAAATACGCTCACAGAATTACTCAGAATAGAAACAGATTTACTTTACCTAGGACTCAGGAAGACTTCCTAAATAGATGGTATCTGATCTGTGTTCTGAAGACGGAGGGAAAAATTTTTGCAAAGACACAGGCAGGTTACAAAGCATGGTGGGGTTAGTGACCTCGGGCAGAGAGGCGTTCCACCTGGTGGGTCACAATTGTTCAAGACTCTGTGTTAATGTTTTGACCATAACCTTGGGTAAGATATAACCTTACCTGAGCTTTGAAGATCTTATCTGTTAAGAGAGGACTGCAATGCATTTAGGATAGTTTTAAGGTTTAGAAATCATGCATGTAAAAGCACATCATAAAACAATAATTAACAATAAATTAATAATAACCATAATCCATTAAGTGATTAATATTTTAAAAACTAAAATTAACACTTTTTAAATTTAATCATATATAATTCCAATTACAACCCTGTGATTCATATTATTATCATCCCCATTACAGAGGTGTAAACTGAGTGTGACTGGAGTGTGATTTGCATATAAAACTCTTGAAATTTCTTTGCTCTTAAAAGAAAATCCCAACCCATCATCCAGCCTGCAAAGCCCTCCATGAACTGCTCTGCCTACCTTCCCAGCCCTTCTCATTTTTGAACCTTGAGCCTTACCTGTGAGTGGCCTTTACACATGAGCTTCTCAGTGTACCAAGCTATTTTATGTCAGATCATCTCACCTACTGTTTCCTCTGCCTGGAATGGTCGCCTCCTCCTCTTCACTTAGCTAGTCACTTTTACTCTTAATTACAACTTCATACACACTTCCTTCTCCTTGAAGACCAAAACAGATTTATCTATTAAAATAATCTGGGATAAGGTTGGGCACAGTGGTTCATGCCTGTAATCCCAGCACTTTGGGAGGCTGAGGTGGGTAGATAACCTGGGGTCGGGAGTTCGAGACCAGCCTGACCCATATGGAGAAACCCCATCTCTACTAAAAATACAAAAATTAGCTGAGTGTGGTGGCACACGCCTGTAATCCCAGCTACTCGGGGACTAAGGCAGGAGAATCACTTGAATCTAGGAGACAGAGGTTGCAGTGAGCCGGGGTCGTGCCACTGCACTCCAGCCTGGGCAACAAGAGCAAGACTCCATCTCAAAAAAAGAGAGGAAAACAATTTGGGTAATTAATTGTTAAACATTAGCACGATCAGAATCACCTCTGCCATAATTCGATTGGGGAGGAAAATGTTAATCCTATTTTTCACTGTATCTGCAGCATCTAGCACTGTCCTTTGTTCATAGTAGAAGCTCAACAAATATTTGTTAAATAAATGAATAAATGTTTGGAAAGAGCACAGCCATGTCTAACTCCAAAAGTTGCACTCTTAAACCACAAATAATTGATTGCCTGATGCTAGTACTTGGAAGTCATTATTATTGCAATGTTTAAAGTTTGCTTATTGGAAATTTAAAATACTTTCTAGAATATCTGATAGATGAAGTTTTTATTGGCAAAAGCAGACAAGAGAAGGAAAAAATGAAGAGAAATAAAGCGAGATAGAAAAGTCACCTTCATTTAAATCTGATGACAGCAGAAATGGTCATTTAAAACAGTGCTACCTAGCAGCAGTTGAGACTTTCAGAAATAGAGATGAGGAAAAATATGGTTCAGCAACAAATAAGCAAAAGTTAGAAACATTGGCATGTAGAAGCAGGGTAAGAGGCCTCTAAGAAAATCAGGGTTCCACAATAAAGACAAATCAATAACAAGAGATACCTGTGATATTTGGTATGTGGAGTGGGGGGAAAAGAAGATGAAGAGGTGGCAGAAATAAGTGACTCAGAGTTTCTTGAAGGAGAGGATATACTATTAGACAATAAAACTACATCAGGATCTTTTTCAATAAACTAAGTTACAGAGCCTTCTCTGTGCCCATTTATCTCTCTGTACCTAAAGCTATAAATATACAAAAAGTTTTATGATATTATATCTTAGCCGTTCAGAAAATGCACATGGATGTACGTGTGTACGTGTGTGTGTATACTTGAATTTTTGAAGCAGATGTTAAATTATACTATTATATGTTGAATAGGTCAAGAAGCCTGAGGCACATATTATATGTTTTAAAAAATTTGTATTTAAAATTAAAATAAAAACACCCATGCTCAGAAATTTCAATTGGTATTCAAAAGCCCTTGTCATGTATGTGTAAAACTCAGCTCAGCCTACTGTTGAGAGAGGTTATTGTTAATGTACGTATCAACTTGAGTGAGACATGGGCTGCCAAGATAATTGGTTAAATGTTCTTGTTGGTGTGTTTGTAAGGGTGTTTCTGGATGAGATTAACTTTTGAGTAAGTAGACTGGGTAAAGCAAATTACCCTCCCCAGTGTGGGTGGACCTCATTCAATCCACTGGAAGCCTAAATAGAACAAAAGCCATGGTAAGGGGGAATTCCCTCTCTGCCTGATTGGTTTTCATGTCTTCTACACTTGGACTGAAATTTTACCATCAGCTCTCCTGGGTCTCCAGCTTGCAGACAGCAGATTGTGGGACTTCTCTGCCTTCATAACTGTGCGAGCCAAATCCCTAAAATAAATAACATAAATCTCTTTGTCTAGCTAGCTAGCTAGCTAATCCTATTAGCTCTGTTTCTCTGGAGGACCCTGGCAAATAGAGGAGCTTCATACTTAATAGCTGTGACTTTCCTGAATTCCAGGTAATCTAGAGAGGGCAAAACCACTCTGTCTTAAGGATATCTAGAGATTCTTGAACTTCCAATGCTTACCAACTCCTTGGACCAAGTGAATAAACTTATACTCAGGGTAATGCAAGATACACTCATCCCACTTTTGAAGTCCTCTCCAGTTCGGTCTCCAGATCCTTTTTTCCATTACAGCCAGCATCCTCTAATAAGTTGTGCTATTTTATCAGAGATAGTAGAAAAGCATTGTTTTGATTCTCCCCTCATTATCTATAGAGGCCTTGTCCAGTAATCTTTCAAATGTTACAAAATTTTTAATGTAATAATTTATAGATTAAGCATTTGCAAATATTTTAGTTATTAAAGTACTCTCCTGCAAGACAAGGGAAGAGAAAGATAAGCCAGCCTGGTTAACCGTAGACATCTACCCATCATTCTGGTGAGAAAATTCACCTTACATTCAAATCCAAATCCAAAGGTCTTTTATGTAATCCTGGATTTCATATACTGATACTTCATTATAGATTTTTGTCCCTATGTTTTTGAGGAATATTGGTCTATAGTATTCTTTTCTCATAACGGAACTACCTTTTCAAAAATTATAACTGAGGAAATTATAACAGTGAAAGAGATCAGACCTAACTGACTCCATCTTTCTTCTAACCTTTAAATTGTCCTTGTTCTTTCCTAGCCATAGGCCAAATTAACCTAGGGAAGGAGTTTAGTTTATAGTTTGACTCTGAAATAAAATTGATAATAGCACTTTCCCGAAAAGACCCCCTTCTTGCATTGGGACCAGTCTGCCTTCTTAAGACTAACAAATCAGCTATAAGATTAGAAATTATGGTTTAGGGCTCATGCAGCCTCTGGCTGCAAGAGTCTGAACTTCCCCAAATTGCTCCTAGGGATAACATCACTATTGCAAAACCTAAGATCAGTGTTTGAGATATTTTGCAGACCCTGCACTCAATTGATCAGCTGACACCACTCAGACAAGTAATCCGACTCAGCTGGTTCTATGATTCCACCCAGGAAGAGAAGATAGCAAGAAAACCTCATTTCAACCCCACTATGATTCTGTCTCCAATCTGACCAATCAGAACTTCCCAATTCCCAAATCCCTACCTACCAAATTATCTTTAAAAATTCCAATCCCCAAATGTTCTAGGAGACTGATTTGTGTAGTAATAAAACTCCGGTCTCCTGCACAACTGGCTCTATGTGAATTACTCCTTCTCTATTGCAATTCCTTGTCTTGATACACTGGCTCTGTCTAGGCAGTGGACAAAGTGAACCTATTGGGTGGTTACAACAATGTTTTCATCTAGTTTTGGTAATTAGGTAAACCTGGCATTATACAATGAGTTAGAAAGATTCCAATTATCTTCAGTTTATTTAACTCTTTTAAAGGATTAATCAGTAAGACTATCCATGAATGGAGTTTCTTTTGTTCCGTTTTAAACTCAAATTCAATTTCTTTAATCAGTGTAACACTATTCATTGTATGTTTCTTCTTAGTGAGTTTTTTTTTTAACAGTTTGTGTCTTTTCAAGGAATTGATCTAGTTTAAGCTTTTGAAATTATTGGTATAAAGTTGTTTATAATATTTTCTTATCAATTTGAATTACTGTAATGATTCTTTGTCTTCATTCCTAATAATGGTAATATAGAATCTCTGTATCTCTATTTCTGTCAATCTGGCTACAGATTTACCAATTTTATTAATATTTTTAAAGATGTGGCCAGGCGCAGTGGCTCACACCTATAATCCCAGCACTTTGGGAAGCTGAGGCACTTGAGGTCAGGAGTTCGAGACCAGCCTGGCCAACATGATGAAACCCTATCTCTACTAAAAATGTAAAAATTAGGCAGCTATGGTGGCACACACCTGTAATCCCAGCTATTCGAGAGGCTGAGGCAGGAGTATCACTTGAACCTAGGAGATGGAGGTTGCAGTGAGCCGAGATCATGCCACTGCACTCCAGCATGGGTGACAGAGTGAGACTCTATCTCAAAATTAAAAAAAAAAAAAGATTTTCTTACTTCTGCTTACTTCAACTTTCACTTGCTTTGCTTATTCCAATATCTTAGAAGTTAGATCATCGATTTGAGTCTTCTTTTCTTCTAAAAGTATTTTTTGCTATAAATTTTCCTCAAGACACTGCTTTAACAGAATACTACACATTTGTATATTGTATTTTCACTCGCTTCAGTTAAAAAATGTGTGATTTCCCTTGCGACATTCTAACAAAGGACAAAGTTTGTTGATTATTTCCTAAATATAGATGGTTTTCAAGATGTTTTTGTTACTAATTTCCAGTTTAATTTTATCATCCTTTGAGCTCATACTTTGTATAATTTTCATTATTTTCAAATTACTAAGGATTTTTGTAGCTCATTAAATGGTTTAGTTGGAAGTTGCATGTGTATCTGAAAGGAAGGTATATTCTGCTCTTGTTGGGTGGGGTGTCATTTAAATATCAGCTATGCCACCAGTCAGTCCCATGAACCAGATCTGTTCTCACTTCAAAGCTACAAGAGAATAAAGGCAAACAAAAGAAATTCACTTCTACTTGGGTTGCTGCTGAAGACGTTAATACTTTTCCATTTTCGGTCAGCTCTTATTTCTCGTCAGAGTTCTTAGGCAGTTATTTTTCTTTTGCTGGTATTGCAACATTCTTTTTTTTTTTTTTTTTGAGACGGAGTCTTGCTCTGTCACCCAGTCTGGAGTGCAGTGGCCGGATCTTAGCTCACTGCAAGCTCCGCCTCCCGGGTTTAGCCATTCTCCTGCCTCAGCCTCCCGAGTAGCTGGGACTACAGGCGCCCGCCACCTCACCCAGCTAGTTTTTTTTTGTATTTTTTAGTAGAGACGGGGTTTCACTGTGTTAGCCAGGATGGTCTCGATCTCCTGATCTCGTGATCCGCGCGTCTCGGCCTCCCAAAGTGCTGGGATTACAGGCTTGAGCCACCGTGCCCGGCGCAACATTCTTTTAAACTGTAAAAAAAATTAATGAAAGAAAACTAATGGCATTTTAACAATATTTTGTGAATACTAGTTACAAATCAAGCCCTAATGCAGATTACCTCATTTATTCCACATAAAAAAAGTGCCGTTATTCACTATTAATTATTTATCCCCATTTTGTAGATAATAATGTGGGTTTTAAACAATTAAATAACTTGACCAAACTCCTTCAGTTAAAATTAAAAAGAATTCAGGATTGAGCATAGGTTGCTGCCCAATAATGTCTATCTATATTCTTATTGTTAAAGCAAACTGAAATCTGGCCTGAGAAATCCTCTGTATTTCCATGCATGAGTCCCTGTAAACAAGCCATAACACATCTTAGTAGATAGGCAGACTGAAACCCTAATGAAGGAGTATGCTTTGGTAATAACAACTTAGTATCAGCCAACCCTAGCAGACATACTTCAACCACTCACAGGTAGCCGACTGTTTAAATCATTTTCAAATCAGGCAAATGCCAAGCTGTAACCAATCCAGCAGTTTCTTTACCTCACGCCTGTTTTCTGTACATTATTATCCTTTTTCTGTCCATAAATTGGCTTCAACTATGCAATATCCATGGAGTCTCTCTCAATCTGCTGTGATTCTGGGGACTGCCCAATTCACATATTATTTTCTTTTTCTGGTTCAATTAAACTCTATTACATTTGATTTGTCTAAACTTTTTCTTCAAACAGATCTGGTGTCACGAGTGGGATCCAAGGCAAAATTCCAGCAACCTCCAGGAATGCCAGGTGACCAGAAGAGGTGCCCACAGCACTAGTTGTGCTCACTGCTCCTTTGATTGCAACTGGAGGTCATAGATGACATTTCTCTAGGATTCTGACCTTCATTAATTTGTGATCTGAGCTCTGAATTTATTTGAGCAATGTTTATGAACTGGGTACAGAATCAAATTACATTTGATAATTAACTGGAAGGGATTTACTTTGAAGCCTTAGGTACTTAGGTACTCTTATTTTTGATAATGAGTTTATCTCAATCCAATGAGTCTGGGACTCCAACTTCTGGGACTTCAGCTAATTTTATATACAAAAATTATGGACCTAGAATGTGTGCATCATTAGGAAAATGGGTTAACCTTATTAGACAAAACTTAGAATCAAGATAGCCACAATGGAGGACTTTTAATTTGAATAAAATTGTTAATTTTGAGGCACATTAAGAAAAGGAGATCAAAAACCCCCACAAAATCCTTGCAATGTGTTCTTTCATTGGTATGCAGAGGCCTCTAAAAGACTAAATGAATCAAAATTTTCTCCTTGAAAAATTCTTTGCAAAAAGCAAATGAACTAACCCCAACTGTTCCTTCTCTTTATCCATTTCTGCCTGTATATTCTGACACCACTAACTTTTTTGCTAAATTACCCATTCACTCAGAAGATGATGAAAAAAAGACAAATTAGACAGATACCTAACAAAGTAAGGCCTTCTGATCAGCCAGGCCCATCTGCTGTAACCACTCTGTCTCCATGGTCTAAAACTGAGCTTAGAGCCATTGGAAAGTACTTCCCTGATCCAAGAGGAACTTCTCAAAAATTTTCTAGAAATTTAGGATCCTCATAGGAGGCTATGATCCAGGACTCCCTGACCTTTATCAATTTAATCACTTGATATTGAGGCCTGATAAAGCTTGCAAATGGATGACAGCAGCAGAATGGGATAAACCTGAGGAGGATGTTAAAAACCCTCCAAAACCTTTTTATGAGAAGAAACAAAAAGAGTTAGAAAAAATGCTAAAAACCTCTTAAATTCAATTTCTAAATTTTCCACAAAAAGTTGATCGGTCCATCATGAAAACAAAAACAGGATGAACCAGTTTCAGATTATAAACTCTGTAGAAACACTATTAGAAACATTTGTTTGTGAAACATTCTGGGCTCAAAGTTCAGCAAGGAATATTTTCTGCAGGAACAGAAATGTCATTAACTGCTCTATTTATAAGTAGATTCCATTTTGAACTTAGTAATTTAATTAAAAATATAAACTGGGATGAGAAGTTATAGATATGACTAAATTAGTGGCCTTAACTGAACATTTTGAGAGGACTCTAGAGCCAGAAAAAAACCCAAAAGATTAACAAACTTAAATCTCTTTAATTAGAACAGTTACAGGGGCTGGGACCAAACAGACCTTCCCATACAGGGGCTGGGACCAAACAGACCTTCCCATTCTCCTTTTAAAACACAACCAAGAGGTCCTAGAACAAGAAATTCTTTGCTCTAAGATATCTGCTTTATTTGCAAACAACTAGGACAGTGAAAAAGAGATTGTCCCCCTTTAGTAACAGTCCAGCCATAAGCCTCCCTTTAGGCCCAACTATTTTGCCACTAGAGGAAGCCTAAGAGACCTTTGATTTGATGATAACATTGATGCAGCTCCAAGGGATTCTGTGATAAATTGCTCCCCATTATATCCTTAAATAAACGTGGAGAAACAGAGGTTAAAATAAATGGGGAGTCATGTAAAGTCCTGATGGATACTAGAGCTATTCTATCTACAATCAATCCCACTTTAATAGGCCAAAAAATTCCTTGGAGTAGAAGGGTCGTTTCTGTGGTAGGCATTTCAAATCAAATTCAAGAGATTCCAATATCTGAAGTTGGGGCTATTTTCAGAAAAACACTCCTTTTTACTATGTGAAATCAGTCCAGTAAATTTGCTAGGGCAAGACTTACTTTCAAAGCTAAAAGGGTACATAAAATTTTTCTTAGAGGGGAGAAAAAATATTAGAGTTTCCTGAGTCTCCTGAACCAGAATTGTTATGCTGTCTACAAGCAGAAATTGATAAGAACAAAACTCAGGCTTGCAATACCCCAATCATTCAAAAATACCTGAATCTTCATGGACCTCTTCTTCAACTGATATAGGAAGAATTAAAGTGTGGAACCTATAAAAGTCCAAATAGACCATTCTACACTTTTGCTTAAATTATCACAATATCCACTAAATCCTGAAGCAATTTAAGCGCTCTCACCAATTATAGAAGATTTAATTAAACAAGGACTTATAATTTCATGCACCAGCCCTTGTAACACTCCGGTCCTACCAGTTAAAAAGCCAAATGGATAAGGTTGGAGATTTGCTAAAAATTTAGGGGGCAAGCAATCAAATTGTACTATCAAGATTTTCTGTAGTCCAAAATCCTAATACTCTATTATTTAATGTACCCACAGATGCCAAGTGGCTCACGGCAATAGATATGCTTAATCTTCTTTAGACTACTTGTTCATAAAGAGCATCAACACTTGTTTGCCTACTAGAAAACATCAGCAGTACCCCTGGGCTATAATGCCCCTGGGGTTTACCAAAGCCCCTTCCTATTTTTCATAGGCATTGCATCAGGACTTAATTACACTACAGTTTCCTTAAAATCCTACCCTCATTCAGGAGGTAGGTGACTTCTTGTTATACTCTCCCACTAAAGAGCAGAGTGCTCTGAAGTGGACTGTTTGCCTTTCACAGCAACTCTCACATAAAAGTCTCAAGGCTTTTATGGAAAAACTTCAGTTTTCAGAGAAAGATCCCACTATTTGGGACATGACTTGACGGCTAAAGGGATTTCCCTCTCACCTAAGAGGGTACAAACTATTCAGTTTTCCTCAACCTGCAACCAAAAGACAATTGAGAGTTTTTCTTGGACTTGCAGGATGTTACAGATTCTGAGTTCCGAATTTCTTCTTAATGGCCTTGTCATTGTATGAGTCCACTAAAAATGCTGTACTGGAGGCTCTACCTTGGCAAGACAGTCAGGAGCAGACTTTTAGCCAAGTGAAATTGACTTTACAACAGCCTTAAGCTTTAGAAATTCCAAATTACACTAAACCTGTTACCTTGTTCATTCATGAACGTAACTGTCAGGCATTAGGAGTTCTTAGTGAAGAACATGGGGAAAAACATAGGCCAATTGCATATTATATCCCAGAATTAGACCCAGTAGCTAAGGCATATCCTAGTTGTTTAAAAGCAGTAGCAGCAGCAGCCAAGCTGTAAAAGCTTCATCTGATCTGGTTTTAGGAAATGAACACAATTTGCAAGTCCTATATGTTGTGGAAAGTCTACTAAATTCCAACAAAACTCAATATTTTTCAGTAAGTAGACTAACATCTTATAAAATACTTCTCCAATTTCCTAATCTTTGTCTAAAATGCTCAGTACATGTAACCCTCCTACTCTATTACCTCTGCCTAACAATGATGAAGACCACAATTGTGTAAGGATAGTGTCAGAAGTAGTTACCTCTCCTGTGGACTTATGAGATGCTCCATTGGGTAATATTGAATTAAAACTTTTTATTCATGGGTTCTATGCCAAAAACTCAGAAGGAAAATATCAGGCAGGGTGTGTTGTTGCCACTTACAATAAATAAATAGGGAATGAAATTCTTCCTCAATTTAAGTCAACTCAACCTGCAGAGCGTTTTGCCCACACCCATTGCTTGTCATGTAAGTAAATACAAGTGAGTAAATCTTAATACGGATGGCAGATATGCTTTTGGAGTAATTCACAATTTAGACGTAATAAGAAAACTATGAGAGTTTCTCACTTTTAGTGGGACGCCCATCAAAAATGGACTCCAAGAAGATAAACTAATTTTTGCTATCTTGTTACCATAATAGATCACCCTTACTGACATTGAAGCTCATACCTATAGAACTGAACCTATTTTGGTTCAGGGAATGATTTATCACATTTTTATGCTAAATCAGCTAGTGCTTAAACTGTTTGGATACACAATCTGAATAAACTCCATAAGATCAATCCAAGCCAACTCCCTTGCGGTGACCTATTTAATAAGTAGTGCAATGTACCTGATTTGGAAAAACAAAATTTGTATCTTAAAAAATGTAAATTTAATGTTAAGTGCAGGCTCACAGAGGGGCCGGACAGGCTCCTGGTTCTTCCTGAGTTTTTGAAGCTTCTGTTCTTAAAAGCTCTGCATTCCACAACTTTTCATTAAACAGACAAAATAATCTAAATTATGAAGTAAGTACAGTTTAGGTGATTGTTCCAAAATTGCTAAAATGGTCTATCACAATGTTTGGCTTGTCAAACTCATAATCCTGGAAGAATAATTAAAACTTTAGGTGGAGTATTTCCACTACCTGATGGAACAAAGCACATTTACAGATGGACTCATTCAGCTGCCACCCTTAGTGAGGTATCAGTAAGTTCTTGTAATGGTTTGCAGATTTTCTGATTGGGTACAGGTCTTCCTGGGTAGGAAAGCCAATGCTATGACTGTAGCTAAGAAATTATTAGAAAACATGTTTCCTTTATGGAGCATCCTTGGAAAAATCTCCAGTGATAGGGAAACTTATTTGACTGGGTAAGTTATAAATAAGTTAAATAAGGTATTAGTCACTTTCACTTTTCTGGAAAGGGTTGAAAGAAAAAAATGGCATATTTAAACTGAAATTGGCAAAGTTAACGGAATCAATTGGGTTGCCTTGGTCAAAGTAATACCTTTGGCTTTAATGGTAATCATGTCCACTCTCACTGGAAAACATCAGTTACCCCTTATGAAATAGACACTGGAAGGTGTGTACCCCTAATAATAGAACTTCATTCATGTCCTGCTCCCCTAAACTTTGCTATGACTAAATACTGAAAGGCTTTAATGCATTATGCCAAAGTGTACTTTTACCAGGTAAAGAAAGTTTTTGAGATCCACAAACTGAGGGCAATCAAACCCTCCACAGTCTGGAACCTAGAGAATGGGTCTTCTGGAAATGCCATCAGAGGAAGGCTGCTCTTGAACTTTGTTGGAAGGGGCCATACCATGTTCTTCTCTCAACCCACACTGCAGTGACGCTTCAGGACCTTAAACATTGGATCCACATCTCACACCTCAAAAGGGTCCCTTCAGACTCCTGGAACTGTACATCTGTTGGAGATTTTAGGGTAAAGCTGACCAGGGAAATCTCTCCATAAAAGCAGATAGAATCCTAGTCATGAGCTTCTTTCTCAAGATCACAGATCAACACTTTGCTGCCAACATGAAAACTCTATGTGCTTTTTTTCTTCTTATTTTCTGTTGCTCTAATCCTTTCCTTTTCCCTACAGGAAAGTCCATGGGACCATATGCAATGGATGGCTTTAGCTCAAGATTATGCTCTAACACAAAACCATTAATTGTTGAGTTAGTGAGTTAATACCAAAAAATCAAGAAACTTACACTGATGCCAGTGCCTCTCCACATTCCCAATGACAATCACCTTGAAACTCCAAGGGAAGACTAAAAAGCTATCCTTGATATTCTAAACACTGCTGCTACTTGCTTTCCTGCATTCACTAAAAACAGCACTCTATTATATTTTAATAATCTGATTATTACCAAATATAGAAAATAAATCCAAGTGATGCCTGCAAAAGGTATGTTGTGCTTCCTGGCATCACACACTCAAGATCTGGGAATCATCTATGTGGTTACAATTATTTGCTTGGATTAAATCCAGTTGGGTCTCTTTTGACTAAATGTGGAGATATGTATATATATACATATACACATATATGCACACTAAATGTGGAGATATATATCTCCACATTTATATATATACATCTCCACATTTATGTGTGTATATATATACACACACACACATAAATGTGGAGACATACATATATAGAGGAATATATATGTATAGAGAGAGGAATATATAAATGTGTGTGTGTATATATATCCACATTTAGTGTGCATATACATATGCTCTTACACCCTAACACTTATAGGGAGCCATAGAAAAGTGAATTTCATACCGGCCCTTGTTCAGGAACTATGCAGATTTATGGGCAAACAAATCTAACTGACTCCTGCTCAAATGCAACTAGGTGACCCTCTTTTCCAATCTCTGAGGGCCCATATTGGATCTGCAGAAAATCTGCATATTTCATTTTTTAACCTCCTCTTTGGTTTGGATCTTGCTATTTGACTTAGCTCACTCCTGCTTTCGAATAGCTTTCCCTGAAAATTCTCATAATGGGCAAGTCTTACGATCAGAAGCCAACACAATCAATAACCAAAATTATCAGTAGCGTTGAAATACACAAAGATGAGCTACTTTCCACAGGGGAAAGATTCTAAGGAGGTTTCTGGGGGCTTGCTCTTGGAGTAGTGGGGTACCAGTTGTGTGAAATTTAAAGCTAATCTATAAATTGAGAAAAATTGGATTTTCAGTGTATTAGTTTGTTTTCATGATGCTAACAAGGACACACCTGAGACTGGGTAATTTATAAAGGAGACAGGTTTAATGGACTCGCAGTTCCACATAGCTGGGGAGGCCTCACAACTATGATAGAAGGCAAATGAGGAGCAAAGTCACATCTTATATGGCAGAAGGCAAGAGTGTATGTGCAAGGAAACTTCTCTTAATAAAACCATCAGATTTTATAGTGAGACTTATTCACCGTCACAAGAACAGTTAATAGTGAATAGTAAGGCTTTCACTGTCATGAGAACAGCATGAGAAAAGCCCATGATTCAATTACCTCTCACTGGTCCTTCCCATGACACATGGGAATTATGGGAGTCAAACTCCATGATTCAATTGCCTCCCACCAGGTCCCTCCCATGACACATGGGAATTATGGGAGTCAAACTCCATGATTCAATTACCTCCCACCAGGTCCCTCCCATGACACATGGGAATTATGGGAGCTACAATTCAAGACAAGATTTGGGTGGGGACACAGCCAAACCATATTGTTCAGCTACTCAAACCTCCTATGGTTTCAGGTGGGTAAAAGCCACTTTCTGAAAGATAGAAAGTAACATATGTGTTCAAAAGAAACACTTAAATATCATGCAGCTTTAGATCTTTTTACTCAAGGTAGGAGCCTATGTTTGGCATTTAACAAAACTCAGTGTTATACTTCTCTCTCCCCTGATTTTGTTACTACAGAAAACTTAATTCTTAATAAAAATGTGGCTGGTACTGCTGTTTCCTCAGACACTGCCAACAAACACATTAAAGAAACCTCCCAAGAGAAAATAACACATGAAATGTTTACAGGAACAATTAACATTTGGTTTGCAAACATCCTAAATAATGGATGGCAAGCTTGGGATTTCCAAAGGTTTCTAATCTTTTTATTTTTTCTAGTTAGGTCTCCAGGTTATTATGACTTGTGTTACCAGGGAAACAGTGAAAATGGATACCTCTTTAAATCAGACCACGTTACAACCATGGTTCTTAATCTCTATCATACTCCAAATAATGACTATGACCAATTAGACACTAATGCTATTGAACTGCCTACATTGCCTGAGCTTTGGTTTGTTTAACATGGTTTGGTTCATTTCATAAAAACTCTTGTTAAGAAATACTCCTTTGTATTTTGATGTTATCTTTTTGATAGTCATGATAATAGTCCCTCTTGTGTTCTATAGCCTCTCAAGTCTTAAATGTTTTGTGTGCAGCCATCCGTTGAGAGTTAAATGGTTTCACTTTGACTAGGTCAGCAAGAACAGAAAGAATCATTCAGCTGGTGTTTAGCTGTGACTTGTGAACTCCATGCTGACACCAAAGAGGACTTGTGAACTTCATACTAAGACTACAGAACCCTTGTGAATTTCATATTGAGACAAAATAAATCATTTACGAAGGTGACAGCGAGTAAAGTCAATGCCTAAAGTTTGGTCAGTCTCTCTAAATCTGAGCAAAAGGAGTGGATTGTTAAATCAAACTAAAATCTGGCCCGAGAAAGTATTCTTATTCTTGAGTCCTTATGGATGAACTGTCACCTAATTTAGTAGATAGGCATACTCCTAACTGAGGAGGATGCTTCTATCCCAGCAGCCATACTTTAACCACTCACAAAGAGCCAACTGTTCAAACCGTGGTCAAATAAGGCAAATGCTGAGCTATGAACAATCTGGCTGTTTCTGTACCTCACTTCCATTTTCTGTACAACACTATCATTTTTCTGTATATAAATTTGCTCTGACCACATGGCATCCTTGGAGTCTCTCTGAATCTGCTTTGATTCTGGGGGCTACCTGGTTCTCAAATCTTATTATGTTATTGTTAGTATTTTGCTTAATTAAGCCGTGTTAAATTTAAATTTTAAACTAAATTTAACATTGCTAAATTCACAACCTTTGGAAAGTTACCAGAAATCTTTCACACAACTACTCCTTAACCACTTTCACCTTCATCAGAATATAATCTTAAGCAGATATTCTTGAGCAGATATATTTGAGAACAGCTAAAAAGAGTTTTCAAAATTATTTCTAAAAACCAGTTTCTTCTTGAAAATAAGTAACATATTCCAAGTAAAATCTAATCTATCAATAGCAGTTTTAATATCATGTTCCTTCAAAGATACCTCATTAACTTTTTAAATAGTTAAATGGGGAAACAGTATGGCAACAGTGAAAATGGCATAACTTTAATGAGAGACTCATTAATACAGGCATATATTATCTATCTAAAAGGCTGATGTAAATACCAAATTCATATAAATAAAAATCACTGTCATCATTTAAATGTTGTATAAGCATAATTTTATACAGGAGTTCTCTCGTTATAAAATAGATGTGTAATACCTCTATTCACGTCCCCTACTCTTTATATAGCGATTTTGGTGTTATATCTAAAATGACAGTTTGCACTTATATTGCATCCTAAAGTGCCATATTTTCTTACTGAATAATATGGCATGTCTAAAAGCTTTAATATTTTTCCCAGTTGAGTATTTTCCTAGTTAGTATTATTTTCTAAAACACTGTTTCTCTATGATAAACACGTTATGCCATAATTGAAGAAATCCACTATCAACGTACCTCAGCTTCTAAAATATGACTCCCACTGTAAAGATGAAACTCCTTTTGTAAAGTAAGCAATAACCTTTTTATATACTTGCTTTGAAAGTTTGAATTTTTCTAAGATTTTCCTTATTTCAAGAAAAATATTCTCTTTTTTTGGTGCTCAAATTACTAAAAATATATATTTTAGGCTTTGATTCATATGGGGAGCACACTAGTTAGTTACTTCTAGCATCTGTTTGTTGCAAAGCTCAGGGTACCCTTAAGGCATACCCTTCATTAACATCGAACATAAAAACAGTTATTAAATTGAGCCACATGGCTGAGAGCAGTGGCTCATGCCTATAATCCCAGCACTTTGGGAGACCGAGGTGGGTGGATCACCTGAGGTCAGGAGTTCCAGAGCAGCCTGACCAAAGTGGAGAAACTCCGTCTCTACTAAAAATACAAAAATTAGCCGGGCGTGGTGGCGAGCACCTGTAATCTCAGTTACTTGGGAGGCTGAGGCAGGAGAAATGCTTGAATCTGGGAGGCAGAGGTTGCATCCAAGATTGTTCCATTGCACTCCAGCCTGGGCGAAAGAGTGAGACACTGTCTCAAAAAAAAAAAAAAAAAAAAAAAAAAAAATTGAGCTGCATGAATAATACGGAATCATGAATTTAAATTATTACTGATATCCAGAGAAAACGGGAATATCTTAGCCTTTAAACAAGAACTCCACTTTATTTCTAGAAAATGAAATTATTAATTTGTAAATCAGAGCTGTGCCAGGGCACAAAGCTATTCTTGGTCTTCAAACAACGCTACGGTATTTCAGAAATACTGATTTATGTTGTAGCTCCCCTCCAGAGAATCTTAAGTTTACTTCTGCAAGGCAACGAAAGCCTTTTAAATGATATGTTTGGCATTTTCTTATTTTATAAACAGGCAGAATAAAATATGTAGCAGGTCTTGAAATATGCACCTGACCTAGAATATGTGAGTAGATGGATTCATGAACTACCATCAAGCACTATAATTTAACACAGCTTCAGGGCAAAGCATGCTTTTTTAATGATGTTACCTAATTTAAACAATTTTTGTCTCAAACTGCAAATGTTCCTACTATGCTTTTTGCTACTTTGGAACTGGAATTGTACCAGATTCTGTAGGCTGCATGTCTAAAAACGTCACTGAGGTGTGGAAAATATGACTTACAATCATTTTTTATACCGTTAACCTTGCCTGTAATGCTATCTTTCTTCCCATTTCTATCAAAATTGAACTAATTGTTCAATGGTTCAATTCATTGTGAGAATATAAGGCTTATAGGGGGTTCTTAGGGTCAGAATAACCTGAGTTTTGATTACCTTTTGTCTACATGCTTGCAATGGGGAAAGTACAACCTTCGGCATCTTATTTTGCCTCTCAGAGCCTCAGTTTTCTGAGTTGGAGAGTTAAGCCCCTACTCACCATCATGAGTATGTGTCTAAAGTCTGCAAAACTTAAAATCTGATTTGCTCAGACTCATACAGCCCCAAATATCTGAATCTACTTTTCTTTTATATTTCCACCTCTTAATCATTGAAGGGGTCCCTTAGAGCAGAGCCAATCAGGAAACAAACTTTTATTTGCTTCATCCATGAATATTTAGGGCCTCTATGTTGCAGTGACTGAAATTAGATTCTTACCAGTATGCTTATATGTTACATAAAAATTATATAGCTGAACCAAACCATGGACAAAGCAAGAGGGAAGCTCACCAAATCAGGTTCCTGCATGTACTCTCCTGTTTCTCTGTCTCTTCGCTTTACCTGTTCTGATTCTCACTTGCAAAAAAGTGACTTATCCCATATGGCTGGAAACAGTCATGAATGATGCCAGAGTTCCACCCTCAGAGTTTCTTAAACTCTCGAAACCTCAGTTGACTTTCTGTTGATTGGAGTTAGTAAGAATAATAATATTTATTTAATGAAAAGAAGCAGTACGTAGAGTATCTTGTTTCTTTAGCCTGGAGAAGCTTTTTGTCTAGCAAAACTGTCACATTAAGATAAATTGAAAAATTTACTTTTGACAAAAAGAAAATAAATTCTTTGTCTTATTCTTTCTCAAAAATAAAATCTGGACATTTTTCTTTGAGATTTTAATAACATTGAGTTAAATTAAATGCTGATGTTTTAAGATGTTACTCTTATAATTGTCATTACTATATCCTATATTAATACATAAATATTCAAATCAACCCTAAAAATTTTATATACTGCAGTAGTGGAAAACTAAAATATCTACTACTGGAGAACAGAAAAGGTTTGGGTTACTTCTGCAGAAATCACAGTGAGATGTGAAAAGGCCTCAACATCTTTGCATATGAAAGCACAGACAACAATATATGGTCATTTTATCACCAAATTATTTGATGTAATATTAAATTATCAACTTTGGTATTGTCCTTTTGTTCAGAACTAGAATGTATTCATGAGCTGCACTCACATTATATTATAGAAAGATGGAATTACATATTTTAGTGAAATAAAAAATTTCCTTCTCTCTGAGTGCTTCAATCCATCACAGCTCTACACAGCTCTGAATACCTACTGAGAAAGTTGAGCTCAAAAGCACAGTGACTTGAAGAAAATATTTAAGTGGTAGTAAATATTCAAGAGAGTCTCCTAAATGACTTAGGTGGGATGGAATAGAAAAATGAGAAAGTGTAAAATGTTCTTCAGGCAACCTTGAACACATTAATTTTGTGGGTGGAGAATTAGGCTTACAACATATACATATAAATATGGATGTATATGGATAAGTCATACTCAGAGTTTCTTAAATTCAATTCTCTAAACTTCAGTTGGCTTCCTATTCCTATAGGTTGGTGCAAAAGTATTTGCAGTTTTGAACCATGAATTTTAAATCATTATATAAGAACTAGGTTCAAACACATCTTTACTAATCAAAATAGGAACCATTACAGTCAACACATTTTTGCCAAGAAATAAACTTGTTTACTCTTGTAGCATAAAAATCCATGCTTTGGGATTTGATGAACTCTTGGAAAGCATTTTCTGCATCCTGCTGGTTGTGGAAGCATTTTCCCTACAAAAACTTGTCAAGATGCTTGAAGAAGTGGTAGTCAGTTGGCGAGAGTTCAGGTGAATATAATGGATGAGGCAAAACTTTGTAGCCCAATTCATTCAACTTTTGAGGCATTGGTTGTGCACTGTGTGGTTGGGTATTGTGGAGAAGAATTTGGCCCTTTCTATTGACCAATGCCACCTGAAGACATTGTAGTTTTCGGTGCGTCTCATCAATTTGCTGAGCATACTTCCCAGGTGTAATGGTTTCACCTGGATTCAGAAAGCTGTAATGGATCAGACCAGTAGCAGACCACCAAACAGTGACCATGACCCTTTTTTTAGTGCAAATTTGGCTTTGGGGAGTACTTTGGAACTTCTTCTCAGTTCAACCCCTGAGCTGGTTATCACCAGTTGTATAAAATCCACTTTCCATTGCACATCACAATTTGATCAAGAAATAGTTCATTGTTGTTGCATAGAATAAGAGAAGATGACACTTCAAAACTGCAATTTTTAAAAAAATTTTTGCTCAGCTCATGAGACACCCACTTACCGAGCTTTTTTACCTTTCCAATTTGCTTCAAATGCTAAAAGACCACAGAATGGTCGACACCGAGTTCTTTGGCAACTTCTCCTGTAGTTGTAAGAGGATCAGCCTTGATGATGAGAAGTGTAGTGGCCAGCCATCAGAAGTTGACTATGACCAATTGAGAGCAATCATCGAAGCTGATCCTTTTACAACTACAGGAGAAGTTGGCAAAGAACTCAATGTCTATCATTCCCTGGTCTTTTAAATTAAAATCTTAAAGTTATTTTTAATGCTCATTTAGTATCTAGGTCTTTTCCAATTAAGAAAGGGTTGTGAAATATTTGTTTCTAAAATTGTGGAATTTTTCTTATTCATAAATGCTCATATCTGATAATTCAGGATTTCTTGCTTTTTAGGGTTTTACTGAAGTTTTAGGTTACTAACAATGAGAATTTTATTTAACATGTAATTCTGTATACAAAATATGCCAGAAAGGGTAATGTTATTAGTGAAAAGAAAAATAATTTTGTCTAATTCAGAAGTTAGCCAAAAGATAGTTCAAATTGCAGATAAAAACGTTATTTATGAAAGAATGTAGTAAGGAACCATTAAGTAGGAGAGAAAGATGTGGAAAAAGTTTAAATAATAAAATATTTTTTTAAAGCTGACATAGAATTGTAGACATTTGGCTAATTAACATTTTCATAGTTAAAGCTCTTAGTTTTAATTCAAGTAAAATAAGAAGTATTGTAAAAATAAATGCGTTGGCAGTTTGGCAATTTTAAAAAATATATATAGTTAAGGCTCTTATTTGGCTCTGTGAACATTTTTTTGTTCCCTGTGCATTTCTAGCAAGCCATCATTTGTTTCATTTATCTGGAATTCCTAAGCTACCTTTCTGAAGCCCACAGGAATTAATGGAGCACACTAGCCTTTAAACCTTAAACTAACTTTTTGGATTTTAAGCTTCTTGATACTTTAAGTGTGTCAAGTATGCTCTCAGAAACAGAATTTGAGTCATATTTCTCTCTCTCTACTTTCTCTTCTACTTTCTCCAACATTTGTAAACTATGGTACATACAGTGCTTCATAATCTGTCAGAAACAAAACAATTGATTCATTCCTTTTAACCCTCATCATGGGTTAAAGAGAACATTGCCAGGAGGCCTCCACTCTTCTAGGAGGGAATCATTTGTTAGGTCCTTTTTCAATGGTTTAGAGTAAAAGAAGCAATGAATAGAAATGTATCCTCCGTGATAGGCTCTATAGCAAATTCTACTGTAAAGGCTACAGTTACACAACAAACTTTGAATTCTCTTGTGAAAGTTATGATAGAATTGGCTGAACAGAAGAGTGTCTGTGCAGTTGCTGGCACTTGTGGCCTATGGAGGAACACATCAAGTGAAGATTATAGAAATTCAGTGGTAGGGGATTAACAAAGAGACTGCTTACTTAAGTGAGGAAACTCTATCTAGCTCATTCATTGATCTATTTGATTTTAGAATGTTTGGTTTATGGAGACCTTGGGTAAGGAGCTTACTCTGAACTCTTGCTATTATTCTCCCAATAGTCATAATAATAGTCTCCCTGGTGCCCTATATTCTCTCAAGGCTTTAAATGCTTGCATGCAGCCATCTCTAGAAAGTCAAATGTTCTCTCTTCAAATGGAATGACAAGAGCTGAAATAAATGTGCAACCATGAGGACACCATAACATATAATAACATGCCGAGACTGGAAACTCAAAATGATGGTAACTGAGAGTGGTGCTAAGGCCCTACATTTTGGTCACACTCTCACCTAAGTAAGAGCCTGAGCAAAAAGGGGTAATTTTTTTAAACAAAATCCTGGGACACCATGGTTTTAGACTAAGCTCATGTACTAGGCCCCAATAGACCATACCAAACCAAAAATAGAGTTGCTTCTGCTAAGACTTTAAGGAAACATATAAATTCTAGGACAGACCAGGTTTTGTTTTTTCCTCCTGCAAATCTTTATAACAAACATTCCTGAACACAGTATTAGATAGGAGTTCTAAATTTTTCCCTTCAAAGAATCAATATGTCACTATGTTCAGTTCTTTGCCTTCTACTTTTAAACATAACTTCCTCATAAAGCAACCTTTTTTGATCACCTGCTCCACTCTGACACATTCCAATTACTGGCTCCACCCTGAATCATTCCAATTACTGGCTCCACCCTGACTCATTCTGAGCACCTGCTCCACCCTTATCTGCTCCACTATGACTCTCATCAAACCACTCACCCCATCACTCTCTTTAAATTAGCCAATAGAATTAGTTTACCCTGTGCTGTCTAATCCTAGCCAACAGGGGAATGACACAGCAGCAGGGGCCACATTCGTCCCAGGGATAAGAAGCCCTTCCCCTCCCTTTTCCAAGTGGGTGCTCACCATTGCTTCATCTGTGAGGGTGCATGCTTCTATAGAAGTACATTGGCTTGCTGAGAATTAAGAAGAAAATTTTATATTTGAGTGCTATTTCTTTTGCAGCACTGAAACTTTATTTACAAGAATTTGGTGGCTCGTCTGGGATTACATTTCCCCTCTAGGGGTGGCCTCTGGTTCTCTCTTGAGGAGGCATGTCCCACCTCCTTATGGTGGCCTCAGGGGTGAGAAATCAGGACCCACCCAGTGTGAGGGATAACCTGTGCTCTCAGCAATGCAAAAAGAAACTGGCCAGCAACCAAGGGTAAAGGATCCTCAGATACTGCAGCAATGACTCTGTGCACAGACCAAGAAAGGAGAAGCCACAGGAGCCGGTAAAGTACTTCCTTGGTGGCCAAATTCTGAAGAACTGAATGTGTGTGTGTGTGTGGGAATGATCACAAACAACCCTGCTTGTGGTGTTGTTCACGTGGATGGTGACAAGTCTTACTTCTCGACGGAATGAATGGGTTCTTTCTGCGAGTGAGAAGTGTGCAAAGGACCTTAAGAGAGGGAAAGGGGGGAAACAGGTCAAACTTCTGGGACAGGCAAGGCAAGACACCCCTGGTTTGAGAAGTTGAGCCTTCCAGGGAAGACAAGGCAAGACATCCCTGGTTTGAGGGGTTGAACCTCACACAAAACCCCCCTTTTCTTTCTTTTTGGGAGAAGAAAGTATCTCCACTCCTGCTGGTCCCTCCTCTAGGGGAAGGGGAAAGAGAGGGGAAAACAGCAGCATAAGCAGTTGGCAGAGGCAGGGAAAGATCAGCAGAGAGGAAAGGGAGAGAGAGAGAGAAAGAGACGGAGTCAAAGAGAGAGGCAGAGAGAGAGAGAGGAAGAGACAGAGACAAAGAGGGAGTCAAAGAGAGACAGGAAGAGAGAGACAGAAAGTCAAACAGAGAAAGAAAGAAAGAGAGAGATAGAAGGAGTAAAGAGAAAATAGTGTACCCTATTCCTTTAAAAGCCAGGGTAAATTTAAAACCTATAATTGATAATTAAAGGTCTTCTCCATAACCCTATAACACTCCAATACCACCTTGTTGTCAGTGTAAACAAGGGCAGAGCCCGAGAGCACTGAGGCCACTGACAACCCGTAGCCTTCCTAATCAAAAATCCTTAACCCAGTAACCTGTGGATGGCCCAAATACATTGATTCTGTAGCAACAACTGCTTTGCTAACAGAAGAATGAGGCTATTCTGTTAAAAAAAAAAAAAAAAGAAAAGAAAGAAAAGATGATTCAACATTAACCACTAAAAATTCCCTTAACCCAGCAGGTTTCCTACCAGTGTATCTAAATCTGAATTAACTACTATACAAAGGTCCAACCAGACCTAGGAGGAACTCCCTTCAGGACAGGACGATAGATGGTTCCTCCCGGGTAACTGAGATAAAAAGACAAAATGGGTATGCAGTAATTGATAGGGAAACTCTTGTAGAAGCAGAGTTAGGAAAATTGCCTAATAATTGTTCTGCTCAAACATGTGAGCTGTTTGCATTCAGCCAAGCCTTAAAGTACTTACAGAACCAGGAAGGAACCATCTATACCATTTCTAAGTTAATTTGGACTAAACGAGGTCTTATTAATAGCAAAGAATAATTGAAACCCCAGACTTACAAGGTTTTCAACAAAAATAAAGTTTGCTAAAAGTTAACAGTGTAACATGTATTATCCTAACTTCTAATCTTTTGGCCTTAGGCAATCTAGTCCACAGACATGAAGGAAGTTCTCTTTAGAGAAGAATGGGGAAAAAAAGTGGGGGGAGGGGAATAATTTATATAAAAAAACAGTTATATGGTAAATTCTTGCCCTAAAATAAATAACTGGTTGTTTAAAGAAAGGGATGTTTGCAACAAGTCAGAAGGTTGAGGCATGTCGAAGATTGTTAAGTCATGAAAAAGTTATAAAAGGGAATTTATGCAAGAAATGTTGTATAATTTAAAAGTAATTAGGCCTCCTGATGGTAAAATTATTGAATAAACAGTTTATGTGCAAGGTGTGGAAGAAAAGTAAAATATACTTTTGGAAAAAGGATTTTAAGGAGGCATAAGAATGTGGATTTTTACCTACAATTAAAAGGTTAAAAAATTTTGTTTTAAAGGCTTAAGCAAGCTTTAAAATGTTAATTGTAAATGAAATTCTGTGTGTAAACCCATTGGCTACAGTTAAAGGGGTGTCATCCAGTCTTTCTGTGAACTGGACATCAAAATAAAAGCAAAACAGGTTTTTCTTGAAGCACTAACCTGCTCTTTAACAAAATTATAAAAAGTTAAAAAGAGTCTATAAAAATCTTACCTTATGGTCAGACATTAAAATTGGATAAATATATCTACAAGGTTTTATTAAAATTGAGTTTAACATTAGTAACACACTAATATAAACGTGAAATTTAGCTTATTTGGTATAAAAATCATAGGGGAAGCATTATCAAATATAAAATGGTGTTTGGCTTTCTTTGGTATAAAAGCTAATGAAAATAGATGCTAAAGAAAATTTCTCAGTAAGAAGGCACACAGACTAGAAAGTCCACTGCTGATGTCCCCACATTTAAAACAAAAGATCAATTTCTTAGAAATTATATACTTAGTTTATCTTCCACTTTCCTTTCCCTCAAAATTAGAAGTCTTTTGGCACAGGTACCAACCCTAGAATTTCCGGTAAACCAGCACCAGTCTGAAGATCACATTCTCATCAAAGGGTAGAAAGAAGGAAAATTTGAGCCAGCCTGGGAAGGACCTTGGGCTGCTAACCACCGAGACAGCTGTTTTTACAGTGGAAAGGGGATGGACTCATCACAGCCAAGTCAAGAAAGTGCCGCCCCTTTCAGAGTCATGGGCCATAGTCCCAAGGGAAAACCCTACCAAACTAAAGCTAAAAAAAATTTAACTCTCTTTCATCTATTCTATTACTCTTTCTTCTTTCCTTGCTCTATTGCTGACCATCTAGTTATTAACATAACCAAGTCAATTTTGCCTCAAACTATTGCATTTGATACTTGCCTTGTTATACCCTGTGGGGACTTGCCAAGTCAAAGACAGCTCCCTACTTAAGAAAAGTACCTCTGTAACCCCAACTCTCCTCAGACTGGGCATTAGTGAATTGGGACCATTTAATCTGGGAAGATTTCGATAAAGATTCCAGTGTCAACCAGGAATCTTGTTGCCCCAATGCAGAGCTTTTATGCCGTACTTGGTCCAACCTTCTGTGGACCACTAACGAGCAAGAATGGACTGCCCCAACCGGTTTTTGTAATTTCCTAAAACCATACATTCATTTTACCAGAAAGATAGCCCCTCCCCTGCAACTCTCAGCTAAACCAGTACAATCCTACACAGGTTATTATCACAAAACCTCAAAGTTCTTCCCCTTTTCTAGGCCACTTCTTCTTTAAGCTGGTTTTATGGTATAGGGGCTGAGGTTTCAGGGACAGACCCTATTGGATTCTTTGAAATGTGTTTCTTTGATCCCCTGCTGCCTGCACCTTCCTCTAAGCATTCTTCCAAAACCTCTCACAACGGAACAATTACTGCTCCTCCATCCAATGTTAAGACCAAGAAAGCTACCGTAGAAGTTAAAGACTTAAAACACACTTTGGCAATTAAGACAGGATACCAAGATGCAAATGCCTGGTTGGAATGGATCAAATATTCCATCTACACGTTAAACAAAAGGAATTGTTATGCTTGTGCTCATGGCAGGCCAGAGGCCCAGATTGTCCCTTCTCCACTAGGGTGGTCCTCCAGTCAACTGGGTGTGGGCTGCATAGTAGCTCTTTTCCAGGATTCTACAGCCTGGAGTAACAAGTCGTGCCAAGCTCTCTCTCTGCTATATCCTGAAGTCTGGCACCTTGCGGGTCAGCCCCAGAGGGCCATCCAGCTTCCGTCTCCCAACACTAAGTTCACTTCATGTCTCTCACAACCAGGAGGAAACCTACTGTTCCTTGGAAACATGAAGGGATGCACTGAGCTTAAGAATTCTCAAGCACTTATCAATCAGTCAGCCCCTGTTCATCCCTGAGCAGATGTGTGGTGGTATCATGGTGGACCTTTGCTGGACACTCTGCTGAATAATTGGAGTGGCACTTGTGCTTTAGTCCAGTTGGCTATCCCTTTCAACCTGGCATTTCATCAACCAGGGGAAGGAAAATAAGACATTGTAAAGCAAGAGAAGCCCCTTATGGGTCTTTCAACTCACATCTATTTAAATGGAATTGGAGTCCCATGGGTAATACCAGACCAATTTAAAGCCCAAAATCAAATAGCTGCAGAATTTGAGTCAATATTTTGGTGGGTGACAATTAATAAAAATGTAAATTGTATAAACTACATCTACTACAACCAACAGCAATTTATTAACTATACTCGAGATGCTTAGTGTAGTTAATAAATTGCTTTTGGTTGTGGTAGATGTATAGATGCTGTTAAAGGAATAGCTGAGCAATTAGGGGCTGCTAGCCAGATGGCTTGGGAAAATAGGATAGCCTTAGACATGATATTAGCAGAAAGAGGCGGCGTTTGTGTCATGATTAAAACTCAATGTTGTACCTTCATCCCAAACAACACTGCCCCTGATGGAAGTATAACAAATGCATTGTAAGGTCTCACTGCTCTGTTCAATGAGTTATCCAACAACTCACGGGTAAATGACCCCTTACAGGATGGCTAGAAAAGTGGTTCGGTAAATGGAAAAGTGTAATAGCCTCAATTCTTACCACCCTCACAGCTGTAATGGGTGTAATTATTCTTGTCAGGTGCTGTGTCATACCATGCATCCATGGGTTGGTGCAGAGGCTCATAGAAATGGCACTTATTAAAACCTCCCTTAACTATCCTCCACCTTACCTAGAGAAGATTCTTCTTTTGGAAAATCAAGGAGAACAGCTAAGCTAGGACATGTTAAAGAAGTTTGAAGAGAAAGAGCTGTAAGGAAAATGCAAGAGGAGAGAATTATTAGATATGAGTTCTAAATTTCTCTACAAAGAATCAACATGTAGTATGTTCAATTCTTTGCCTCCTACTTTTAAACTTAACTTCCTCGTAAAGCAAACTTTTTCGATCACCTGCTCTACCCTGACTCATTCCAATTACTGGCTCTGCCCTGACTCATTCTGATCACCTGCTCCACCCTTATCTGCTCACCCTGACTCCCACCAAACCACTCATCCTGTCCCTCTCTTCAAATTAGCCAGTTGGAATTAGTTTAGCCTGTGCAGTCTAACCCTAGCCAATAGGGGAACAACACAGCAGCAGGGGCCAGGTGCCTCAGGGATAAGAAGCCCTTCTCCTCCTTTGTCCAAGTGTGCGCTCACCATTGCTCCATCTGTAAGGGCACACCCTTCTATAGAAGTACATTGCTTTGCTGAGAATTAAAAAGAAAATTTCATATTCAAGTGCGATTTCTTTTGTGAAACCAAAACTTCATAACAATAGATATGCACCCCTTGAAGTTTCCATTAAATCTTTTAACCAAATTCATTTCCTTTCACCTGGAGACCATCAAGCTTCAGATGATCATGCAACAAAGGTTCCAGCTAGTTCCAAGTGAAAACACCACCCTGGCCTTCAAGAAACTACCCTGCCTCCACTAAACAGAGCAGGGTGAGAATTCTGTGATACCCAATAGGTTAGCCAGCATGAAGCAGTTACAGAGGAAAGGCCATCGGTCCCACTGCCTCGTGAAAAGATTTATAGGGATTACATCTCTCAGGGGGAAATGAGGTAGGAAAATATGGTCTGAAGACAGGGAATGCAAGGTAGATTCACACTTTAGCTATGACAGGAAATATCCTCTCCATAGGGCATACACTGAGTAAATGACTTTGTAACTTTACTTCATCCTCTTCATTTACATAGGGTGTACACCAAGTAATCAATGGAATCCTCTAGAGGGTATATGTGTAATGTAGCCCTTGAACCCGTATGGTTGGACCTGCCCCCACAGTGTGGAGTGTATTTTCATTTTCAATAACTTTCTGCTTTTGTTGCTTCATTCTTTCTTTGCTTTGTTTGTGCATTTTGTCTAATTCTTTAAGATGCCAAGAACCTGGACACCCTCCACCAGTGACAGTATAACATAACCACATTTATTTAAGAGCATATTCCAATATCAAATGGCAAATTTCAACAATGCAAAAACCACAATAACTTTTGCACCAACTCCTAATTGGCATTAATAGGAAGATATATATGTATTTCTATAGACCAAGGAAACACAAAAGCTACAAGCAGTTGATTTTATGTCAGATGATCCAACATACAGTAAAGAAAGACACTAAAATGAGAAGAAATAAGATTATAGCAAAAAAGTCTTTGATTTTCATAAGATTTGACTTTTTAAGCCCACCAGTGACATTCTATAACTGTGGTGCAAGATTCTAAATTAATGTCTTTTATCTGAGTATTTGATTGCACTTGGATTTTCAGTTTCATCTCTGATATAGAAGGAGAATGCAAGTTGTAACTGATGTCTTAAAAAAAAAAAAAAGAAGAAGAAAAGAAGAAGAAAGAAGGACGAAGGAAGAAGGAAGAAGAAAGCCAGATAAGCTGAAAATCCATTACTTGGATAAAATAGTAAGTTGAGGTTGCAGGGAAAACATTCACACTAAAATCTGGAAGGACAGGTAAATCTAAAGAGACACAGTCAAAATCTATGTACATGGAACAGAAGCTGGGATCATACATTGGTAAAATACTTTCATTGTAATTTTTACAAATTGCTAGACACTGAATGTAGAGTGGAAAAACTTCTGGGAGCTACAGTCTTGGGAGACCTACAAACTTGAGTTCTCACTGTGAAGATCAAAAGAAGGTTTCTGGGCTGGTTCTGTTGGGTGGTGGAGGTTGGGAGGGAGAGGGGCAGGCAATGGCGGGAGAAGAGAAACCACTGTGAAACATGTTCAGAACCTTCTCCATATCAAAGTCTAACTCTATAGGAAAAAGACTTTGCCAGAGCCTAATTCCTCTTACCACTTCTTCTTCTAGCCCTCCTATTTCATCTAAGTTACAGGGAGCTTGGGGGTGGGGGTGTGGCGGTATGAACAGGGGTCAGGGCTTGAAGGGTATACATTGAAAATAATACACATAGGAAAGCAAGTAGGAACACAGGAAAAGAAAATGGTACCATTGGAAGAATACTTAGAAGGTCACAGCCCAGATACACAGACTCACTAAAACACAGATATATAACCTGAAGATTATAAAATGCAAAAGGAAAAAAGAATGAACAAAACAAAACAGAACATACAAGAAATGTGAGGTGGGACACAATTGTTCATGCCTGTAATCCCAGCATTTTGAGAGTCTGAGACAGGAGAATCACTTGAGGCCAGAAGTTCAATAACAGCCTAGACAACAGAGCAAGACCACGTCTCTACAAAAAATATAAATAAATAAAAAATAAATTAGTTCAGCATGGTGGTGCATGCCTGTTGTCTTAGCTACTCTTGAGGCTGAGGAGGGAGGACCTCTTGAGCTCAAGAGTTCAAGGCTGCAGTAAGCTATGATTGTACCACTGCACTCCAGCCTAGGTGACAAAGCGAGATCCTGTCTCAAGAAAAAGAAAACAAACAAAACAAAGAAATGTGGAACTGTATAAAAAGTTATAAAATACATCTAATTTAAATATCAGAGGAGAAGAGTAAAAGAGAAAGGAGTAGAGAAAATACTTGAATTCTTATAGTAACAATGGTCAAGAATTTTCAAAAATTAACAACAGACATTAAACACAAATCCACAGAACTCAGAACACAAAACAGGATAAATACCGAACCTAGCCATATCATATTCAAATTGTATAAAACCAGAGAAGAGGAAAAATCTTGACAGAACCCAGTTTGCAGTGGGGCGATGAGATGAGTTTCAGATGAGAACTCTTCTGTAATTGTTACACTGTTCCTACAAAGGCACCTTATACTGTTCCTCTATAGGCCTCTCATCTGAAACCAGGCAAGTAAGAAGAGAATAACATGAAGTACTTAAAATATTGAAAAAAAAAATCTAGAATTCAATAAGCAGTAAAGTTGTCTTTTAAAATGAAAGAAAAAATAAATATTTTTTTGAAAACAAAAATTGAGGTATTTATCACCAGCAGATGTGCCTTGCAAGCAATGTTCAAAGAAGTTCCTGAGGGAGAAGAAAATAATATAGGCCTGAAATTTGGATTCTCATAAAGAAAGGAAGAGTATTGGATAAGGAATAAATGAAAAATAAAATCTCTTATTTTTCATATTCAAACCTAAAATATTGCCATTTGCTTAAAGTAATAGTAGTAATGATGAATTGTATGACTATAGTCAATAGATAAGTGAAGCACATGAGAAAAATATCACAAAGAGTGGAATGGTAGAATTGGTAACACTCTGGTATAAGGTAGACACATGAGGCAATATAGTGTTATTTAAAGGTGGACTTATGTTAATTTAAAAAGTATATTGTAAACTCTAGGGAAACCATGAAAAATTCTTAAGTATAATTGACAGAACTAAAAGGAGAAATAGACAAATTTATTATAGTTGGAGTCTTCAAAGTTCCTTTTATCAGTAATAAACAGATCAAACAGACAGAAAATCAGTAGATAGATGGAGACAGAGAAAGAGAGGGGGAGAGAGACAGGGATAATATGCTATAGTGGCTCTACCACTTACTAGCTTTGCTGTAATAGTTATGTGATTTCCTATTATCTAAAGTTCAGTCTTGCTTTCATAAAATAGGAATCATAGCAGTACCTAATGATGTGTAGGGTCATTTGAGGGCTAAGTAAAATATTCTGGGTAAACTACTTACCGGAGTGCTTGACACATAGTCAATTCTCAATGAAATATAACATCAGTATTCATATAAATGAATTTTATAAATTTAATCCTAAAAATAAATGTCATTAATAATTGCTAACCTAAAAGCACTTATAACATTTTTCTATTCTCTTTTCAGCTTTATAACATTAGACTATTCAAGTTGCTCTGCTAGGCCCTTTCCTAAGAAGAATTAAAACACATGAGAAGAAAATAAATAAATGAGACAAAATATGAATAACTAATACCTAAAATAGTTATTTGCGTTTAAGAACATGAAAGAAAAAATTATTTTGAAATAGATTGTTTTGCTTTAGAGTACTAATATTAGAAAGTTTCCAAATATAACCTTAAAAATGAATGAATATGAATTGCAAGTAACCTTCAAAATGTATATCTTTGCATCTTATCAGGATAATAAATAAATATTATTTAGAATTTAAGGAAAGTATTTTTCACAATAATTTAAAGAGGAATTTCTGTTGGATTTATTCTTTAAACCCAAAATTTAACTGAAGTGTTTTTGAAAAATTTTGTAACACCATAAATTTTAGCCTAATTAAACCTCTTAAGGGGAAATACAAATAATACTTCAAGGAAAATGGTATCTCTTCTTAGCTTGGATATTTATTTTCAGAAGTTTGCTTACAGTATGAAAAGGTAAGACAATGTTATGTGTCAAGCAAATGAACTTACACTTGAACACATTACTTACAGTTAAAACACAATAGGTATTATTTAAGCAATTGTAAACTTGTTTCAGTAAAATTTAATGAAGTTTTATTTTAAGATGCCAAAAATATTTAAACTGAATGTTTTTTTAATTCTCTGCCTCAAAGTCAGATATATAATAGAAATAATGTAATAAGGGGAAATAAATATCAAATATCACATTTGAATATTCACTTTGGATTAGTATTTCATAAATATATTTTTAAACTCATATAATTAATGAAATTTTCAAAATACATTTATTCCTTATTTTTATACTAAGTCGAGTAATGTACTCTCACAACATAATGTTAACGAAGTAAGTGTATTTTGATAAAGACTATAGTAATCAAAAAATTTATTTTAGTAATGTCTGCAGTGCCTAAAGGTGTAAAAAAATTGGTTATTACTGCATCAATATAAGAATTGATAAGTTATATTTATGATCAAGCTGTTAGAAATATATTGACTTAGGTCTTTTTCTCATAAATTCCTAGTAAACGTTCTTAAAAATAGCAAATTCCTTTTAGTTTCTCTAAAATTTAACACTTCAAATGATATATTTGCCTTTCATTTGCTGGCATCATGGTGTAT
Organism: Chlorocebus sabaeus; assembly: GCF_047675955.1. NCBI lineage: Eukaryota > Metazoa > Chordata > Mammalia > Primates > Cercopithecidae > Chlorocebus > Chlorocebus sabaeus. Next base: position 18,965,999 of record NC_132914.1, read on the forward strand.
AATTCCTTTTCACTTTCATTTAAAATCCTGACAGCCTCACCAGGATTCTTGCTCAAGATCAGAAATAAAAGGCTTAGAAAATCATTATATTGTCAGAGCCCACACAAAAGGTAAAACGGAGCAAGCTTGTTGTGAATGATGGAAATACCAGTGGGATATTTGTCTATGAACCAGAATTCTCAAAAAGTATCAAATATGATTTGTCCTTCAAAACCATTTTCTCTTTTGAGAGAAAAACAAACCAAATAAAGAGTTAGATAAGTTTGATCTTCACTAGTAAGTTAAAAGAAACCATTTCTATTATCTTCTATTTGAAGAACTATAATAATACAATTGAATAGTTGTATTTCTGAATAGACTGAAGGCCATGCTTGAAATACGTGTTTCTCTCCAATGACCAATGCTTTGTTTGCTGGGTGAATGTCCTGAAACAAAGACAAAATAAAATATAACTTTTACAACAAATAGAATTTTTAGAGTTCTATATTGAACACACAAAACCATACATATTAACAAGAACATAACAATAACAAAATAGTAACTTTTTAGCTTCAAGTGGAATTTTTGAGTAAAAAGTGCATTTTTAAAATTTACTAGATATTATCAAATTATTTACCAAATTGTACCAGTTATACTCCCATTATCATGGTTTAGAAATCTGTGTTTCTCCATAATTCTACTAAAGCTTAGTGTTAGCAAATATTTTCACTTTTGCCTTTCTAGTGAGTGCAAAATAGTATCATTGTTTTATTTTGCATTTTCCAAATGTTCTAAATAATGATTGAACATTTATTCATAAAAAGTCACTCAGATTTTCTGTTACATATTTTTCTCATTTTTCTATTCTATTGTTGAGTTTCTCATATTAATTATGAAACATTGTGCACTAGCCCTTTGTCAAATATAGTGTTGTAATTATTTTCTCTTAGTCTGCAGTTTTTCTATTAAGTTTTATTGTATCCTTCAGGAAAACATTTGTTAATATAGCCAAATTACTACAAATATTATTTTAGGGTTGGAGACTTTGAGTCTTACTTAAGGAATGCTTCACTGCCATAGTTATATATTTTCTTTCAAAAATTTTAAACTTTGATTTTCTCATATCTCTTTTATTCATCAGAAATTACTTTCAATATGTTCTGTATGAGGGAGAATTTTAATATGTTTTACCACATGTAAGAGCATTATTTCCTGCCCCATTGAATAATACATTATTTGTTCACTGGTTTGCAATGCTTCCTAACTCATGGGATTGAAGTTCCATTTGTCCATGAGTCTGTTTCTGTAATTTTCATGAATTAAATTGTTCCAGTTAACCTTTCCCTGTGCCAGTACCAACTTGTGTGAATTGATAGAGCTTTGTAGTAGATCTTGACAGCAAGAAGCAAATTCCTCCTCTAATTCTGGATATATTTTATTTGCCTCATTCAGTACCATGTTCCAGCTTTCTCCATCCTATTCTATGGTTTTTATACAAACTAATATTGGAATCTTACTTGGTAGACTTAGTTTTAGAATAATTTTGAATTTACGGAAAAATTGAGCAGATAGTATAGATTTCCCATGTGCCTTTTTCCCTGCTCACAGTTTCACATATAATTAACATCTTACATTAGTGTGATACATGTGTTACAATGAATATCAATACATCATTATTAACTAAATTCATAGTTTACATTAAGATTAACTTTTTGTGTAGTAAAGCTCTATGTGTCTTGACAAATGTGTAAAGGCATGAGTTCACATTACATTATCACACAGAATAGTTTAAATGTCCTAAAATCCTCTGCTTCATCTATTCCTCCCTATACCTTTATATCACTAGCAACAATTGATCCTTTACTGTCTGTATAGCCTTGCCTTTTTCAGAATGTCATGTAGCTGGAATCATACAGTAGCCTTTACAGATAGGCTTCTATCATTTAGTAATGTACATTTAAGTTTCATAAATTTTTGGTGGCTTGATAATTTCTCTATACAGCTAAAAAAAATCCATTGTTTGGATGTACCATAGTCTGTTTATCTATTGAAAGTTATTTTGGTTGTTTGAAGTTTGGGACAGTTATTAACAAAGATATTATAAAGACTCTTATGTAGACTTTGATGTGGATATGTTTTCAACTCAGGTAAATACCTAACAGAATGATTGATGGATCATATGTAAGACTATATATAGCTTTGTAAGAAACTGCCAAACTCTCTTCTAAAGTGGCTGTATAATTTTGCATTCCCATTGACAATGAATGATAATTCATTTTGCTTAACATTTTTTGCCAGCATTGTATATTTTCAGTCTTGTTATTATTTTTTTTTAAATAGATTTTAGCCATTCTAAGGGGTGTTTAGTATTATGGTGTCTCATTGTTATTTTAAATTGCAATTCTCTAATGGTATATGATACTGAGCATTTTTTCATATGTTTATATGCCGTCTCTGTTAGATATTTTGTTCATTTTTAATTAAGTGGGGTCTTTTCTTGTTGTTGAGTTTTAAGAGTTCTTTGTATATTTTGAATATCACTCACTTATCAGCTATGTGTTTTGCAAATATTTTCTTCCAGTCTCTGGTATATATTTTTATTCTCTTAACAGTGCCTCGTGGAGTAGAATTTTAAAATTTTAATAAAGTTCAACTTACCAAATTTTTCTTCTGTAGATAGTGCTTCTGGTATTGTATCTAAAAAGTGATTACCAAATTCAGTCAACCAATACAGGTCACCAAATTCAACCTAATTTTTTTCCACATTATCCTCTAGAAGTTTTATGATGTTGTATTTCACATTTAGGTCTATGACCCATTTTGAGTTAAATTTTGTGAAACGTGTAACATCTGGTCTGTCTTCACCATTTTACATCTATTCTAGCACCGTTTGGTGAAAAGACAGTCTTTCCTCCCTTGACTTGCCTTTCCTCCATCAATGATGAGTTTGCTGTATTTGGGTACATTTCTTCCTGGGCTCGTAATTCTATTCCATTATCTACCTGTATAGTCTTTCATCACTATCACATTGTACTGATTCATACTGATAGCTTTATCCTAAATCTTGGGGTAATATTAGTTTTACCACTTTTTTATTGTATTAGCTATTCTGGATCTACAACATTTTCATATAAACTTTCGAGTCAATTTGTCAATATCTATACAATAACTTCTTTGTATTTTAATGAAAGTATAATGACTCTAAAAAATAAAGTTGGAAATAACAGGTACTTTAACAATATTGTCTTCCTATCCAAAATATGGAATACCGTTCCATTTGTTTAGTTCTTTATAAACTTATTTTGTTAGAGTTTTGTTATTTTTCTCATATACGTCATGCATATCTGGTTCAAATTACACCTAAGTATTTTAATTTTTTGGTGCTAATATAAAGGATACTGTGTTTTTAGTGTCAAATTCTGTTGTTCCCTGCTGGTATATAGGAAAATGATTGACTTTTGTATATTAATCTTGTATCCTATAATCTTGATAGTTCCATGAGGTTCCACTTACTAGTTCCATGAGGTTTTTTGTTGTTGATTCTTTGGCATTTTCTACATAGTATCTGAGAATATAGAAGTTTTATTTCTTTCTTTTCAATTGGTATACATTTTCTTTTCTTGTTTTACTAGATTATCTACAATGTTGACTAAGACTGCAGAGAGGCGGTGTCTTGCCTTATTCTAAAGGTGGAAATATTGTTTCCTGCCATTAAGTATGATGCTAACTGTAGACTTTTGTAAATTCTTTTAAAAATCATGGTTCTGAAGTTTCTCTCTATTCCTAGTTTACTTAGATTTTTTATCATAAATGTATGTTGGAATTTATCAAACTCTTTTTCTGCATCTGTTGACATATGATTTTTCTTCTTTAGCCTGTCAACATGATAAATTTCTTTAGTTGATTTTTGAATGTTGAATCTTTTTATACTTGTAATACATGCTGCCTTGTCATGTATAATTATTTTTGTACATGTTGGATTTGATCTGCTAATATTTTGTTGAAGATATTTGCACATATGTTCATAGGAGATTGGTCTGTTGTTTTGCTTTCTTATAACAACATCCTTATTTGGTTTCAGTATTAGGATAATGCTTGCCTCACAGAATAATTTCAAAATTATTCCATCTGCTTCTACTTTCTGGAAGAGTTGCCATGAATGGATATAATCTCTTCTTTAAATGTTTGGTAGAATTCGTCAGTGAAAACTTCTAGGCCTGATACTTTTATATTTATTGAATTTTATTAAAAGTATTCTGCTATAATTTTTGAGATATAGTTTCACATATAGTTTCATATTGACAGATTGTCAGGTATTTACCTATTCTTGCATGCCTAATTAAACTCTACATGATTATAACATGTCATACTATTTGCTAGTATTTTTTCATCTAAGTAAATTAAACTTTTTCTATAGTTATTTTCTCTATTAGCTTGCTATCTAGTTCTGATGTTAGTATTACAGAGCTTCATAAAGTTTGCACTCTACCACCTCAAATTTTTGAAAAGTTTGTATAGAATAGATCTTATCAGTGCTTTGAAACTTTAGACATTTCACAAGTAAGACTGTCTGACTACAGTAACCAAAACAGCATGGTACTGGTAATAAAAGAGATATATAAACCAAAGGAAGAGAACAGAGACCTCAGAAATAACACCACACATCTACAACCATCTGATCTTTGACAAACCTGACAAAAAGAAGCAATGGGGAAAGGACTCCCTATTTAATAAATGATGAGACTAGGCTCCTTCCTTTCACCTTATACAAAAATTAACTCAAGATGGATTAAAGACTTAAAAGTAAAACCTAGAACCATAAAATGCCTAGAAGGAAACCCAGGCAACACCATTCAGGACATAGGCATGGGCAAAGACTTCATGACTAAAACACCAAAAGCAATTGCAACAAAAGCCAAAATTGACAAATGGGATCTCATTCAACTAAAGAACTTCCACATAGCAAAAGAAACTATCGTCAGAGTGAACAGGCAACCTACAGAATGGGATAAAATTTTTGCAATCTATCCATCTGATAAAGGTCTAATATCCAGGATCCACAAGGAACTTAAAACAATTTACAAGAAAAAAACAAACCCATCGAAAAGTGGACAAAGAATGTGAACAGAGACATCTCAAAACCACAATGAGATGCCATCTCATGCCAGTTAGAATGGTGATTACTGAAAAGTCAAGAAACAATAGATGCTGGCGAGGCTGTGGAGAAATAGGAACACTATTACGCTGTTGGTGGGAGTGTAAATTAGTTCAACCATTGTGGAAAACACTGTGTTGATACCTCCAGGATCTAGAACCAGAAATACTATTTGACCCAGCAATCCCATTACTAGGTATATACCCAAAGGATTATAAATCATTCTACTCTAAACACACATGCACATGTATGTTTATTGCAGCACTATTTACAATATCAAAGACTTGGAACCAAGCCAAATGCCCATTAATGATAGACTGGATAAAGAAAATGTGGCACATATACACCATGAAATACTATGTAGTCATTAAAAAGAAGGAGTTCATGTCCTTTACAGGGACATGGATGAAGCTGGAAACCATCATTCTCTGCTAACTAACACAGGAACAGAAAACCAAATACTACATGTTCTCACTCTTAAGCAGGAGATGAACAATGAGAACACATAGACACAGAGAGGGGAATATCACACACCAGGGCCAGTCGTGGGGTGGAGGGTAAGGGGAGGGAGAGCATTAGGACAAATACCTAATGCATGCGGGGCTTAAAACCTAGATGATGGGTTGATAGGTGCAGCAAACCACCTTGGAACATGTATAACTATGTAACAAACCTGCAGGTTCTGCACATGTATCCCAGAAATTAAAATAATTTTTAAACAGTTAAAAGTTTTAGTGCATTGTGAATTTTAAATCTATTTTTTGAAATAATTTTCATTGTACATATTACTATATGAAATAATTCTTTACATAGAATTTCTCAAATTTATTGACATAAACTTTTTCATCATACATACATACACACACTTTATTGTGTCTTCAATTATATCTACTTTTTTGATGTTGTTCCACATATTAATGGATCATCCCATAATTTATTGGCCTTTTGGCTAAGATCTAGTATGGCATCTGTTCTCATCAGTTTAATAAATTATTTTTTTGCCATTACTTTATTTTCCTAATCAACCTTGCTAAAGATTGTTCTATTATACTATCCTTTCTAAAGAATTTATCCCGGGTTTGGATGACCCTCAGGTACACATCATATATTTATTTTATTATATTACATTTTATTAACCTCTGTTCTTATTATGCCCATTCTTCTATTTTTCTTTGGCTACATTTTTGTTCTTTTAAGTTGCCTATATTAGATTCTTAGCTCAAGAAATTTTAATTTGTTCTTGTTGAAAACACAAACGTTAATTATGGCTAGAAATGTTCCAAAGTTTTGTTATGTGAAATTAATGCACTCATTATCATTTAATTCTTTTGTGTGTATGTGTGTGTGTGTGCATGTGTGTGTGTGTGTGTGTGTGTGTGAGACAGAGTTTCACTCTTGTTGCCCACTTTGGAGTGCAATGGCAGAATCTAGGCTCACTGCAACATCCCCTCCTGGGTTCAAGTAATTCTCCTCCCTCAGCCTCCTGAGTATCTGGGACTACAGGCACCCACCACCACATCCAGCTAATTTTTTTTTTATTTTTAGTATAGTTGGGGTTTCGCCATAGTTGGCCGGGCTGGTCTTGAACTCCTGACCTCAGGTGATCTACCCACAACCGCCTCCCAAACTGCTGATATTACAGGAAGGAACCACCACACCTGGCCCATTTAGTTCTATTTTTCAAAGTATATTTACTTTTTTCCCTCAAAAGCCTGACCTTTCTTTTTTAGATAACTGTAAACTTTACAACATATAGTGTTTTCTCACTATATTTGTTATTGGTTCATGTCTCATTTAGCTGCAATATCTCAAGTAACAGTCTGTAAAATATTTATTTTTGAAATGTCTAGAAACATCGTTGTAAAAAAAGCACATGTTATTTGTAAAGTATATGTTATTTGCATTATCATATATTTTCTATATTAGGCTTCAGATATTTACACATTTCTATTATACAAGCACTGCTCAAATCTTTATTTCTATTCTTGTTTTCTTTATCTCTTGTGTTTTTTTTTTTTTTTTTTGAGATGGAGTTTCACTCTTGTTGCCCAAGCTGGAGTGCAATGGTGCCATCTTGGCTCACAGCAACCTCTGCCTCCCGGGTTCAAGCCATTCTTCTGCCTCAGCCTCCCAAGTAGCTGGAATTACAGGTACCTGCCACCACGACCGACTAATTTTTGGTATTTTTAGTAGAGATGGGGGTTTACCATGTTGGCCAGGCTGGTCTCGAACTCCCAGACTCAGGTGGTCTGCTCACCCTCCCAAAGTGTTGGAATTACAGGTGTGAGCCACCACACCTGGCCTATCTCTTGATTTTTATTAAAAATTTATTAAAATCTCTCCATGACTCTGAAATTAACAATTTATTAATTTTTTCACATTTGACTTTTAAATATCAAAAGCATGTAATTAGGTATAGTCAAGTTCACAAATGTTATGTCTTTTTTGTAGATTCTTCATTTGACTACTATGTTGTAATCTTTATCATCAATGTTGTCTTATATTAATATTGAAATATTGGAATTTTTGGCAATGCTTCCCCATCCTCCCACTACACAGACTCTTTGGATTTATTTTTCTTATGATCAGTTATCTTCTTAAACAGTGTTTTTCTGTAAGAGTCTGTAAGTCAAAATTCACTTAATGTTTTATTACTCACCAATACATCTTTGTTGTTTCCACTCTTGGATGATAGCTTAACTCTCATAAAATACTTGGTTGTCTGTTTCCCCACATGTAGACAATATCATGGTAGACTATTCTGCCATTCACTGTTAATGAGAAGAAAGTTTTCTATCTAATTATCATTTTTTATAGATAATGTGATTTCTCTCTGATATGTTTTAACATTTTTATTTCGCTTTTTGTATTTTACTATTATACTCTCATTTTTTAAGTATGGTTTCATATTTACTTGATTGGGTTGGTACACAAAATTTATTTGCTTTGTGGACTTACAATTCCTTCAATTATACAAGATTCGATTCTGAATTATCATCCATTTATGTATTCCTTTTTCTTCTTTTGCTCCTTTTTCTTCTGTAATTTCTCATGTACAGTGTATTTTTGCTCAAAATATTTGCTACTACCTGCTG